>NW_008360320.1:5382934-5389017 GCF_000622305.1 Nannospalax galili
GGGTAGATTTCAGTGGTAATGTTTATCACCTATACTAATTAACATGACGTCCGATCTCATGCTTCCTCCTCAAATATAATACATTTTTTTGAGTTGTTGATTTTTTGTGTGTGTGTGTATATCACACAGAAAATCCCAAACCATCTCATTTGACTATATCCACTTCCCAGATGGCACCCTCCCATAGCCTCCCTCCTCCCACTAGATCCCTTATATTCTGAAATCCCTGATACTGTCTGCTCTGTTTTTGGCACCCCAGCCATTACCACTACTTGCCCTTCTGGTGAAACTAGTCAGGCTATCTAGAGGTCTATGCTTTAGGAGGGTGAGCTGTTCCTCATCTAGCAGTAATCAGTTGTCAATGTTCCTTTAGATAAGATTGGGGTCTGCTGTTCATTTTCCCAGTTCTATGCTGGGTTACTATCTGGGATTCCCTTTGGCTACCCTGGCCAACAACTCAAAAGAAGGTATCACCTGTCTGGCATTGTTGCTTGTTATGTAGCCTTTAGATATGCATATGGACTTTTAAGAAATTATATTGGCCCCTTTAACCTTTGGTTATACTTTCCTTTTGGGTGTTTAAGGTCATGCACTTGGCCCAGATAAACCAATTTTTTTTTACTCTTAAGGTCATTTGAAGATCTTTTCCTCAGAGGTCACATGGGCTTGGGAGGAGCCCCTGGCCCTTTCTTTTACAGTTCCACCTATGCCTATGTGAAGATAAGTCAAAGGTCCTGCTTGACCATGGTTGACTTCACTTGAAAGCATGGAGGAAATGATTCCTCTGTGTTGACCCTTCTCTTTGTAGACTGGATACTGGTTCAAGTCCATCTGGTGGGGTGTCCTCGGCCTAAGTAAAAAGTGTCCTTTATGTCCCTCTGACCAAATTATTATAGGCCTCAAAGTATGTCTGTTATATATCCAAGAAAGTTAGTTCCACCAGTCTGGTACTTTTAATTACTGTGTGTCATCTAGACAAATCTTGGGCAAAGACCAGTTGTTCTCAGATAAACCCACCTAGACATATATTTCTTGATATGCTATGTATAATTTCTCAGTAGGTTGTAGGAGTAATATGGTTCCCACTCATTTTCAAAGCTATCTAGGCATTGTTTATTTCTGGCATTGTCTCATCCCCCCATCATGGTTTTCCCACTTAAGGTGCCCCCATTCCCCCCCCCCTTTCTCCCTTAATAATACCCTTCTCTTAGGATCCTACCTCTCTTGAGCTCCTTCTTTCCCTTTATCCCCTGGGTTCCTTATATAAACCCTTCCCTCCCCCCTCCCTTAAACTAAACCAAATTTTATCCATATGAGGGAGAACATATGTTGATTTTTTTTTCTGAGTCTGTGTTACTTCATTTAGTATAACAGTTTCTAGTTACATCCATTTACCTGCAAATTTCATGATTTCATCTTTCTTTACTGCTGAGTAAACTCCATCATAAAAATAAACCACATTTTAATTGCCTACTCATCAGTTGAGGGACACTTATGTTGCTTCCATCTCTTAGCTATTATGAAAAGAGCAGCAACAAATATGGATGCACAAGTGTCTCTGCAATAGGATGGGTTCTTTGGGTATATGCCAAGGAGTGGTATAACTGGGTCAAATGGTAGGTTCATTTGCAGTTTTTTAAGAGTTCTCCACACTGCTTTCCATAGGGGTTGAACAATTTTACAACACCGCCAGCAGTGGATGAGTGTTCCCCTTTCCCCACATCCTCTCCAACATTTGGTATCATTTGTTCTCTTGATCTTAGCCAGTCTGAGTGCAGTAAGATGAAATCTTAAAGTGGTTTAAATTTTCATTTCCCTAATTATTAGTGATGTTGAACATCTTTTAGGATGTTTCAAAGCCATCTTCACTTCTTCTTTTTAGAACTCTCTGTTCAGCTCCTTAGCCCATCTTTTAATTGGGTTGCTGCTTGTCTTGGTTCTCTGTTTTTTGAGTTCATTATATATTCTGGTTATTAAACCTCTCTTGGATGTGTCACTGGTAAAGATTTTCTCCCATTCTGTGGGTTTTCTGTTTGCTTCCTTGGTTGCCTCCTTTGATGTACAGAAGATTTTTAGCTTAATGTGGTCCCATTTGATAATTCTTACCCTTGTTTCCTGAGCAATTGATGTCTGGTTTAGAAAATCCTCTCCTCCACCTATATCTTGTAGGTTTTTCCCAATGTTTTCTTCCAACAGTTTCAGATTTTCAGGCTTTACATTGGGGTCTTTGAGGCATTTGGAATTGACTTTTGTGCAGGTAGGTCACCACCAGCCATGGCCACTCTTCCGTTCTCAAGGGTGCAACTCCTTCGTTGTCATGGGCGTCAAGGCTGCTCCTACACTCGCCCTGGGCTGAAGCCACTCTTTTGCCTGCCCAGTACTGAGAAGGTTCCATGAGGTGCTGAGTAGAAAATATGTTCTTTGTTGCTTGGGTGGAACACTTGGTAGATGTCTGTTAAGTCCATTTGATATATGGTATTGTTTAATTCAGATGTCTCTCTGTTAACTCTCTGGCCTGTTGACCTATCTAATGGAGACAATGGGGCATTGAAGTCCCCTGCTATTAATGAGTTGGGATTAATTTGGGTATTAAAATCCTGTAGTATTATTTTTATGAAGTTGGGTGCACCAGAGATTGGTGAATATATGTTCATGATTGTAATATCTTCTTTATTCATTGTTCCTTTGATAAGAATGAAGTGGCCCTCTTTGTCTCTTCTGATTAGTTTAAAGTCTATTTTGTCCAATATTAGGATTGCTAAGCCTGCTTTTTTCTTAGTACTTTTGCTTGGTATATTTTTCCCATCCTTTCACTTTGAGATAGTGTCTGTCCTTGAAAGTGAGATGAGTTTCTTGCAGACAACAAAAAGATTGGTTTTGTTTCTTAATCCATTCTCCTAGCCTGTGTCTTTTGACTGCAGAATTCAGTCCATTAATATTCAAAGTTATTAATGAAATATGAGTATTAAATCCTGTCATTTTTATTTCTATTTACATTCTTGATATAGCTGTACTTTTCCACAGTTATATCTTCATTGAATTTCTTTCTGCAACCCCTTGAGTATAGTCATTCCTTTCTTCAGCTCTTTGTATTGCTTCCAGAACTCTCTGAAGGGCTTGTTTTGTGGACATGAATTCCTTCAACCTATTTATGTCATGGAAGATTTACTTTACCCTTCAAGTATAATAGACATTTGGCTGGGTATAGTAATCTGGGTTGGCATCTGTGGTCATTTAAAATTGGGAACACATTGGTCTAGGCTCTTCTTGCTCTCATAGTTTGCACTGAAATCTCAGCTGTAATCCTAATGGGTTTCCCTTTATATGTGTCTTGTTTCTCTTTTGCAGGTTTCAGTAGTGTCTCTTTGTTTTGTACATTGAGTGTTTTTACTAAGATGTGTTGTGGAGAGTTTCTTTTCTGGTCCTGTCTGTTAGGTGTTTTATATGCTTCTTGTATTTGTATGGGCATGTCTTTCTTTAATTTTGGGAAATTTTCTTCCACAATTCTGTTGAAGATCTGGTCCATGCCATTATCTTGGGATTCTTCTCCTTCCTGTATGTCTATGATTCGTAAGTTTAGTCTTTTTGTGGTGTCACACAATTCCTGCCTATTCCATTCTTGTGATTTCTTAAATTTTTCATAATCTTTGCTAGAATGGGCTTGGAAGTGGCCCCAGGCAGTCCAAGGGACTGCACTGAGAAGCTGGGTTGGTCTGGATGCAAAGGATCAGGAAGAGGAAAGGTCAGGCCCAGAGTCTTGGAAAGAGGCTGGTGGGTGGTGCAGGTCCAGGGAAGTAGAGGGAGGTGAGGTCAGGGCCAGGCCCAGAGGGCTTCTGAGGACCTGAGAAGGCATTGAGTTGGTTTGGATACAAAGGATCAGGAAGCAGTGGTGGTTCCCAGGTGTGTGTGTTGCCAAGAGAAGGAATCCGATAGGACCCAGACTAGGAGGAGAGACTGGCCGGGGAAATGGGAGGGTGAATGAGGCTGGGGGAGTCAAGGCATGGAGGGTGCAATGGACTTACCCCAAAAAGAGGCCTGGGGGTCCTGCAGGCCCAGGGAAGCAGAGGGAGGTGAGGGTGGGGCCAGGCCCAGAAGTAGTGCTCCCTGGAGAGAGGCCTGTACATAGGAGAGAGCAAGTGTTAATCCCTTTTAATGACTTAATTACCATTTAGATGCTCAACTTCTCAATTGTATGTAACACTGACAAGTCTCAACACCAAGTTTGAAAGGAACAAACCATATGTAAATCATGGGAGGCTTAGTTGAGCTTTTGGAATAGAAAGATTGAAGACCATGAGAAAAATGATAATAGTACTAATGATTGCATATATATATATATACAAACATGCTACTCATATAGGCATATATATGTATGTGTGTATGTATTTATTTTCTAGAAATGAAGATATTTCTTATATATTTAAAATAGTAAAATCATCGAGACACAATTGCTATCAAATGTTTCTTTCCCTTAAAATGAAATCTTTCACAAATTCACTCCATCCTTTCATAACATCAATTTCATGAAGCCTAGGTTATATTCATCTTATTTCCTTTCATTTAATAAGTTCAGAAAAGTTAGATAATTACTGAAGGTCAAATTCTAATCAGTATAATAAGTACCATTGAAACACTAAGTACTGAGTACTGTCAGGAGTATTTACTCATGTAGGATAATGTCATTGGGTGTACAGTCAGGCTTTTTATTCCATATTTTCCACAGCCCATTATTAACTGCAAAAGAAATTCCACATTCTACCTCTCTTCTTTATGTTCCTTAAAACTGAAGGTCGCCATACTTACCATGCTTTTAGAAACTAGTATGTCTATGCCTGGCAGTGATTTTGTACTGAGGTCATAAGAGAGACCAAGAAAGACATGACTCTGTGTGCACTAGCAGTATGTGTGCCTGAGTCAGAAATCCATCCTTGGGAATCTTCAGTGTTGCTCTGAAGATTAGTTCAATGAGGCTCATCCAGGTAACACAGAGTTACTTGCTTTGCCTAAAGTCAACTGAATATAAGGACTTTTAGCATCCACATATCCTTCACTGCATCATCCGCACTGGTGTTTGACCAAAGAAGACAAATAAGATACCATCACAAAGGCCAAGGCTGAGAACAAGCCTTGGGACAGAGAATAAGTTTTTCATTAAAAAAGTCTGAAAGTTATCATAGCTCCTACTACTATAGCTTATATTAATACAGACAGAACTTAAATAAAATAACTCAAAGACTTTTAGAATTGAGAAAATGTTATTTATTGTATATGATTTCTCAATAGTTATTCCAATATCTAATTCACTATACAGACATCAAAGCATGTAGGATATTGGTATAAATTCCCCATATTGATGAATTATTTTGGTAGCCTAGAATTACCTTGTATTAGTAATCCAAATAACTTTAAAATATAATGCACAACATGAATATTTATTAGATTATAACAGCTACAGAGAAACCAGCTGACTTTCAAGTGGATTCTCCCTTATATTGATAAATAGAAATTTCTCCAGTGCAGAGGAAATGAGGACTCAGAAGAAATTATAGAAATCGAAGTTAGTAAAAATAGTTTTAGTCAATCTAACTAGAAAAGTTAAAAAACTTGAAAGGCTTAGGGACACTAAATAGTTAATGAAACAGGGATTAATGGAGATGTTTTAAGTATCTTCCTTTTGAATTACTTTTTTTTTTTTTTTTTTTTTTTTTGATTAATAAAAAAATTAAAAAAAGTTTAAAGGGTTGGGGACATAAAAAGTTAAATAAACAGGGATTTATGGAAATTTTTTTAGTATTTTCCTTTTTAATTTTTTTTTTTTTTTTTTTTTTTTTTTTGAGACAGGGTCTCCCTATAAAACTACCTGACTATCTCACAACCATTTGCCTGCCTCTGCCTCCCAAGGGCTGGTATTAAAGGTATATGCCACCATACCCAGCTTCCAGCTTGTTTAAACCAAAGAAATCAGGACATGATCCAGAGATTCTGGACCAACTGATGACTCTCCAGGGATTTCTGCAATTCATTTGTAGAAAAGTCATTGTTTAGGTTTACAGATTTTGAGAAAAGAAAAATTATTCCTGCAT
>NW_008360320.1:5389945-5401938 GCF_000622305.1 Nannospalax galili
TCCTCTGTGTTGACCCTCCTCTTTATAGACTGGACACTGGTTCAAGTCCATCTGGTGGGGTCTCTTTGGCTTCCTTGATGAAGAGGTCAGATGACCCACCACCATTACAGGACAATTTGCGAGATGTTCATGATCCCTGGGAACTAATCGACTTAGGAGAGCAAGGAGCAAAAAGTGTCCTTTGTGTCCCTCTGACCCAATTAGTATAGATCTCAAGGTATGTCTGTTAAACATCCAAGAAGGTTAGTTCCACCATTCTGGCATTTTTAATTACTGTGTGTCATGCAGATAAATCTTGGGTAATGATCTGTTGGTCTCAAATAAACCTTATCTAGAGATATATTTCTTGATCTGTTATTTAGCTTTTATCCGAACTTATTCCATAGAAGATGTTACTGATTGAAAACATTTCTTTTTATGATAGTAAGTGTTGACTTTAGATTCTATACAGTCAAAGTTTTCAAAAGAAAAAATTATGAACAGTTTTAATGCCCATAGACACATCTGTGAGGGAAGGAGGGAGGGAAGGGAAAAGAAAAGAAGAAACGTAAGGAGGGAGGAAGAAAGGAAGAACAAGAAAGAGGAAGAGAGAGAGATTTTAAAGAATTGGTTCATAAAAATATGGAGACTGGTAAATCCAAAACCTTTAGAATAGTCCAACAGTCAGGAGATCCAGAGAGTCTAAAACTTTCTTCTTGCTTGGAGGATGTCAGTCTTTTGTTCTATGAAGACCTTTGTTGAATGGGAATGGCCATGTACACTTTGGAGGGCATTCTATTTTTCTCATAGTGCACTGATTTAAAGTTAATTTCATCTGAAAACCCCTCTCACCGAAACATCCAGATTAATGTTTAACAAATAGCTGGGCACAGTGTCCCAGACAAGTTGACCCATAAAATTAACTATCACAGATTCTTAACTGATTTAAAGTGTAGGGTGGAATAATTTGTGCAGTGGGGATAGGAGCCATAATAGAAGATGGGATAAATACAAAGCTCTTCTGGGTTAGATAGTCATGTTTTATTTTTCAAGAGCTCTTCATGTCTCTTAAAGGGAAATATAATTCTAGCGACATCTACAACAAAAAGAGCTATGTACAAAGAAAATGATGGTGGAGCCCAGGAGACCAGTGTCAGCCAGGGAGAGAACGGGTGTTCTCTTTAGCTGGCAAAATGGTCCTACTATTTCCTCACTGATGGGTGTTCTCTGTCCCTCTTCTTCACACATAAGTGGAGGTGCTTAATTGTCCATGAGGCTGAGCTTGTGACTGCTAGGGACCTGCCTGTTATTGTTGACAACACAGGAGCACGGTGAAATGGGGTTTCCTGTAGCTGTCAGCTGGTAGTATTTCCTACAGCAGAGACAGTTGCTGAAACAACTCTGCAAGGCACAGTGCACTCCAGTTACCCTTGTAACCATCCTGGCTCCACACTGTATCACTAAGCTCACTGCAGAAGCTGCTGCTCCTGCTTACATTTTTCTACTACACATGTAGTCCAAAGTCATAATGGTAAAGTATACTAATTTTAGTCAGCAAAAACAATTGTTTACTTATTCACTTTCCTGGGGTTCTATAGTTTATCTCTGTCAAAATTGGACTAGGATTTGGTCTGGAGAGATTCTAGACTCTTGTGCCCTCTTGACAGCTGTGACTTAGATGAAGAAAAACTCTGTTGAACACTCTTGCTTCCCTGACCAACCTGCTTCCCATCTCCTGCCAGTTTGAGTGCATCTAACCTGACCAAATGAAATCAAAACAGAACCCTTTAGAGGGCTGACAGCTCAGTGGTAGAGTACTTACCATGCATATGCAAGGCCTTAATTCCATTCCCAGGGCTGGCAGGTGGGGGAAAAATACAACACTTTTCTGATTCTTCCTATCAACAGTCACAGAAAACTACTATATGGAGAAATCAAGCCAATGATTTTATGGATTTATTTACTGTGCGTCTTGGGAAGTGAATGGGAATTAGATGTCACATGGTAACCAATGGATTTTTCCTCTTTATTTGAAAAGATGATCTAGCTATATTTGAGGGATTGGTTTAAGAATGTTTTAGAAGAATCTCTGATTGTGCTTCTGTAACACCCTCTCATAAGTACCTGAGTAATAAAGAATAAGCATACATTCTGTATCATACAAAATTAATTAGCCAGACAAATTTCTCAATAAATGTAGTTAATTTAACTAATGGATTCTTTCTTAACTAATGCAGCAAAGTGGTCTTATTTAATGTACTTACATTTATTCTTCTATCCTAAGCTGATTGCATTTTAATCTCCTTTTTATCTTGCCAACTTCTATTAATGAGTGTATTTAAATACACAAGACATTAGGTTAGAAAATATTAACACACACACACACACACACACACACACACACACACACGTTGTCTAGCCATAGCTTAACTATCTTCACACCATTTGTTTATGCAACTGACCCTTTCACTGACTTGGATTGTTTTCAAGGAAAGCACTTAATTTTTTTGCCTAAATAACAGACTTGGTTTTTTTTTTCAATGTATATTTTTATTGAATGTTTGTGCATTTCATATAACACATCTTAATCATATTTAGACCCCCCCCTCCCCTATCTGTACCCCTAGTAGCCCCCCATTGGACTTCATGCATTCTGTTATATATAGTAAGGTCTATCAAGTCAAATTTATGTACCCAGATGTCCCTCTGTGTGAGTTCATCCACCGGAGTCTAGTCAGCCTATCTAGTGTCACTTCCTTATGGAAGCTCTGTTCTCCCTCATCCAGAAGCAATCAGCTACCAACAGTTCCTTGACTAAGGTTACTGTATGCTAAATATAAATCCTTATATTTATAGACATGTTAAGTTACTGAAAGATTTCCATTCACAAATTGCGTGTGTGTGAAGTGTCAATGCTGCTAATGAAATAATTTGTTTATAATTCAGTTTATGATATTGCACAGTGAAGACTTGACCTTAGCACAAGATTCCTGTTTTTGAAATTTTCTATCAAATATACAACTATATTCCTGCCAATCTTAAGGGCAGGAGGAGGAATTCAAGAGTTCTATAAAGCATATTGCCATCTAAAGACAAAATAGAGATAAAGAAAAATAGATAAATAAACCTTAAAAGTCTTGTTTTACACTCACTGGCATTGCCATGTATACCAAATGCTGCTAACGCTGTCATGTACACAGCTAGTGTTTATCAATAAGAAACTCACTGGATTTCATTTCCTACCACTAAAGGAATTGGAGGAAACACTTCTATTTCCTTTTAATATAAATTTACAAGAATATTGTCTACCTACTTTCAAAGCAGTAATGGTACATAGGAGGTCTCACATGAGCACCTGAGAAGTTCATACCCTGTCCAGGACATTCATTGGTCTCTGATGACCCTAGATTTCATGAGTCACCAGGGCCAGGTAACAAGCAGTGATGGACCCAGCATCACCTATAGTCCACAGAATTATTCAACTTCACTAGCCAGTCCTTGAGTAGCTGGGAAATTTAAAGGGACCCACCCCACTTGCCAAACATAAGCTTCTCCCTATAGTTATAGTGTACAGACCCTATTCTCAGAACAGCTATCTGTGTGCCCCTGCATGACAGCCTTCTCTGGTCTGGAATAGTAATAATGAGTTCTGTATACCAGCATGAGGGAGAAGAGGATAGATTAAGATAATGGGGGAAATACAGAAGCAGAATACAATATTTCCATATGAAATGTCATAATGAAATCTACTGTTTTGTACACTCACTAAAAAGATAGTTAAAAAAGAAAGGAAATGGGAGAGTGGGAGAAGGAAGAAAGAAAGGGAGGGACAGATGGAGGGATGGAGGGAGAGACTTGGAGGGCCTGTCTCCTATATCACATTGTTATGTCCCATATTCAGAAAAAAACTTTAAAACATTTAAAATAGTATCTGGGCACTAAAGTACAACATTAGTAAAAGAAACTAAAACTTATTAAAACAATTTGATCATGTCCATGCTTATGAATACATGAACATATGCCTGTGTATGAACATGTACACTTTTTGACTTTTTGCAAATTTCATACAATGCATTTTGATCATATTTAGATAGATCATTCCCCATCTGTACCGTGCATCCCTTTACTACTTGTCCTAGTTTGTTTCTTCATTGCTGTGACAAAAAAACTCTGACCACTACCAAATTGGGGAGGAAAGAGTTTATCTTACATCTCCTGGGTCACAGTTCATCAGGGAGCCCAAGGTAGGAACTCAGGGCAGGAACCCGGAGGTAGGAGCTGAAGCACAGGCCATGGAGGATCACTGCTTACTGACACGCTCCCCTGGCCCCTGATCAGACTGCTTTCTTATGCAATACAGGCCGACCTTCCCAGGGGTGGCACCACCCACATCACTCAATAATCAAGAAGATGCCCCATGGATATGGCCACAGGCGAGTCCAATGAAGGCAATTCCCCAACTGAGACTCCCTCAACCCAGGTGAGTAAAGTTGACACTAAAGCTATCCAGCACACTACTCTCCACCCAATTTCATGTACTCTGACACACACACACACACACACACACACACACGCACACACACACATATGCACGCACACACATATATGCACCAATAGAGTCAAATTTATGTCTCCAAATACCCTTTGCTGTGGGTTCATTCACTGGAGCCTGGTTTACCTACCAAGAGACTCACTCTTAGAAAAGATTGACTTTGGGCTGGAGAGATGGCTCAGCAGTTAAGAACACTGGTTGTTCTTGCAGAAGGCCTGGGTTCGAATCCCAGCACCCACATGGCAGCTAACAACTGTCCGTAACTCCAGTCCCAGGGTATCCAACAGCCTCTTCTGACCTCCGCGGGCATTGCACCACACGGGTGCACTTATCTACACTCAGGCAATACACGCATACACATAAAATAAAAATAATAAATAAAAAGAAACAAACAAAAAGATTTACTCTCTCTGAGAAGCTGTCAGTTTCCAATACTTCCTTGGCTAGGGTTGGTGTTTCTTGCTATATTTCCCATGTCTACGCTCAGAATTTGTTTAACTTGAGCTTTATGTACATCTTGTGCATGCTGTCACCATTGTTCACGGTGACATTGCTTGGCTCTCTGGAAAATTGTTTCCTGTGTTCACCCACTACATTGGGCTTTTACAGTCTTTCCACCCCCTTTTTCACAATGAGCCTGAGCCTTGGGAGGCACAAGATTGATAGAGGTGTCCTACTTAGAACTCTACAGCCTCTTACTCTTGGCATATTTGCCAGTTGTAGGTTTTCTATGTAAATTACCATCTGTTGCATAAGGAAGGTTCTGCTGAGAGCTGATAGATGATTAATCTTTGGATATAAGCCATGAGGAATCAGTTAAATACTATACTTACTTACCAGAATCATAGTATAGGGCTTGTCCCTATATCCTGTGAACTGTCTAGCCTCAGGTTCTTAGTCCTGATATCAGTGCAGATGTGGACTCCTTCCTATGAAGTTGACCTTGAATCTGCTTAGAAAGTGGTTGTTTGCTTCCATATTTGTACCACTATTGCATCAGTGGGCATATCTAGCTGGCTAGTTGTTGTAGCTCATAGGATTCACAGCTAAGTAAAGCTGGTGATCAATTTTCTCTTCAGGTAGTTTGCATAGTACCTTCCGGTACTATGAACATTAACCAGCAGAATTGAAGCTTTGAAGTCAACATGAGCATGATTTCTCCTTGTTTGTTCTATAGCTCATATATGTAATGTCTTCAGCATTAGAGTCTTACTATGAAGTTCTGGTGGATAACCAAGAGCAGGGGCAATGACCAGTATTGTTTCAGGGTCTACAGGACTCCTGGTGAATAGCATCAAAAGAGGGAGTTCATTACTGGTTTTGGGCTTTTACATTGCTATCCTATGATGTCTGGTAGGGGGCAATGTCCCCTGTTATCAGGTAACTCTTTTTAATCTCTTTTTATATTATATACACTTCTATAGTGGTATCTTTCCACATGGCTTTTTCTAAAGGCCTTTAGTGTACAGGTTATTCATCCCTGTACTCCTTCCTCTACCCTGCCCTCACATTCCTCAACCCAATTAATTCTTCCTACTCTATTATTCCACTTTACTCCTTTATGTCACTGCATTCTCTCTCTCCTCTCAGGCAGCCGATCTCCCATGGCCTTTTGTTACTTTCTTGACCTTTCTAGATTTTCAGATTGGAACATGAATATCTAAGATTTCAAGCTAACATTTAGCTGTAAGAGAGACCATTCAATGTTTCTCTTTCTGGGTCTGAGTTACTTCTCTCAGGATGATTGTTTCTAGTTCCATCCACTTACCTGTGATTTCACAATTTTGTTTCTTTAAGAGCTAAATAACAGTCCTTGTGTATATAGACCACACTTTCATTATCTATTAATCAGCAATGATCATCTGGTTTGTTTCCAATTCCTGACTGTTATGAAAAGGGCAGCAATGAACATGGAAGAATAGATATTTCTGCAGTAGGGTATGGAGTCTTTTGGGTGTATGTTGGGTCATATGGTAGATCAGTTTTTAGCTTTTTGAGCAAAATTCACTATTTCCATAGTAGCTGCACCAACTTTCACTGGTAGATAAGCGTCCTCCTTTCTTTACATTCTCAATAGCATTTGTTGTTCGTTTTTTTTTGTTTTGTCTTGTTATCTTTGCCTTTCTGAGTGGTTTAGATAAAAACTCAAGCTGGTTTTAATTTGCACTTGGATGATCACTAAGGATGTTGAACATTTCTTAAAGTATTTCTCAGCAATCTTCATTTCATCTTTAGAGAACTCTCTCTGGCTACATTTTTGGTTGGGTTGTGGTTTTTGATGTTTAGATTTCAGAGTTCTTTGTATATACTATATACTAATCCTTTGTGAGAAGCGTAGCTGATAAGGATTTTTTTCCCATTATGTAGGTTGCCTCTTCACATGAATGATGGTGTTCTTTGATGAACAGAAGTTTTTATCTTCATGTGATCTCATTTGTCAATTTTTGGATTTAATGTTTGCACTACAGGAGTTCTGTTCGGAAAGTCCTATTCTGTGCCTATAAGTTCCAGTGTATTCCCTACTTTCTCTTCTATCAGACCAGGGTATTTGGTCTTAGGCTGAAGTCCTTTATCAATTTGGATTTGATTTTGTGCACATTGAGGAATGGGGGTCTAGTTTCACTCCTCTACATGCCACAATCCAGTTTGACTAACACCATTTGTTGAATATGCTCTTTTCTCCAGTGTATATTTGTGGTTCCTTTGTCAAAAATCAGGTGACTGTAAATGTGTGGATTTAAATCTGGAACCTGATCAATATGTTATGCCAGTACCATGATGTTTTTGTTACTATAGTTCTGTGATATTTGAGATCTCCAGAAGCAGATTTATTATTCAGGATTATTTTGACTCTTCTGGTTTTTTAATATGTATTTCCATGTGAAATTTGAAATTTTTGTTATTTCTGTGAAGAACTTTGTTACAATTTTAATGGGTATTGCCTTGAATTTGTATATTTCTTTTGGTATTATAGCCATTTTCCTAATAGTAATCTTACTGATCTTCGAGCATCACTTTCTGGGATCTTCAATTTTTTTCCTTATTATCTTAAAGTTTTATTATATAACTCCTTCACTTTCTTGGTTAGGTTCATTCAAGGTTTTTTATGGTTTTTGAGGCATCCCTGATTTCTTTCTCAATATATCTGTTGTTTTTATACTGGAAGGCTACTGATTTGGGGTGTTAATTTTATAACCTACTACTTCGCTGAATGTATTTATCATCTCTATGAGTTTTCTGGGGAGTCTTTAGGGCCTTTTATGCATCATATTATCTTCAAATAAGGATACTTTGATTTCTTATTTCCTAATTTGTACCTGCTTTATAGCCTTCATTTGTCTTATTGCTCTAGCTTCAAGTACTATGTTGAACAGGAATGGAAAGAGTGTACATCCTTGTCTTGCTTCTGATTTTAATGGGAATGCTTTGAGTTTATTTATTTATTTATTCTTTTCCATTTAGAATGATGTTGGCTGTGGGCTTGTTGTATATTGCTTTTATTATGCTGAGATATGTTCCCTGTATCCATACTCCATAATGGTTATCATAAGTGAATGTTGGATTTTGTCAAAGGCATTTTCTTCATCTAATGAGATGATCATGTGATTTCTGTCCTTAAGTCTGTTTATTTGGTAGCTTATTGATTTGTATATTTTGAACCATCCCTTCATCTCTGCAATGAGGTCAATTTGATCATGGTGAATAATCTTTTTTGATGTGTCCTTGAATTCAGTTTGGGACTATTTTATTGAGAATTTTGCATGTTCATAAGGGAGATTGGCCCATAATTTTCTTTTTTTCTAAAGTCTTTGGTTTTGACATTGGAGTGATAACGGCTTCATAGAAGGAATTTGCAGTGTTCCTTTTCTAATTTATGGAATAATTTGAGGAGTATTGGTGTTAATTCTTCTTTGAAGTTTTGTTAGAATTCTACACTATATCCATATGGTCCTGGGCTCTTATTTGTTGGGAGATTTTCCTTTCTGTGTTTTAAACATTTTGTTATTTTAAATTTATGTGTATGAATGTGTTGCCTAAATGTATGTAAATACACCCATGTTATGCAATGCCTGCTCAGGTCTAAAGAGAGTGTCAGTTCCCCTGGAACTGGAGTTACAGACAGTTCATAACTACCATGTGGGTGCTGGGAATTGAACCTGGGTTCCCTGCAAGAGCAGCCAGTGCTCTTAATAGCTGAGCCATCTCTCCAGCCCGTAATTGGGAGATTTTCAACTACTGCAACTCTCTCATTGGTTGGTATGGGGCTATTTAGATAATTTATGTCGTTTAGATTTAACTTTGGTATGATGTACATCATACCTAGAAATTTATCCTTTTTTTTTTTTTTTTTTTTTTGATTTTCTAGTTTAGTAGAATATAAATTTTTAAAGCATATCCTTACAGTTTCTGAATTTTCCCAGGGTCTGTTGTGATGTTTCCTTAATCATTTCTGAGTTTTCTAATTTGTGTTTTCTCTTTCTTTTGGTTAATTTAGATAAAGTCTTATCAATCTCGTTAACATTTGAAAAAAGTCATCTCTTCAGTTCATTAATTCATATTGTTTTGTTTCTACTTCATTGATTTTTGCTTTGATTTTATTTATCTCCCCCCACCTTCTCTTTTTGTGTGTTGTTTGTTCATTTTCCCAAGTCTTCTCATGCATAAATAATTTATTTATATTAGAAGTTTCTAATGCTCTGGTGTGGGTACTTAATGCTATAAATGTTCCTTTGAAAATGGCCTTCATTGTATCCCAGAAGTTTTGATATGCTGTGCTTTCATTTTTGTTCAATTCTAAGAATTTTTAAATTTCCTTTTTTATTTCTCCCTTGATCCAATTTCCATTAAATAGTGTATTATTTATGGTTCACGAGTGTGTGTGTTTTTCCCATTTTATTACTGTTGATAGCTAGTGTTATTTCTTTGTGATCAGATATAATACAGGATGATGTTTCAATTTTTCTAAGTTTGTGGAGATTTGCTTTGTGTCTTAATACATGTCCAATTTTGGAGAAAGTTTTTGGGGCTGCTGAGAAGAAAGTGTATTCTTTCATGTTTGAATGAAATGTTCTGTAGATGTCTGTTAGGTCCATTTTATTTATTGTGTGATTTAACTCTGGGATTTCTCTATTTAGTTTATTCTGCTTGACCTGTCTATTGGTGATAGTGAGGTATTTAAATCTCCCACTATCATTGTTGGGATCAATGTGTCAAAAATTTTCTAACAAAGTTTCTTTTACAAAATTAGGTGTCCCTGTGTAGTGCATATATGTTTAGGATTGTAATATCTTCTTGGTGTATTCTTCTTTTAATGAGCATGAAGTGACTTTCATTGTCTTTTCTGATTTATTTTAGTTTGAAGTCTATTTTGTCATATATGAGTATAGCTAACACATTTGTTCCCTAATTCTGTTTGCACGGAAGATTTTTTTCCATTCTTTTATCCTAAGAAGGTGGTATCTATATTTGTTGATGAGATGCATTTATCTTTTTATTTTTTGTCTTTTAAAATATTTTATTTATTATTTTTATTTTATGTGTATGAGTGTATTGCCTGCGTGTAGGTGAGTGCATCTGTGTCATGCAATGCCATGGAAGTCAGAAGAGGGCTTCAGGTTCCCCTGGAACTGAAGTTAAAGACGTTCATAGCTGCCATGTGGGTGCTGAGACTCAAACCGGGTCCTCTGTAAGAATAGTCAGTGCTCTTAACTGCTGAGCCATCTCTCCAGATCCAGAGATGCATTTCTTTCTTTTTTAAAATTTTATTTATTATTTTTATTTTATGTGCATGAGTGTATTACAGAGGCTGTCGGATCCCCTGGAACTGGAGTTATGGACAGTTATTAGCTGCCATGTGGTTGCTGAGATTCAAACCCTGGTCTTCTGCAAAAACAGTCAGTGTTCTTAACTGCTGAGCCATCTCTCCAGCCCCCTGAGATGCATTTCTTAAAGGCAGTAAATCAATTGATTCTGTTTTCTTATCCAGTCAGTCTACACTTTTTTTATTGGGGAGTTGAGATCATTAATGTTGAGAGGTATTATTAACCAATGTTTATTAATTCCTGTAATGTTGGTGCTATAGTGCTCTTTACTTTGTCCTCTTTTGGTTGACTGTTTTGGAGTAAATTTTTTATTCTTTGTGACTTTCGAGAGTGCTTAATCTTCTCTTCAGACTGAAGAGAAGTATTCCACTGAGTATTCATTGTAGAGCTGGTTTCGTGGACATAAATTCTGTTTATTGAATTTTACTTTCATGTTTTGAATTGTTTAGTTATTTTATTCAATGATTTGTGTTGTCACAGTCTTCATTCAGTCTTTTATTCCTATCCACTTTGAGTTCCTTTAACATTCATAATTGCTTGTGTACCTACTAGGTTGCCAGTCTCAGGAAATGGTACAATGTGGGGGGTGCTGATTTCTGTGTTAAATATATTATCTTGTTTATTCATGCTATTTGTGTTTTTTCATGAGAAGTAGACATGTGGACACGTGTCATCAGTGATGTTTCTTGGTATGGGTAAGTGATCTCATCTTTATTGAATGGTTGGTTGTATCTTTGCTATTTCTACAACTTGTTAGGTTATAGCTTAGCTGAGTAGTGCTTTGTGTGCACTTTTGGGTCTGATTTATGGTGATGTGAAAATGGGATATAAGAAGTGGTTTCGGTTAGCCTAATTGAGATTCCAGGGTTGATGCTTCATGGTCCATTGCTCTGAGAAAGCTCCCAGAGCTTGGGGATTCAGAAGTATCCTGGTAGAACTGAGCTCGAGGGGCACAAAGAGGTGTAGGAAAGGGAGTAAACCACGGCATGGCACCCAAGAGTCCTGGCAGAGCTGAGATCAAGGCTGCTAATTTTGAAGTGAATAGTGTAGGCTGAGGCTATTTAGGAACTTTATTCTGAAATGTAGATTAGGATGCAGCATTTCTAAGGAAGTTTCCAGGACTAGTCTACAAAAGGAAAGGAGAAGAAAGGAGACTGCAATGATGAGCAGTAGGTACCATGGAGACTGCAGGCCTGGATTGTCCTTTCTAGATGTTCTCTGTCAGAGGCAAGGAAATGCAGCTTAAAATTCTCTTGGCCAAGTCACTAGATGCTAAGGAGTCTACCAAGAGTGAGAGTGTCTGACTGCAGGTAGCATGGCTTCCTCTAGCCCAGAACAATTTCCAGAAAGCCTTTACGTTTAAAATACTTTTATGTACGTAGAATATATTTGCATTCTTGGTGTCCTGCTTCATCTCTTTATTTCAGGTCCTGTTTTTAGACAGCATTAATAGGGAGGTCATCTGAAGATAATGAAAACCAAAATCCAACTCATTTAAGGAATAAGAAAAAAAATCTAACAGCATGCATAATCTTTAAATCATCTCCATGTGAGTTTTACTCAACTGCCTAGAATTTATACATATTTTTCTTCCAATTGATCAAACTAAAGTGCTAAAATAACTAGGCTAATATTAATAT
>NW_008360320.1:5402202-5409679 GCF_000622305.1 Nannospalax galili
ATTTATGCATTAAGCTATAATATATTAATATTTCTAAATAATATCATAAATTTAAAGTGAGATTTTTGTATAACAATATAGAAGTATGTAAATTCTAGTGAGAAAAACTGTGTAAGTAAAATAATGAGCCGACATTTCACACCAGTTCAGAAAATGTCTTAGTTAAAATTAAATTGGATTTAACATTCTACTATATTTTCTTTAGGTATTGAAATCAGTTAGTTGGTCCTGCTAACACATTTTATGGCCTGACCCTCAGGATACCGTTATCTTCAGGGCAAAGGGAGATTCTTTCTTGGAAAAGGGCCCCTGAGTCTGATTTATCCTTATTTCTAGTAATGACTGACTGATATATAGTAGACATACCACATATTTAAGTAGTGGTCACCTAAATAACAAGGGCCATTTCCTTCTAAGAAGAAACATGTAGACCATCATAATTTTTACATTAGTAATGGAAATCATCATTTCTACCATTTGTATTTCTGTGTCTATGAGCAGGTTACTACAGGCTCAGGGTGGAAAACAGATACATCAGCAAATGCCTAACAGCTCGTTCCTTCCAATTTTCAAACCTGTTCTTTATATTGACTACTTAAGTAAAAGATCTCAATGTTATCACTACATTTCAAGTTTTAAAGTCTCTCAGATGTTGCTGTACCTTTGTACACCATGCAATCCACATGGCTACAATGTGCTTGTATTCCCCTGGCCCCAATTCATACTATTATATATGGGATATTTTCTTCTTTTGGAAAGAACTGATGCCTCAGTCAAATTTATGAAACTGAACTCCCACTCTACATTTTATGTTAGACGTTGTACAAAAATTCCCTTCCTTAAATTGTATAACACAAAATTGTTCATTGATATTTGTGTCTCAGCATAACTTATTCAAAGTTCAGATTCCAGAGTCAGTACATAGAGCAAAATTATGTGTGAATAATTCACCTTTCACCTTATGTATAAAGTCTGTGTGTACTACTATACAATACCTTTATATCTATTAATGGTTGAGATACATGAAATAAGACAAAAGAGAGGATGGAGACCACAGAGGGCCTTTAAACAGGTCTGTCTTTTAAAAGAAATATGTTATTTCTTTGTGAGAAATTCTAAAGTTATTTTCCTACACCTATAGGGTTATTCTCAGTTGGAAATCTGAACTTCTAATATGTTAATACATGTTTAGGAATGTTTTACTTTTAATTTAGAAAGTACATGACATCTGTCCTCTCATATACTAGGAACTCTGTACATTTTGTGAATTAATTCTGATTCAATCAGTCTTTGAAATGGTAGAGGGGAAATCTCTACCTCCACCAGCCCAGTTCCAAGGAGATTTCTGTTTCCTGGAGACAGAGTTCCAGGTCAGCCCACCCAATGCCAGGGATAGTTTGATACCCTCATGAATCAAAGCTTCACATCTGCTCCCTTGGTCCCTGGGAAAGTTGGGGAACCCTCATAGGACAAGGCTCACCCACCCCATAGAATCAGTATCAGCCATCTCCAAGGCTTAACTTCACAGAGGTCCAGCTCTGGGAATTTTTTCATGAACAATTGCAAACCCAGACAAGCAACAAATGCAGACCAAAGCAGAACAAGTAAAGGTTCCTCCTTTGTTTTTGTTTTATCTATTTTATTTTCTTCTGTTCTTAATTGTTGTGTTTGGTTGGTTGGTTAGTTGTGTGTATGTTTTATCTTTTCATGGTATATCCTTATTTGATTGTTTATTTCTTTTTTGATGCAAAATGCACCAAAGACTCACAAATAATACAAAACATCATCACACAACAACATACAGGACAACAACATGCTCCCAACCTCCAACTCCTCTGCAATGGAATCTCCAAATACTGAGACAGCTAAAGCATTTGAGAAAAAATTTAGAGTCCTACTTTTAATTAAGATTAATGACCACACAGAAGTCTCAAATTAGCGGATGAATGAACTAACATGATCTACACAAGACTGCAACAAGGCAGTCTTCAAAGTGAAGAAAGCAATGAATATGTTGGAGGATAAGTGATACATTTGGAGGAAAAAGAAAAAACAAAAAGTGAGGATATTGAAACACTGAAAAAGAACCAAACAGAAATAAAATGGAAAACCTCATCAGAAAGCATCACTAGTAAACAAGTAAAATTAATTCATGACAAACTGATACTACAAAAAAATTATATATTTTTTTGCACAAGGTGGAAGACAAAATTTATTATAAAGTGGAGCAATTTAGGGGTGAGACTGAAAAATGTCCAGAGAGATCATTGTGCTAACTTATATTCTAGATAGGCTTTATAATAATTCTAAAGTCTCTAGAACAGACAGGTTTCCCTTGAAGGTGCTTTCCTTTCTGGGTGAGTGATAGGCCCATTTAGATTAACTCTTTTGCTATTTAAAAATATGTTATTAGTTGGGCTGGAGAGATGGCTCAATGGTTAAGAACACTGGCTACTCTTGCAGAAGACCAGGATTCAATTCCCAGCACCCACGTGGCAGCTAACAACTGTCTGTAACTCAAGTTCCAATTTGACGCCCTCTTCTGACCTCTGCAGGAATGCATGACATGGGGGGCACTTATATACATGTAGAAAATGCAGTCATACACAAAAAATAAAAATAAAATAAAAAATATATTATTAGCATTGCTTTGTTTAAGAAGTAACACGATTCCATTGAATCATTGTATAGGTTGGAAATTTTGGAAAGGGGGCGAATGGCAAACTAATAGGAATAGTGACAAATTTCAGATTAGTGTTGAAGCTTAATAATTCAGCTTTGTCAGTAAACAATATTCAAAAATTATAGTAGACATATAGAATTTCAAATTCATATTCTAAGATATATAGTTTTAGTTTGAGGATTATATCAGTATAGCTAGTACAGGACTTTCAATTTCTTAAAAGAATACTATACAGGGAACAAAAGAGTCTCATCTGTGAGAACACATGAAAGAATACATCCCATAATTGGGATAGAGACACAAAGTAGAGCTATAAAAGAATAAGTTTGTCCAGCACAGCAAATCAACAACCTCCCCAAACTGATAACATGCAAGGAAAAACAATGATAGTTATCTAACCAGTCAGAAATAAAATCATAGGAAGATCTCTTTCAATAACTTTAAATGAACTCAATTCACCAATAAAAAGACACAGACTAATTGTCTGGAGTGAAAAAAAAAAAAAAAGCTATTGTCTCCAAGAAACATACCTAGATAGAAAGAATTCTGCAGAACTGAATGTTAAAGAATGTTTCAGCCTGCCGACAAAACAGAAGTTATAAAGGAGTGAGCATGGCTGTTTTTATGTATGATAAGGTTGCCTTTGAGACACAACTAACCAGAAGAGATAAAGAAAGCTACTGCATATTAACAAAAGAAACAATTCATCAAGAAGACACAACAATTGCAAACATTTAAACACCAAATATTAGTGCTCTCATTTTCATAAAACAAATAACAAAAGACATAAAAAGTAACATAGGTTCTGATGCAGTGAGAGTGGGAAACATTTTTTAAAGGCAAATTTTATTTTTGAGAATTCTATACATGAGTATTGTATTTTCATTATTTCCATCCTTCCCAGACCCCCTCCACATCCTCCTATTTTCCCCCAATAGTGAATTTTATTACCGCATTCTCATATTTAGATATATCTTCTAAACTGCAACTCAGCAAATACATTCCAGAGCTAAATTATACCTAGACTAACTATTTAAAAGATACCTGTAGAACATTTCATCCAAGAGATTTTTCCTACACATTTTTTGGCCTTTTTGATGATACAGGGTCTCCCTGAAGCCCCAGCTGGCCTGGGATTCACTGTGTAGACCAGGCTGACCTTGATCTCACAGAGATCTGCCTGCCTCTGCCTCATGAGTGTTGGGATTAAGGGTGTGTGCTGTTACTTGGAAAGATTCTCCAAAACTGATCCCTCAACCATACCTCACAGGTACAAAAAAGTTAATACAATTACTTGTACTTTATTAGATGACAGTGGACTAAAAGTAGAAATCACCAATAACATAATCCTCTGAAACCATAGAAGTAAATGGAGATCAAACAACACATTTTGAATTAACAGTGAGTCATTGAATAAATTAAATTAATAAGTCATTGAGGAAATGTTGGCCAGGGCAGCCCAAGAAACTCCCAGATAGTGACCCAGCATAAAACTGGGAAAATGAACAGCAGACCCCAATCTTATCTAAAGGAATATTGACAACTGATTGCTGCTAGATAAGGAACAGCTAACCTTCCTAAAACAAAGACCTCTAGATAGGCTGACTGGATTCACTGGATGGACAAGTACTGGGCAATGGCTGGGTGTGCCGGCACCACAGCAGAAAGTATCAGGGATGGAAGAGTAAAAGGGCTCTAGTCGGGGTGGGGGGTGCTATGAGAGGGTGCCATTTGGGAAGTGGGTATATAGATGAATAAGATTGTTTGGGATGTTCTGTGTGGTATACACACACAAAAAAAATCAACATATTTTAAAAAATGAGTTATATTTGAGGAGGAAGCATAAAATTTACATCAAGTTAAGTAGTAGAAGTGATAAACATTACCATTGAAATCTACCCAATGACTTTATATCCATACACAGGTGCCAAGGATCCAAGTGCAACCTACCATGACTAGTAATAATCAGATACATACAGATTAGAAACGCATGCACCAACATCTGTTATTAGCAAAAACAACGAGTCTTTCTGTAAGAAAAAGTATATTTTAAAATGAAATGGAGATCTCTTTTAAAGGTTAAGAACTCATTCAATTTTATGTCTTACAGGGTGTATACTGAGTTCGATATTGTATAACTGTATTAATTCAAATGTGAACCTAAAATTTTTATAGCCACTTTTGAAAGAGATCTATCTTTGCTCTGGAAATTGTTATTGAGTATGTTAAAGCTGTAATGAAAAACTTCTAAAAAATAAAAAATAAATAAATAAATAAAAATTCCTAGAAACAAATTTAAATGATATCAGATCTTTAGAGTACAGCTAAAGCAGTCTTAGGAGGAATATTCATAACTGTATGTGACATAAAAGTTCAGAAAGATCTAAATAAGCTACCTGATGATGCACTTTAAGGCTCTAGAAAAGCAACAAAGAGTCAATCCCAAACTCAAAACACAGCAAGAAATAATAATGATTAGGGCATAACAAGGACAATACAAAAAATCAAGCAAGAAATTATTGGTTCTTTCAAAAGAAGGGTAACATTGATAATCCCAGCTGAATTAACCAAGAGAAACAGAAGGCACAAATAAAATCAGAGACAAAAGGAAAATTTTTGCAGCAGGCCCCAGTGAAATAGAGAAGATCATTAGGGAATTCCAGAAAAACTCAATTCCTAAATCCTGGAAAACCTTGGTAAAATTTCTAAATGCATATGTCTTCGTTGAATTAAAGCCAGAAAATATAAACAGATTCATACAAGCAATGAAATTGATGTAGTACAGTAAAAGTCTCCTTACAAAGAAAGCCTAGGAGCATATGGATCCACTCTTCAAGTTTCCGTGACCTTTAAAGATGATGTAAAATCAACACTTCTCAAACTTTTCCATAAAATATAAAGGGGCTCAACACTACTAAAGTCATTCTACAAAGCCTGTATTATCCTGGTATAAACACTGGATAAAGAAACAACAAAAAGAAAACTATAGACCAATTTCCTTGAGGAGTAGAGATATGAAATTCTCAGCAAAATAACTGAAAACTGAATTCAAAGCACATTAGAAGATTATACATCATGATCAAATAGATTTCATCCTAGACATGCAAAGTCTGTTCAACATATGCAGATGGATATGTATAATTCACCACGTAAACAATCTTAAAGACAGAAGTCACATGGTCTTCTCTAGAAATGCCATAAAGGAATTTGACAAACTCCACCATGATAAAAGTTCTGAAAAAATTAGGAATAGATAGAACATATCTCAAAACAGTAAAGATTAACTATGAAAAACCTATAGCTAACATTGTACTAACTGGGGAAAAACTGAAAAAAAATTCTCTAAAGTCTAGAACAAGGGACAGAGATGCCCCCATTTCTACTCTTGCAAAGCATTGTATTTACAGTCTTGCCAGAACAATAAGACAAAAGAATGATATAAAATGATAAAGTAGGAAAAGAAAGTATGAACTTATTCCTATTTGCATATTACATGACTCTGTAAGAGACTGTACATACTCTACCTGAAAGGTCTTATATGTATGAAACAAAATCGACATACAAAAATCAATAGCTTTCATATATACTAAAAGTGAAATTGATGAGAGAACAATTAGGGAAAATATCCCAGTTACAATAACTCCCCAGCAGATAAAGTACCTAGAAATAAATCTCACCAAGAATGTCAAAGACATATACAGTGAAACTTTAAGATACTGAAAAGAAAGGAGCTCACAGAGCCCCACCCCTTACTGCTGAACTATTGCTTATTGTTAGATTCTGAAAAGTGGAGAATCGTTTTCTTCAGTTGTGAAACCCACTGATGAGCCCATTGGGCTTTAATGAATAGCTCTAAACCCATGGTCATTCTGATGACCCTGACTAAATTCAGTGGGTCATCAAACAAAATGAGCAAACATGAATGTGAAAAAGAGATTTGTCGGAAATGAGCGATGGTAGTTGGGAGAGCAGGGAGATGGGAGATAGTGGGGAGTGACAGCAGTTAGTATCCATTATGCACATCTATTAAATTTTCAAAAAAGTTTAATTAATAAAAAAAACTAAGATAATAAATATAGTGAGACCTTCCATGCTACTGGATTGGCAGAATTAATATTGTAAAACTGATTATTACTAAACTTTATCCACAGATTCAATGCAATTCCCATCAAAATTCCTTTGACAAACTTCAAAGAACTAAAAGAACAAAAAAAAAAAAAAAAAAAAAAAAAAAAAAAAAAAAAAACAAAACAAAAAAAACCAAATTCCAAAACTTCACACAAAAGATCACACATAGCCAAAGCAATCCTAAGCAGGAACAGAAACACTGCTGAAGGTTTCACAAGACCTGACTTCAAATTACACTATAGAGACATAGTAACAAAAATATCAGGCACCAGGATAAAAACAGATAGGTAGACCAATGGAATAGAGTAGAAGAAGAAACAAACACACACCACTATGGCCACCTAATTCCTGACAGAGCCACCAAGAACATACACTGGCAAAAATCACCCTGCTCAGCAATTGGTGCTGACATAATGAGACTTCCACCCATAGAAGGATGAATGTAGATACCCATTCCCAACCCTGAACAAAGTCAAATGAATGAGTATCAAACATTTTAATTTAAAACTGGAAATGCTGAAACTTCAAGAAAACATGGGGTATATTCCCCAAGTTATATGGGCAAGAGCTTTCTAAACAGGACTCCGCTAGCACAGGAAACAGTTCCAAAACTCAAAAATGGAATTACATTAAATTATCAACTTTCCACAGAGGAAGTCTCATTAT
>NW_008360320.1:5409730-5434062 GCF_000622305.1 Nannospalax galili
ATATCTAAAATATATAAATAACTATCAAAATTAAATAAAAAATACAAAGCTGTTAATCAACAATGAGCTACGAAAGGAATAGACAGTTCTTAAAAGTGGAAACACAGATGGACAATTGTGTTTGAAATGTATAACTTCCTTAGCTATCAGATAAATTAAACCTAAAACCACTTTAGAATTCCATATAATCACAATCAGAATACAATCAGAATGACTATCTATCTATCTATCTATTTACCTATCTATCATCTATCTATCTACCTACTTACCTATCTATCTATCTATCTATCTATCATCTATCTAATCTATCTATCTATCATATAATCTATCCATCATCTATCTATGTATATATCTTTGTATCTATCTACCATCTCTCTATGATCTATATCATCAGTCATCCATTTATGAATCATGTAAGCATCTGACATCAAAGCAAATGCTGATGCAAGTGCTTGTGAGGATATGGGGCAAGGGGAACACTTAACTACAGCTGGTGTGAGTCTAAACTAGTGTAACCACTATGGAAATCAGTATGAAAGTTCCTCAAAAAATTAAAAGTAGAACTACCACATGACCCAGCTAAACTACTCTTGGATATATATACCAAAAGGACTTTATGTCCTACCAGAGAGATATTTGCCCATCCATCTCTATTGTCACATTATTCTTGTCAGTAAAGAAATAGAACCTGCTTAGATATCTGCCAACAGAAGAATGGGTAGTAAAAATGTTATATATAATATATATACACAATAGACTTTTCATCAACTGTAAAGAAAGACAAAATTGTGAAATTTTCAGGAAACTCACTGGAAATGAAAAGTACTAAGTGAGATGTCTTAGTTTTAGAAAGATAAAAATTGCATGTTCTCTTTCATATGCAGATCTTAATTTTTAATATTTGTACACATGTAAATATGGGGGTGTTGAATTGAAATAGAGCATAAAATTAGATAAGGATCCCATAAGACAGGAATAGGAGGTGTTGAGAAAAGTGAGGGAGGTCAAAGGTCACATGTGACATGGAAGTGGAAAGGAGGCTACTGGGGTGTGAGAGCGTAAGGGAGGGGGTGGAGGAGAAAGGAGCAAGAACACACTGTGTTTGGAAAATGTCATAATGAGACCTGTCCTGGTTTGTTTCTTCACTGCTGTGACAAAACACTCTGACCACTACCAACTTGGGGAGGAAAGGGTTTATTCAGCTTACATCTCCCAGGTCGTAGTTCATCAGGGAGCCCCAGGTAGGAACTCGGGTCAGGAACCTGGAAGCAGGAGCTGGAGCACAGGCCATGGAGGAATGCTGCTTACTGGCTTGCTCCCTTGGCTCCTGCTCAGCCTGCTTTCTTATGCCCAAGGATGGCACCACCCACAGTCACCTGGGCCCTCCCACATCATTCATCAAGAAGATGCCCTTCAGATTGGCCACAGGCCAGTCCAATAGAAGCAATTCCCTAATTGAGGCTCCCTCAACCCACGTGTGTCAAGGTGGCACTAGAGCTATCCAGCACAAGACCGAATTCTTTGTAAGCTATCAAAAAATTTAAAAAAAAATGAAATTAAAAAGACAAAAAAGTTATAGTCAAGAAAAAGACCACTTACATAAATGGCAAAATTATCTCTAATACTTTAATGAAAAGAGAACAAAGATTTCCCGTTTGGATATCAGATTTAATGAAGTTATAGCTGTGGTTCTGCTGTGACTGAAAGTTAATGGAAGAGAGATGAAAAGAAAGAAATGTACCAATGGACCAACAGCTGTACTGATTGCAGTACATAATAAAAAGCGCACTGAAGCAGGAAGGGAATAAAGTGGACAGATATTGTTGGAATCATTGTCTATCCAGTTGCTGTCTTTCAGTTTATATACAAATGTTTAATTGGATACTTTTCTCACACCATGAAACAAAACTACAGTGTACGTGGTTTACATATTCAAGTGATAAATTTCTCATTTTTTCTGATTAATATACATGTATTTGTAGAGTACATACATGTAATGAATATAAGACAAGTTATCATACTGCTATTTTTAAAAGCAATGTGATATTTGCATTTCACAGATGATTTTGTGAATACTTTGTTTTAGTACATATAGATACAGCTTATTAAGCAGGAAGTAGTCTCATGCAGCAAGTAATGCTCCATAGTGTGGTCACCAGCTGTGGCTGCTCTCCTCCGGCTATGGTTCCTCTCCTGCTCTCTCAGTTCCTCCAATCAGTTGTCTGGTCAGGACCCCAGGGCTGGTGAGGAGTCTGCGCCAATGTCGCCGCATTCAGATGCAGGAGACCAGGTTCAGTGACACAGATCTGCTTTATTGCAGGAAAGTACGGGCTTATATAGGGGTAATAATCTAATCATAACACAGCATATGGGATCCCTTATTAGCATGGCAGACTAGTATCCTATTACAATCTAGTGGGCCAGATGCCCTATTAGCATGATAAGTTTCAATTTCTCTAAGTTTCAGATTCCTGGAAACCATGTGACTTACATAGTTTTCTCTCTGATAAGAAACAGGAAACAATGCATTCCAGCAGTATGTAAGTCAAAAGGTGAAATCAGTCACAAGATTTTCCACAACATCTCCCCCTATTTTTTCATTTTTAAGAGTGAGGCACAGTTCAGCATACTGATATCAGTCCAGGGGCTGTATGTGGCAGATTTCTCTGTCGTGAATCAAGGCAAGGTAAAATGGCTTGGGACACAAGGGATCGATCCCTTATTGTGGGCCCCATCCTTCAAGATGGCGAGTTCTCTAGAGAGCAGGCTGAGCCAACTCCATGCCAACCAGTGGGAGTCGAGGTTCTTTGCCTTGGAAATGTTGTCCCCACTTCAAGGGTCACCCAGCGTTATGGACTGTGCCTGTCTTAGGTTGTCCCATCTTTTGGGATCTTACCTGTCATTGACAACCAGCCCTCGAAGGGTGAGTCCCTTGGTGTGGTACAGCAGAGGGAGAGGCAGTGTATCAAGCTTTGGCCTGTGCAAAGGCCTCTTAAGGGGAGAAGAATTTAATAAAAGCAGATGGAGCAGGGTCATCCCATCTGAGGTAATGATGGGGATTAGAGAGTGGCAATTTCTAGGCATCGATCTCACAGTCTCCCAACAGGAATATATATTGCAAGGTGTTTCCTGTGGCTCCAGCAGT
The DNA here is from genome assembly GCF_000622305.1 of Nannospalax galili. Lineage (NCBI taxonomy): Eukaryota > Metazoa > Chordata > Mammalia > Rodentia > Spalacidae > Nannospalax > Nannospalax galili. Next base: position 5,412,876 of record NW_008360320.1, read on the forward strand.
CAGGCCATTGTCTCAGGTCCATTGCACAGTTGTTCCATAAGACTTTACACCTATGCTAAAGCCTATTTTTCATATTTCTATTATTATAGGTTGGTAAGGGCAAGGAACAGAGGGTCCTTCTTTGCAGAGACATGCCTGGCAAGATCTGGAGGTGGGGCAATAGCTAACTGAACCAGAGAAAAACAAGTTTTAACAAAATTATCAAGACCCTTAATGACGTAGTATGGGGCACGCTGGGCGCCAGGTGTGAGGTGCGCGGGTATCTCGGGGTCCCCACGCACACCTGGAGAGTCACGGCGCGGGTCCCGCAGGCTTCTCCGCCGTGCAGCATCCTGGAAGCGGTGGCGGATCTGGCCACAGGCGGGTCTGCCTCTCTGGCCGCGCGTTGCTGTCTGCCGCTTTGGTGCTGAAAGTCCCTGCTGCTGAGGCTTTGCTCAGCCGTGTCTCTGCCCTGATTTCACCCATGCACCTTCCTCAATATGTGAGTTCCACCGGCCGCTGGAACACGTGGGAATAGTGCGAGGCGGCTGAAGCTGGGATCCGTGAGTCGGTGACGGAGGAATGCTGCCCCCCGGAGAGGCTGGATTGCCAGTAGTAAGACGCAGGGCTCTGTTTAGTCCGTATTACAGCTTTTATTAAGTGTTCAGCTCCTAGCTCCTAGTGATCCAGCTCTCTATTATTGAGAGAAGACTGGGATATTTTTATACTGTAGGGGCAGTGGTAAAAGCTTTAGCTGATATGTATTTTGGGGATGCCTCATTTGCGTGTGGAAATGGGCTCCCGCCAGGCTGCCAGACTGTCAGACTGCTTGAAAAATCACACAGGAAAGCATGGTATTTCCAGAGCCAGAGGCCATGTTTTCTATGGCGGCTACTTCAAAGGAGAGTCAGGAAGATGCCAGGTACTCTGCTGAAAGGAGTCATCTGCATATGAAACCGAGCCCGTGGGCCACCCGGACATAGAGAGACTACAACTTCACAGCAGGGGTCCCCAACAATGCAGGGTCCAAAAATCAGGAGTTAGCAGTAATGATGGCACACATTATAAGGAAAACAGACAAAGGTTTTCCTCTGGATTGAGGATTTAGCTTAGCTAATGTCTCTGTTTGTGGAGAGAGATGTTCGAGGTATCCCCAGGGTGGTGGCTTTCATGGTCTGTCACATTGGATCAGTCTCTTGGTGGTAGAGAGGTGTGCTGCTTCCTCCAGGGTCAGGGCTGCCATCTTCGGGGTCGGTGGTTGTGGAGGGAGGTTTTCCATCCCAGTCAATTCTGATGTTCTGGGCTAGGATCTAAATGGGGGCTGGACCATTATCTGGAAAGACACAAGCATAGCCTCGCCCTTGTGTTAACAATAGGTGTGGTTCTTTCCATTCACTTGTGAGAGGGTCCTTCCATCTCACCATGGGGGCAGGAGTGGGCTGAGTGAATGCCTCCCCCATGCTTTATTGCTGGTGGGAGGCCACTGGAGTCAAATTTTAGAAAATTTAATACAAATAGAACTTCTTGTATAACAAAATTGGGGTCCTTATAGCAGGGGCCTTTATCATTGTCTTCCCCTATTTTCTGTATTTGTTTAATGAGTGTTTGGTGGGAATGTTCAACAACCCCTTGACCCTGAGGATTGTAAAGGATACCAGTTATATGCCTAAAATTTCAGTCAGAGCAAAAATGGCTGAAGGTAGCGGAAACATAACAAGGGCCATTATCTTTTTTATTTGCTGAGGAACTCCCATAAGGACCATGGCATATTTGACAGTCCTTATGGCATGAGAAGCCATCTCACCAGAGCAGGCCAATGCAAAATGGACATTGGAATAAGTGTCAATAATATGATGGATATACTTGAGCTTGCCAAAAGGAGAAAAATGAGTGATGTACATTTGCCATCCCTTGTTGGGGCCAAGGCCTCTAGGGAGAGTTCTGGTGGGTTGTAATGGTCCCAGAGGTAGAAGAGCAGCACAAGAGAAGTGGGCACGGACCAAATGCTTACAGTTCTGAATTGGTACAGTGGGTAGAAGCCTATGTATAGCTTGGGGAGAAGGATGAAAACGCGCATGTAAGTCTCTAGCTTGTTGAATTATGGTGGAGTCTAGGGTGGCGCTCAGGCCCAGTTTGTCAATGGCAGCACTACCCTCTGCAAGAAGCCCCAGGTATGAGAGCGCAAGTGTTGAATATACCAAGCTGTGCTGGCTCCAAGAGTTCCGTGGTTCTTGGCAAAAGTGCTGTTTGACAAAGTTCCAGCCCAAAGCCAATGACTGCAGCTCTTTTGGTGGATATCCCTTCCCCAGTTACTCCTGGTTTTTGTAATTTGTATAGCCTTCTCTTCTTTAAGTATTCTGATAACCAACTCTGATGATAGAATAGGAAACTAAACCGGGAAATCTCTGCCTTTAGCGAATTATTATGTTACTGAAACACAATGAAAGTAATAAGATAGACAACTTCCTCCTATGACTATGATCTCATTTGGACCTGCATTTGAGATTAATAATGAGGCTTGTTTCCCCCCCAAAGGAAAAGATAGCGTGCAATAGATGCCCTGCTGCCTTTTACAGGAGTTTATGACTTTAACCCTAAACAAGGAACTATTGAGACTAAAGTTTGGTATAAGGAAAAACTATTTGGCTTAGGGAAACTCCTTCTTGGATAGAAAGATTAGCTAAGTCAGTAAAAAGCTGGTGGTGCATGACCTCTGAAGAAAAATTGCCTGTTCTTTTACAAAGACTAAAAACAATTAAAAAAGCCCTTAAAGATAAATGGCAACAAAATAATAAAGGATGTTGAAATAGAGAAAATAAACATAGGACTCAAAGAGTACAAAATGTTCAGGAAGAAATAGCAAAAGGGAGAGGAAAAAGATAAATTGGAATATTGGTTAGACAATAAATAAAGAGTTGGTTATTCCCATTCCCATGAGAAAAATAATTCTCTCAAATATACATGCCTACCTGTAAATATTAAATTCAAAGAATTAAAGGGCAATTGGAGACAGGCTGTTTTACACTTCTATGGTAAAATAGAAACCACAAGGCTATAAAGAAAACAATGAAGAAATTGCTTGGCTGTGTTAAGAAAAGGTTAATCGCTGAACTTTGTACTTTCCTTTTACTGTGATTATTGAAAAATATTGTACACTGAGAAATACTGTGCAAACTCATTGTTTGATTTGTGGTCTGATGCTTTACTGCTATTGTAAGCTTTCTAATTATAAATAAAGGTTGTAGAAGACTGCTTTCAGAAGAGAGAATTAGAGACAGAAGTAGAAAAAGAAAGAAGATATTCGGGCTGACCTCCCCCGAGTGGGTCAGTCTACAGCCTCTACTACAACTGCAATTGTGGTATCTGGTATAGTCATTTTTACTGCCACAGTTACCTTCATCCCTTTAGGCATTGGACTCAACTGGAGCTGGACTCCGGCAAAGGCACAGAGCACTGCTCGAGTAATAGTTTTAATAAGGAGAGCAGCAAATCAAGGGGACTCTGGCTGAGCCAGAAAGCTGCAAAGGCCAGATGTTGTAGAGTCTGAACTACATAAGCACTGTCAGAAAAAATATTACAGGGAGTTGTAGGGAGATCCTGAAAGACCTGTAACATGGCTGACAGTTCTCTGAGCTGTACAGATACCTAGAAAGGGAAAACCTTATGTGAGGAGAGTTGTCCTTCCTGGTAAATCACATAACCAAAGTTGCATTTACTAGAATCAGTAAAGATTAGGGGAGCCTTAGGAATAGGGTTATGCTTTGGGAATGCCTGGGGAAATAGGGATGGGGAAGCTGTCTTATTCCTTGAAGGAGTTTATGTTTAGGATAATGATTATCATATTTCCCCTGATAGACTAGTAGGAGAGTTTGGAAGCCAGGGTTGTCACGCAACAATGACTGGAGAATGTGAAGTGGAAGGGGAAGAACCAATGATTCGGGTTCACGGCCATACAGAAGGTGGGAGATGTTGAATAGCCAGCATGACCTTGTGAAGTTGACTCCATGAAGAGTGGACCCATATCAGGGGGCCCTGGGTCTGCCAGAGTGCTCCCAAAGGGGTGTTTTTGGTAGGAATGACTAGTGCTTGGATGGGCAACTTTGGCTATATCCTGTTTACAAGTGCTTGGGACAGGTGAGAATTGATCATTGTGACAACACATTGTGCCTCCGGAGAGACCTTGCAGGGAATGGAGACTATATCAATACCCCACAAGAGGTCAAAGAGCAGTGTAATCTCTTCTGTGGACATGGGTAAGAAGCCCTGTATCCAATTGATGTTGCCACAGAGGGTCTACGCCTCTGAAAGGGTAACCTCATCTGATAAGGTAAGAACAGGAGCAATGGGCCGGATGACATCTTGAATAGAGTGGCCCAAAAAGGTATAAGGGGCATGTAACTGTATTTTATCTGCTTCAATAGTAAGACCTAATGCCTGGAGGTTTGTTTTGAGTTTTTGAAAAGCTCCTTCTAAGATCTTCGGATCCTTATGGGCAATTATAATGTCATCCATATAATGTAAAATATAAACCTCAGTCAGCAAATGTCTGCAGGCATGGGCCACATAATATTGGTGGATAGTAGGACTGTTTTTCATGCCCTGAAGCAAAACCTTCCATTGATAGAATTGAACTGGAAGGTTATGATTAGTGGCAGGTATAGAGAAGGCAAAATAGGGCTTATCATCATCATGAAGAGGAATAGAGAAGAAACAGTCCTTAATATCTATTATAATAACTGCGCATTCTTTGGAAATAGCAGTAGGGTGAGGCAGTCCCTGTTGAAGGGTCCCTAAAGGATTTATATGCTCATTAATAGCCCTTAAATCATGTAAAATTCTCCATTTTCCTGATTTATTTTGTATTACAAAAATGGGAGAATTATGAGGACTAAGGGAGGGCTTGATATGACCCAAGGATAATTGTTCCTGGACCAAAGAGATCAAGTGAGTTAATTTATGTAAAGGAAGAGGGCACTGCTCCACCCATATGGGAGCTTTAGTGTCCCTCATTAGTTTGATGGGGGGCAGCTTGGGCAGCGGAGCAGTGGCCGTTAGAATTGGGGGTGAGGGTGGGAGGCATTACCTTACCACTGGTCTACAATGCAGTTGTCATAAAAGGCTTCGTCATCTGTAGTTAAAACAGCTTCCATGTCATGAAGGATATCTCTCCCCCACAAATTATGGGGAAGCCCCATGGCTAAGAGCAGTCTAACAGCTCCTGTGTTGCTGCTCAGATCAGTCCAGATTATCAGACATTGGACCTGTTGGGTGTTCTGTAAACCCCCAACTCCTTGTATAGGGGGTCCAGGTTTGCAGTGCCAATGAGACAATATTTCCTCTTGTCTGATTACAGTAATATCAGCCCCTGTATCAATTTGGCCATCTAGGGAAAGTTGCATCCTGGGCTTATGCAAATCAATAGGTATCATCCATTGGACATGGGGGCTGTATTCCCTTACTTCCTCTCTTTGGGGCGGGGCTGAGAGGTGCCCTGTTGCTCATTTAAATGCACCTTTTGTATGGGTTTTCCATATGCATCCACCCTAGACCTGCATTCTCTTGCCCAATGAAAGCCTTTGCGGCATCTTGGACACTTTGTAGGGGGAACCTGGCTCCTTTTGGCCTCTTCCATAATCTTTTTAGGACAGGTACGTGACCAATGGCCCTGTCCCCCGCCAGCCCAGCATTTGCCTTTGTCCATCTCAGCCTGTGGCTGATGAGCAGCCGGTGCCTCACCAAGGGCCATGGCATGGGCCCCACTGGTCCCCACATCTCATCAGGCCAGAATCCATTCAGAGACATCCTTCTGTCCACTGGGTCCTATGGCAAGGCAACACTCTGTAGAGCAGCCTTCATATACAAGATCTTTGAGCAAGGCATCAGCAGCTCCCTGATGACTGATCTTTCTATTTATACTTTGTTTCATCCCTCAACTAAATCAGAGAAAGACTCCCCTGGTTTTTGTATCAATTTGGTTAAGTTGGTATCACCACGAATTGGCATAGTTTGAAAATCAAGAAGTGGACAAAGCCGTACTTGTTCAAAGTAGCGGGGAGGTCCCTGTGCCTGAGCTTGGGGGGTTCTCAAAATTGATGCATCCAACTAGAGCATCAATTCCAATGTTTTGGACATTGGTATTTCTATTGCACTCTGCCTGCTGTTCACATTAATCTTGGTAAGCAGCTTTCCATAAAAGGAAATCACCTCCCTGTAAGCTGGCATGGGTGATATTCTGCCAATCATAGGGGATATTGGCCGAATGACTGATTGTATCTAATAACTGACCAAACTAGGGGTAGTGAATGCCATCCTCAACTGCTGCCTTACACAGCTTCCTTAAGGTATCATGAGAATATGGATCCCAGACATTGGGGTTCTGTTGTCCCTTATTGACAGTAACTGGGAAGAACCATGGAAAATCTCCCATTGAATCATAGAAGAGGGCCCTAGGCTGGAGGGGCTTCTAGTCCTCCTCCAGGAGGGAGGGGTAGATGGACTAGGGGGAAACTTCCTTAAAGCCAGTATAAGAGCCACTGCCCCATAATGGTGGAGCAGAGGCAGTCTTAACTTCCTGTTTTTCATCAAGGGAGCTCTCAAACCCCAATTCCTCATTTTTTATATCATCATTAACAGTCATTGTTTCATCAGAATAAGAATCCATTAGTTTTGTTTTAACTGTAAATGCCTGGGACAGGCTGTCCCTAGTGTCCTGTTGTTATATTTGCTCATCTATGTCCTTTAATAGGAGATTGTCCTGTTCAGGGGCTTTGGGGGGAACCCCCCGAAGGGAGCCCAGAATGGCTGTCACAATGGGGTAGAACAACCCAGACTGTGGCGTCCCTCCCTGACTTCTCTACGCCAGGCCAAGAATAGAATGCAAGCCCATTGTTTGGGATCCCAGCAACAAGAATCTATAAACCAGGGGACAGGAGCTAGTACTTCATCTAAAACCTTAGTTACATCCTTTTCTGTTACCCTAATGTGCCTACTCCTGAGGAGAGGAACCACAGCAGCAGTGTGTGGGCTGGCAGTAGCTGGATGACTATTCCCCATACCGGAGGTCACTTACCCTGCAAGACGTACCCAAAGGGACTCAGGAACCATTCAAGGAGATGATTGGCGAAGACACAAGTGGCACGCTCAACCAAAGATCGCGAGCCAGAAGAAAAAGCAGAGCCCAAGGAGTTACAGCTCAGAGTGTTGCAGCTTTGTGGGGAGGGGATTCCCAGACCCACGTTTGGGTGCCAGCTGTGGTGTCCAGCTGTGGCTGCTCTCCTCCTGCTATGGTTGCTCTCCTGCTCTCTCAGTTCCTCTGAGCAGTCTTCTGCTCCACACCTCAGGGCTGCTGAGGAGTCTGCACCAGTGTCACTGCAGACTCAGTGACACAAATCTGCTTTATTGCAGGAAAATATGGGCTTATATAGGGGTAATAATCCAATCATAACACAGCATATGGGATCCCTTATTAGCATGGCAGACTAGTATCCTATTACAATCTAGCAGACCAGATGCCCTATTAGCATGATAAGTTTCAGTTTCTCTAAGTTTCGGATTCCTGGAAACCACATGACTTACATTGTTTTCTCTCTGATAAGAAACAGGAAGCACTGCATGATAGGTATGTAAGTCAAAAGGCAAAATCAGTCACAAGATTTTCCACAACACCATAGTCCACATGAACAAGGATTTTTTCATTTATAATCTAGCATTACTTTTCTATGAACAGTGCTGAGATGAATAGCATACATGTTTTTTACCAATTTTGAGAGTCTCTATAGCATACGTAGATGTGTTGGGACACAAATCAACACAAGACACACATATAAACTTTAGTAGTTTTGCTTTTGCTAATTTATCCTAATTGTGACTATAACAATTCATACCCCAGATACATAAGAGACTCACCTTTCCTAAAGTCTCAGCAAAAATTTATCTTTCTAGATTTTTGTATTTTTACTTATGGATGTATTTGGGGTCATTGTAGCATCTTCTATGATGAATTAAAAGACTAGTTATGCTAGTGTGTTTATTAACACATTTGATAGTTCTTTTCTTTAAATTGTCAGATTGTATTGTGCTATTAAGCCATTTATTATTTATTTTTGAATTTCATTGGTGGGAGGCACTGTGTACCTTTATGTGCATGCCCAGGTCAGAGGACAACTTGTGGGAGTCTCTTGACCCATGCTATTTTGTGGGCTTTGGAGATCAAACTAAAGCTGTCAGGCTTGGCAGTAAGCTCTTTTACTCACAGAAACATCTTTCTAGCTGGAAAATTTGTTCTTAAACCCAAGGCTTCTTTAGTTACATAATTGACCAATATCTTTTCCCATTTTGTAATTTGTTTCAAATTTTATTTACTATGTATTTTAGCATCAGGTATAATGGTATATACCTATAATCACAGTGCCTAGGAGGCTGAGGCAGGATGATTGTCAGAAGTTTGAGACCAGCCTGGGCTACATAATGAGTACCAGTCCAGTCCAGTTAGGGCTAAATAGGAACACCTTGTCTTAGAAAAAAAATCAGGAAAAAGTAATGAATATTTTTGTTGCATAAAATATTTTAAGCTAAATACATTCACATGTATAAGAATAGATTTTGTTCGGCCTAGAGACATGGCTCAGTGGTTAAGAGGACTGGGTGTTCTTAGAGAGGAGCAGAATTCAGTCCAGGACTCACACGGCAGCTAACAACAGTCTATAACTCAAATTCCAGGGGCTTGAAATCCATTTCTGATCTTGGTGGGCATTACACAACATGGGTGAAATTACATACATACAGGAAATACACTCACACACATAAAATATTTTTAAAATAGATTTTGTTATCTCTGGCTTGTAAGTATGTCCCCATATAGATTTAATTTTCGTATTTATAGTTTGTTGTAAAATTTTGTCTTTTACTATATTTTAGGGGTTAAGTATCTAGATTTAATTTTCTGATCATTGTTGATGTTCTATTCCTTTAGTATTAGGTTATAAATTCCTAAATATTGGATTTAGTATGTGAGCATTGAATAGTAACTATTACTCATTCTCAGCTATCTAGATTTGGTAGCTGCCAATGGCAAATGGCTTGGCTGCCATTCCAGAATCATCCTTTAGTCCTGTTCTGTTGTAATGCACTGGATAATCTTTTACATTTCTCTGTGTAATGGGCACAGTATTCAGTTTTGTTGTAAGCATACACTTGAGGGCCATCCCAGTCAGATAGCATTCTTCTTTTAGATATGATGTGTTTCATTCTGTCACTCTTGCTCCAGCTACCAGACTAGTCAGCAGTGCAGGCTGTGGGTAAGCATGATGCTCATCTCTGTGTCAAGAGTCCCTTGGCAACTGCTTAGCCCTGATCTAGGCTCAATGCCATCATCCCAGATCCATTCCAAGGCAGTCATCGTACATCACACCATTCATGCCTGGAGTCCAGGAACCCCAGAAGCTTCTTCTGCCACAAAAAGACTATAACCTCATGTTCCAGGCCATGCCTTGACTAGATAATGACACTATCCACTTTTTTTATATATACATATATTTTTATTTTTTAGAAGAAGCATTTCATTACAGCTTTAACATGCTCAATAACAGTTTCCAGAGCAAAAATACATCTCTTTCAAAAGTGACTGTAAAAATTTTAGGTTCACTGTTGAATTAATACAGTTATACAATATTGAACTCAGTATAAACCCTGTAAGACATAAAATTGAATGAGTTTTTAACCTTTAAAAAAGATCTCCATTTCATTTTAAAATATACTGTTTCTTACAGAAAGACTGGCCAGGGTGGCCCAAGAGACTCCCAGATAGTAACCCAGCATAGAACTGGGAAAATGAACTGCAGACCCCAATCTTATCTAAAGGAATATTGACAACTGATTGCTGCTAGATGAGGAACAGCTGACCTTCCTAAGACACTATCCACTTCTGCGTGTTGTGGAAACCTTCCTCAGCTGTATTTGTGTCACTAGACTTTCATTGCAGAGATGAATTCCTGAGATAAACAACTTTAAAGGGAGTGAGGTTTATTTTATCTCAGGATTTTAGCTCATTCAGTGCATGGTTGACTAGATCATTGCTCTGGGCCTCAGGTTATGCAGAACATCATAGCAGCAGATGCATGTACATGGACTGCTATCACATGGTGCATGGAAGCAAAGAGGGAGAGACAGAAAGAGGCCAGATCAAGGTGCAGACTTTAAGAGTATGTGTCTTTACAGTGATCTATTTTTGTTAGTGAGACCCATCATCTTTCTTCTACTTCTTCCCTAGAGTGCCATCATCTGCTGAAAAATAGTCAGTGAGCCTCTGGGGGCCATTTCACATTGAAACCACAGAGTATTCTTTAGAGGCCCTTCTATGTGTTTATACTTATGTCTGACTATGCTTAAATTTCATATCTTGTGATTGCTAATTGGATCCAATCTAATATTCATAATCCTCATTTTTTATTGATCTGTGATGCTATCTGTCCTGTGTATTGGCTATCATGTCCATAAAGTGATCTTTGGATAACTTGATTTTTGTATTTCCATTGCTGTGCCCATTCTTAATCATTAAATTAGTTCTCAATGCAATTTCTAAGTTGTTCAGATAACAAAAATTGATTTACAGTCATGTGTTTATACTTAAGCTACATATACTATAAACTTCATTAAATGCATGGGATGATTTGAATAAGATAGCCTTCCTTCATAGGACCATATGTTTGAAAAGTTTGCCGCCCCCCTCCCACTGGTGATGATGTAATGGAAAGTTGTGAAAACTTCAGGAAGTGGGACCCTGCTGGGTGAAATGGATCACTGTGAGTGGACCTTGAGATTTCCATAGCCCAGCTGACTGTTCTCTTTCCTGACTGCAGATACAATACGATCAGTTTTCTCAGGCACCTGCTGCCTTGCCTCCCCCACTAGTACGGACTATACTCCTCCATCTATGAGTCAAAAGCAACTCTCCCTTAATTTTCTTTCTGTCAAGTATTTGGCCAGAGCAACACGAAAAATAACATGCATAAAACCGATACACAGGAGTGGGCTATGGCTGTAATAAACCTGACCATGCTCTTCTTAGGTCTGTGGTACTGGTGTGTAAATATGGAAGAATTTAGAGCTGTGGGCTGGAAAGACTCCAAAGCTGTAGGTAAAAGATTGGAAGACCACAGTATGTTGAAAGAAATTCAGACAGAGGAAATCTAGCACATGGTTCAAAGGGAAACAAGGATTCTTTATAAAATGGTCTAGATGTCATTTGAGTTACATTCTGGCAAAGAATTTGACTGCATTTGGCCCTTGACCAGAGAACTTAAATGATAAAAAATTCAGAAATCGTGGTCTAGTTGTTGGGGTGGAATTTCAAAACATGTGTTACTTGAATTTATAGATGGAGACACCTATAATTAAATAATATGGTAACACATTACTCAGATTCAGATTAGCACATTAGAAAAAGTAGATGACAGACATAATGAGGCAGAACTCATGGAAGATGCTTAAAAATTATTGAATGAGGTAAATTTAACTACTGAACTGCTTTGTACAAATATGCTGATGCTTTTTCTAGTTTTATCTACTTTTTCAAAGTTCACAAATTATTTACCTTCTGTGCAAAATTCAGTTGCTTTCAACATTTATAAAGCATAAGCTCAAAATATCTTTTCCTACCTATTTTACCTAAAAATGAGTAATATTGATTAAACTTCAGATCCTTGAAGATATTAACTATGGATAGATTTTAAAGCCTTTATATGTAAAAACTAAGAATTTTCTTTATGAAAATACTAATTGTGTGTCTCATGGACATTTAAAAATCAGAGGTCAGGATAAGCATTAACAATATAGAGAGGCTGGAGAGATGGCTTACCGGTTAAGAGCACTGACTGCTCTTGCTGGAACCCGGGACCCAGCACCCACCTGATGGCTATGAACCACCCTTAATTTTAGTTCCAGGGGAATCTGAAGCCCTTTCTGACCTCCATGGCAATGCATGACATAGGTGCATTCACATACATGCAGGCAATACAGTCATACACATAAAATAAAAATACTAAATAAAATATTTAAAAAAGATTATAGTTAGAAAATATGTTAGCTTAGGAAGGTGGTCATAGTAGATTCTCTACTAAGGTCTATAACATTGCCAGTCCTAGGTATTTTGGTAGGTTTATGCTATCAGGAGTGAATTCCTTCCTTTTGAATGGACCTTACATCCAATTAGCTGTTGACTATTCCCAAGGTAAAAGTGCCACTATTGTACCATTATTGAACCACTAAAGATGTTTTGCTGGGCCCAACATTTTTGTAATTGTTAGGCTTTATAGCTAGGTAGGACTATTGATTACTTGGCAACTTACGTAGCACCTTATATTCACAGATAAGTACAGCTCTCACCATTCATTAAAGATCTCCTTTCTGCAACAGGTAGACAGTATTACAGAGATTACAGCTGGTTAAAATGCACAGAGTAGGAAGAACTGTGTGATCTTTTAATAGCAGCTGTACAGAGTTTCCATCTCTTTTCCTTGGGTCTTTGATTCATTCCTCTGAGACTGCCTGAGAGTACCTGTCTTGGCCTCCAGGACTAAAAATTGGTAACAAACTTAATGTCCCTCAACTAACGAATGGATAATGAAAATGTGGTACATTTACACATTGGAGTTATACTCAGTGGTGTAAAAAAAGGGAAATCATGAAATTTACAGGTAAATGGATGGAACTAGAAGCTGTTATGCTAAGTGAAGTAACACAGACTCAGAACAAGTGGTGCGTATGTTCTATCTTATTTGTGGTTCTTAGCACAAATTCTCAAATACAGAGTCTAGTACAGAGTTCACAACTGGGCACACACAGAGAATAAGTGTCTGTGAGATGTCCAACCCTAAATGACACATCAACAGTGGAACCTGTACACATGAATCTCATGGAATATAGTGGAACCAAGAGGTAGAGAGAATACTAATGCATCTCTCAACTCATCAGCAAAGCTTCCTCATGCAACAGAGGGCAATGAACAACAAAAGGCCACAACTGGCCAAAGTGTAGAGGATAAGAGACTGCAGAGTATTTGTCCCTGAATAAGACTCCTGTATTAAACCTCATCCACCCAGGGACCATTGCAGAAGAAAGCAGGGAAAGATTGTAAGAGCTAGGGGTGGTGCATGACCATAAGTAAACAGCCTTACTGGCTCCTGGGAACTTACAACAGTAGTGATACCATGCACAAGACCCATTCAAACTCAGTCAGATAAAAACCAGAATAGAACAGGGGAAATGGGCAGAAGGCCCCAATCATAGCCAAGGATCTAGTGGCAGCTGATCACTGTTGGATGAGGGATAGTTAATCTTCTTTAAGGTAGTGACACCATATAGGTGGAACAGACTCCAGTGGATGAACTCATACCCAGAGACATCTGGGTACACAAACTTGACTTAATAGGCCTTATCATATAAGATAAAATGCATGAAATCCTGTGGGTGGGCTATGGGGGAGGCAGATATGGGAGTTCTAAGTATGATGAAAATATATTATATGAAATTCATACAAATTTGATTAAAATATCCATTGAAAAAAATTAAGAAAATAAGTGACCATGGAGTTCCAAACCCAAGCTGAAACACCTACAAGGCAATCCCTATACCTCAGGCTCAGAGACTATCATGTAAGGGGAGTCAAAAAATTTTAAGAACTAGAGAACCAGAGCACCTGATGTTACATAGCATCCTCTAGACATTACAGGGATGCTGCACCATACAATCTCTGCAATATGGTTGCCTGAAGAAGACATGCATAATGACAGAACCAGTTGACATGCAAATATAGATGGAGGACATTTCACAATGTCCTACATCTAGATGAAGAGTGACAGGCAATCCATGGCTGCTGAGAGAGGGAGAATCAGTTTTCTCCAGGGATAAGCTCCCTGGTATACTATCTAATCCTAAGTGGTCAGGCCTAAGCACCGGTATACATTGGCACCAGTAAATATATATACGCATATATGTGTAACAAGTTCCCTGATATACTATCTAATCCTAAGTAGCCAGGCCTAAGCACCTGTATACATTGGCACCAATAAATACATATATGCATATATGTGCAACAAATTCCCTGATATACTGTCTGATCCTAAGTGGTCAGGCCTAAGCACCTATATACACTGGCACCAGTACAAAAAAAAATAAATATATATACGCATATATGTGTAACAAGTTCCCTGATATACTATCTAATCCTAAGTAGCCAGGCCTAAGCACCTGTATACATTGGCACCAATAAATACATATATGCATATATGTGCAACAAATTCCCTGATATACTGTCTGATCCTAAGTGGTCAGGCCTAAGCACCTATATACACTGGCACCAGTACAAAAAAAAATATATATATATAATGGGGAAGCCTTGGGTGGAAAAGAGGAAAGGGTAGAAATCATATAAATGCAGTACTCATGGATGAAATTCTCAAAAAACTAAAAATTAAAAATAAATAAAAGTCAGATCTCTCTCTCTCTCTCTCTCTCTCTCTCTCTCTCTGTGTGTGTGTGTGTGTGTGTGTGTGTGTGTGTGTGTGTGTTGTGTGAATTCAGCAGCATTTAGGATAATGTGTGCTCACTTTTGTTTCTATAACAGTTCCTGAAACAGACCTTTTTTAAGCTTAGTAACAGATATGAACTGTGCTGGCCTGAAAACTGTGAAAACCAGAAGGGAAATGAAGTCCAAGCACTCTGGCTGGCAGAAGGACAACTGTAGGTCTGGGTAGTCTGGTCAGCAAATTCAACAGATACTTTGAAAACTTTATATAAGCATTTTTTGCACTGAGCAGTTGTGAGTATTGAAAAGTAACTTTTTAGTTTTTCCATCCATTACACAATATTGCTATTGTGGGAATAAAGACCACTCATTGAATACATTGCTAGTTTGACTGCCAATTTGAATGTCTGAATAATTGCCTCAGACTGGATTTACCCTCTGTCTTTGAAAATTCTTTTTACACAGTACACCAGGATTGCAGGTTTGAAATAAAGTAGGTGTGAACCATGTTTCATCCATCTTATTAGCCATTATTTTGAATCTTCTGCTTCATGTATTTTATTTTTTAAAAGTTTAATTCAGCCATAGAAATACGATTTTAAAAAGAAAGAAAAATCCATCTAAACAGTTACTCTACTGTATGTTCTAGGTTTTTTTTTTTTTATTTTCTGTTTGGAAGTTAAAATTTATAATCAAATTCATTGAGCTAAATGACATCCTAATTCAAGCTATGAGAAAATCCTTTTGGATCCCTTTTCATTCAACAAAACTGTTTTGATCCAAATCTGATAGGATGGATGAGATGGTCAAAGAAATAATGCCACTTCTTGGAACCAAGGATACTTTATGATTTTTATGTGAAAGGGGTTCCAAGAGTTCACCTCAACTTATTTCTGTTAGGATTTATTATTCTTCATTCTTCTAACACTCAGTTATAGCCACCCCACAGAAAAGAGAAGCACATAGATTCCAATTCTGAGACTTGTACTTAATGGGAATATTCCAGAGCACTTCCTATTCCAGCACTAGTGAAGGCTGGGCATTCAGCCCTCTGAATGAGCCCTGAGGTGGCTTGCACAGGATGGACCCGCCTGTGGGGTCCTTTCAGTTCACTTTCACCCCTGAGGAATTGAAAGGAAATTTCTTGTTTTTGATAATTCTCATACTCCTTTTTCTGCTCCATGGCTCTTTCCTCCTGCTGCCTGCGTGAATAATCCTGATTTTTAAATCTGCTGAATGTATCTAGAATAGTTTTTGTTTTCCTTATTAGATCTTTACAGATATGCCTATATATATTCCCATTTTTCCCCTTGAACATACAGATTAAAACACTCACCTCAGTGGTATTGCAAAAATTACAATAATAAAATAACTGAATGATAAAGTGGAAGGGAAGGGATAACACAGGTAACCAGCAATGGAGGGCAGGTGCCATGATGGGACCTATGAAATGTTGGTAAGAGGAAAATCACATTTACTCAGAGTCCAGAGCATCCCAGTCCTGCAAGGTGATGATCTTCTGTTTCATTTTAAACCAGGGATGATGAGGCATATAAATGTTAAAGAGAACACAAATTCTATGGAGTTAGATCTTAAGTATGCCCAAATTATAAATTCATTTATTTTTCCTTTGTTTTGCTTTGTTTTTCTGTTTCCCAGGATGATTACCTTTCGAATAGTTCCAGTTCTAAACCACTTACTATACAGTAATGAATTTTTAGACTTTGCCCTTAGGGATGGGATTTGTAGCGATCAACAAAACACAGAATTTCTTAAGCAATAATTTCTCTTTGTTTACAGAAGTTAAAGAAAAGTTTTCATTCAAACACAAACATACACTTTTAACAGGTGAATAACAACATAAAAACTTACAGGGTTTTACCCCTGCCCTAATGCTCAAGTCTAGGAAACACCTTAGATCATATGTAATAATCCGTATTTATATTTTTTAGCTCTTTGCCAAGATAATGGAGATAAATCATGAGCCAGAAATTTTTTTCTTCTAATTGCTTGTAATGTTTATGTAAATGCCTCCTCGAATTACCATTGTTTCATTTTTTCATTTAAAATCTTTAACACCAAGGGTCTGTTTTTGATAATCAAAAAGAAATCAGGCAGCAAAGCTCAGAAATAATTTATGGAAAATACAAATCTCTGATTTGAAGAAGAAAGGGATGACTTAAACATGCCAGGTGTGGAAACTCCACAGGATAGCAGGTGCAAGCTCCCACCTTAGTTTCCAGGTTTGTAAGCCTTACAAGGACTTACAGAAATATCAGTGTGATAAAATTCAAATTAGGGGTCTTTGAAATCTGTTAAAAGCAATCCTTTTTGTTTTGGGCTGTTTTACAGGCCAAATAATGTGGTTTATGTAAAAAAAAAATTAATATGGGAAAATGATTTAATATCATGACAGGACACATGGGGAGAACTTCAAAAGGTCTTGACAGCTGTGGAGGGTGAGCTCATATTTTGTGGAATGCAGTAGAGAAGACAGGTGAGCACAGACTGCAGATTTCCCACATGTGAAATACTTGGGAGGTCCATAGATTGCTGTGGGAAACAGCCATTCAAGAAAGGAAAGTGATAAATAGACACACACCTGAGGATTCCAATATTGATGAAGTAAAAAGGGATCTCAGGTGATGTGGACAACATTAAGAATTTTATTCATGTTCACTTAATTGATTTTTGCTTTGTTCTCTAGTAAATGTTTTGTTTTTACATTTATTTGCCCAGGGCCATACCACCCTGGGTTGTGATCTTTTCAAGTTTTATAGATTGAGTGAAGCTTATTCCAAAGTTTGATTATGTGGGGAGAAAAGACCAGACCACCTAAGAGAGTTAGGCATAGGTTCACTTACCACCAGTTACTGATGCAAAAAGAAAGCCATGAAAAGATGTAGATTCTAAAATTGAAGCCAAAAAAAATAAAAATAAAATGGAGAAAGGAAGGGAGAGAAAGACATTGAGCTACATTAAGTTAGAAAACACATTTATGACCTTTGAACCAGTGTATTTAAGGTATACTTATTTTTACATGGAAATTTATTATTTGACTGGGGAAATTAATAATTGTTATTGGTAGTCATTTGACCTAGCATTGGGCTAAGACATTCACATCACTATCTCATTCAATTTCCAAATATTTCCAGGACACATGGTTTGTACCTGTTCTTTATACATGAGTAAAGTGAAGCTCAAAAATGCCAGTGCAGTTGGAGAGAATAATATGTCAACAAGGCTTACCCAATAAAGCACTGTCATGATTTAATGGAGGCACAGATGTTACTGGAGTAACCATCTGCTTTCTGATTAAAGTCTCTTTCACAAGCTGGAGACCATACATGGCACTGATGTCAGACCTAGGAACCCGCGGCTAGACACATCTCATGCCATAGGGGAGAACCTTCCATTATTATTCTGTTAAATAGACATAGGATTAAACTGACTTCTAATGGCTTACCATTATATCCATAGATTATATCCACAGATTACTACATCTCTCAACTTTTTCTAGATAGCTTCCTTATGCAGCAGATGCTGATTAACTCAGAGAAACACAACGGGCCAACATACAGAGCAAAAGAAGCTGCAAACTGCTTATCCCAGAACAGGACACTTACATCAAACTTCTGTCTCCTTCTGGCTCAAGGATCATTGTGAAAACGGGAGCAGAAAATAATGTAAGAACCAGAGGTGATGGATGACCATAAGGAAACAGGGTTTTCCAGGCAGCTGGATAATTACTCATATTAACTCACAGTAATGGTGACAGCATGAACAGGAGCCACATAAACTCCAGCCAGATGAAACTCTGGCATAGATGAGGGAAGTATGTAAGAAGCCCCAGTCCTATCTGAGAAGCTATTAGCAACTGATAGCTGCTAGGAGAGGAAGATTCAATTTTCTTTAAGGCTGTGATGCTGGGTAGGTTAACCAACTCCAGTGGATGGATCCACACTGAATGGCATTTGGGGATGCAAATTTGACTTGTTAGAGCTTAAAAATATATATAAAACAAGAGTACATAAAATTGGGTGATGGGTAGTAAAGGAGGTACAGATAGGGAAGAGTGTATAAATATGATCAAAATACATTGAAATTTGCAAAAATTCAATTAACAAAAACAACAGCCTTTCAGGAATCTGATTACTTTAAAGTATGTCACAAATTTACTTAGGCTGTGTGATTAAGCTGGTGTGTCATATAGAAACCAGCTCTTAGAAAGGATATGCTTCAAATAATTATTTGGTACTCTCTGAAGAAATGAATTTTTCTAATCACAAAAGGATGAAGACCCCAGGATTTATGTCATTCTCCATTTTATGTTAAATTCCTCCCAGAAGTTCAACATGTTACCATCTGTGACTGAATGAATGTGGATGCAGAGCTAAATAAAGTATCCCTGTGCCATTAATCAGGTGTGATCTTTCAAAATATCATAAATTTCAGTGATCAATGCTGTCTCATTTGGATTACTTGGGGACTAAACCCATGGATCAGCTTGACAGAGACAAATAAGAAGCTAAATAGGAATGTGATAGTCTGTTAAGGGTGGGAGTGACTGCTAGATTCCAGATTTGTCATTTGTAAAAGATGCTGGATAATTTGAAATTCTTCATGCCCATCATCTATGATTTCTTATGTTTCAGAGTGAAATTTTATGTCATTCTGTGTAGATTTTATTTACTTTTGGTTTGAAGCCTCAAACATTAATACTCAAATACTTATTATTCAAACATATGTTGTTTCTGCCCAAGTTTCAAATAAATTAGAATTAAAAGCAATACAAAGTCTGCATCACACATTTCCTTCTTATGGCTTTATAAGTTTACTTAGATATTGAATGAAAATTTTAAGATGATTTGTTCAAATCACATTTTCCTCTGACAGCTCAATGCTGTCGATAACAGAAAGGTGAACATTTAGAAACAATGTGAACCAAAACCATATTTTCCTTTTCTATATAATACCTGTACATCTATGGATACATAACTAAAAAAATGAAATCTACGTTTTCAAGAACTAACAATATAATCTTTGATACATGCCAAGTAACTTACACAAGATACTCAATATTATTTAGTGCATCTGTCAGTTGGTGCTTATTTATGAACATAGAAATTGCTATATGTCCCTTGATAATACACAGAATTAGCAGTAAATCACAATTAGACCAAAGGAATGAAATCAAGGACTACCATATACTCACAACCTGCAGGTTCGAAGTGGTGGGTCTACAGCACCAAATGTTTTCAGTCGCAACCACCTCTAGGTAGCTCGAAATAACTGTCTCAGCTGTGCTGAGGTGAGTGATATCCAAGAAGCTTTGAATGTAATCTCAGCTGCTTATAGCACCTAAGAGGATATTGTGCAGAAGTGCATCACAAAGATCCTTCAAGTTTCATATTCAACATGTACACGTATCTGCCTTAATTCAAAGTACCGCACGTTTTTATCTTCTCTAATACTTTCCAAAAGTCCTATAAATGACTTTGAGTGACTTTTATGACTTAGAGTCCTAAATACACATAGAGGGGGAATGTTCTCCTTAATGAGAGAGAAGGCCATAGAGGAGATGCAAAAGATGTTAGAAGCAGTCAAGCCGGAACCAACCCATGTTTTTTCATATTCTCTTTCTCAAAATTAAGCTTATGACCATCAATTCCACCATCATATCATACTCTTAATGTTGCACATGCACCAGAAACAATTTATTTAGAATAAGAGTGGGTACAAATTCCATTATGTCAGCATATCC
This sequence comes from Nannospalax galili, assembly GCF_000622305.1. NCBI lineage: Eukaryota > Metazoa > Chordata > Mammalia > Rodentia > Spalacidae > Nannospalax > Nannospalax galili. The sequence continues at coordinate 5,433,140 of NW_008360320.1, forward strand.
ATCTCAAAGTCATGTTCATATCTATCCTATACTGGTCAAGTATCTATTTTTATATCATATGACCCAAAGACCAAATCATAAAGTTAAATTTATGAACAAAATCTGTGTTAGAAGAAAGGAACAAAGATCAAACTTTAAAAAAAATATTTATTTAATAGACACATGATTAGAAGAAGCATTTCATTATAGCATTAATATATTCAATAACAATTTTCAGAGCAAAGATACATCTCTTTCAAAATTGGCTGTAAATTTTTAGGTTCACAGTTGAATTAATACAGTTATACAATATTGAACTCAGTATAAACCCTATAAGGCATAAAATTAAATGGTTTTAACCTTTAAAAAGATCTCCATTTCATTTGTTTGTTTCATACAGAAAAACTCATTTTTAATGCTACTAAAACTTAGATGTTTGTGCATGCATCTCTAATCTCTATGTATCTGATTATTACTAGTCACAGTTCATTACTTTAGGAGATCCTTGGGATCTGAACATGGATATAAAACCATCAGGTAGATTTCAGTGGTAATGTGTTTCACCTCTACTAATTAACATGAAGCAAATTTTTATTCTACTTCTTCAAATATAACTTCTTAAAAAATTTGTTGATTTTTTTGTGTGTATTTCATATAGAACATCCCAAACACTCTTATTCATCTATATATCCACATCCCAAATGGCACTCTCCCATAGTCTCTCTTCCCGCATCCCACTGGGGCTCATATAATCTGTAATCCCTGTTGCTGTCCACGGTGTTGCGCCCCCAGCCATTCTTCAGTGCTTGTCCATCCACTGAATCTAGTCAGCCTATCTAGAGTTCCTTGTTTTAGAAATATCAGCTCTTCCTCATCTAGCAGCAATCAGTTGCCAATATTCCTTTAGATAAGATTAGGGTCTGCTGTTCATTTTCCCAGTTCTA
>NW_008360320.1:5435045-5460114 GCF_000622305.1 Nannospalax galili
TCATATAATCTGTAATCCCTGTTACTGTCCACGGTGTTGCGCCCCCAGCCATTCTTCAGTGCTTGTCCATCCACTGAATCTAGTCAGCCTATCTAGAGTTCCTTGTTTTAGAAATATCAGCTCTTCCTCATCTAGCAGCAATCAGTTGCCAATATTCCTTTAGATAAGATTAGGGTCTGCTGTTCATTTTCCCAGTTCTATGCTGGGTTACTGCCTGGGAGTCTCTTGGGCCACCCTGGCCAACAACTCAAAGGAAGGTATCTCCTGTCTGGCATTGTTTCTTATTATATAGCTTTTAGCTATACACATGGACTCTTAAAAGAATTACATTGGTCCCTTTAATCTTATATTTTCCTTTGGGTGTTTAAGACCATAGAGTTGGCCCAGTAAAACAATTTATTTTTACTCTTAAGTTCATTTGAAGATCTGTTCTTCAGGGGTCCTATGGACTTTGGAGGGGCCCCTAGCTCTTTTCTTTTACCAGTTCCATCTATGTGAAGACAAGTCAAAGGGCTTGGTTGACTGTGGCTGGCTTCACTTGGAAGCATGGAGGAAACGTTTCCTCTGTGTTGGCTCTCCTCTTTGTAGACTTGACAGTGACTCAAGTCCATTTGGTGGTGTCTCCATGGCCTCCTTGATTAAGAGGACAGGTGACACACCAAAGTTACAGGATATTTTGAGAGATGTTCATAGTCCCCTGGAGCTTAGTCAACTGAGGACGGTAAGGAGCAAAAACTGCCCTTTATGTCCCTCAGACCAAATTGGTATAGGTCTTAAAGTATGGCTGTTAGACATCCAAGAAGGTTAGTTCCACCAGTCTGTGCTATGTAGATAAAGCTTGGACAAAGACCAAACATTCTCAGATAAACCTTGCCTAGACATGTATTATATTCCTTGAGCTAGTTGTATGTATAATCTGTCAGTAGGTTCAATTAATATGGTCCCCTCTTTTTTTTAAACTAGCTAGGCATTATTTGTCTCTCACATTGTCTAACACTTCCACCATGGTTTGCCCATTTAAAGTGCCCCCATTTTTCACATTTCTCCTTAATAAGGCCCTTTTCCTGTGGTTTCACCTCTCTTGAGCTCCTTCTTTCCCTGTATCCCTTAGGTTCCTTGAATAACACTCCATTCCCCCTCCCCTTGAAATAACCCCGTTTTTATCCATATCCATTAGCATGTTTCCTACTGTTTTTCTCTTTCAGATTCTTTCCTTTCCTTTACCTCCCTGGTTCCTTTTCATTATCATGGTTCCTGTAGTTATGTCTGGATCCATACTCACTAATAAGGATTTGGTGCTAGGATTCACATATAAGAGAGAACATGCATCATTTTTTTTTCCTGACTCTGTGTTACTTAACTTTGTATAAGAGTTTCTAGTTTCATCCATTTTCCTGCACATTTCCTGATTTCATATTTCTTTACTGCTGAGTAAAACTCCATCATATAAATGAACCACATTTTCATTATCCACTCATCAATTGAGGGACACTTTGGTTGCTTCCATCTCTTAGCTATTGTGAAAAGAGCAGCAACAAACATGGATGTACAAGTATCTCTGCAATAGGCTGAGCTCTTTGGGTATATTCAAAGGAGTGGTATAACTGGGTCAAATGGTAGGTTCATTTGTAGTTTTTTAAGCATTCTCCACACTGCTTTCCATAGGGGTTGAATAAGTTTGAAGTCCCACCAGCAGGGGATGAGCTTTCCCCTTTCCCCACATCCTCCCTAACATGTGGTATCATTTGTTCTCTTGATCTTAATCAGTCTGCCTTGGGTAAGATGAAATCTTAAGGTGGTTTTAGTTTGCATTTCCCTAATTACTAATGATGTTGAACACCTTTTTTTATTTTTATTTTTGGTCTTTTTGAGACAGGGTCTCCCTGTAGCCCAAAGAAGCTTCTTAGCCATCTTTATTTCTTCTTTTGAGAACTCTCTGTTCAACTCCTTAACCTGTCTTTTAATTGGGTTACTTCCTTTCTTGATGTTTTGTTTTTAGAGCTCATTATATATTCTGGATATATATAATATATCCTCTGTCAGATGTGTTGCTGGTAAAGATTTTCTCCCATTCTGTGGGTTTTCTCTTCACTTCCTTGGTTGCTTCTTTTGATTCACAGAAGCTTTTTAGTTTAATGAGGTCCCATTTGTTGATTCTTGACCTTGTTTCTTGAGCAGTTTTTGTCCAGTTTAGAAAATCTCTTCCTACACCTATATCTTGTAGGTTATTGTCAGTGTATTCTTCTAGTAGTTTCAGGGTTTCAGGCTTCACCTTGAGGTCTTTGATACATTTGGAGTTGACTTTTGTGCAAAGTGAAAGATAGGGTTAAGTTTCATTCTTCTACAGGTGGAGATCCAGTTTTGCCAGCACCATTTGCTGAACATGCTGTCTTTCCTCCAGTGAATGTTCTTGGCCCCTTTGGCAAATATCAGGTGGTTGAATTCGTGTACTCATATTTGTGATTTCAACTTTATTCCATTGATCTATGGGTCTATTTTTGTGCCAGTACCATGTTGTTTTTTTATGACTATAGCTCTGTAATAGAGTTTAAAATCTGGTATAGTACTCCCCAAACATTGCTGTGAGTGCTTAGGGCTGCTTTGGCTATCTGAGGTCTTTTGTGCTTCCATATGAATCTTAGGATGCTTTATTCCAATTCTGTGAAGAATGTCATGGGGATTTTGTTTGGCATGGCATTGAATCTATAAATGGATTTTGGTAGGTTGGTTATTTTCAGAATTTTAATTCTTCTATTCCAAGAGTATGGGAGGTCTTTCCATCTTCTGATATCTTCCTAAGTCTCTTTCTTTAAAGATTTAAAATTTTCAATGTCAAGGTCTTTAATGTCTTTGGTCAGGTTTATCCCAAGATATATATTTTTTTGCAAGTATTGTGAAAGGGAGCATTTCCATGTACTTTTTCTCTGATTGCTTGTTATTGGTATATAGACAGGCTACAGACTTTTGTAGATTACTTTTGTAAGCTGCCACTTTACTGAACATGTTAATAATTTCTAGGAGTTTCCTAGTGGAATTTTGGCATCTCTTAGATATAATATCATATCGTCTGCAAAAAGGGATAATCTGATGTCTTCCAATTATTACTCCTTTAATTTCCTTCTTGTATTATTGCTCTTGCAAGAGTTTCAAGCACTTTTTTAAAGAGGAGTGGAGATACTGGACAGCCTAGCCTTGTTCCTGATTTTAACAGGAATGCTTCCAGATTTTCTCCATTTAGAATGATGTTGGCTGTGGGTATGTTGTATATGGCTTTGAGCATGTTGAGGTATGTTCCCTCCAGTCCAGTTCCCTCTAGGACTTTGAACATAAATGCATGTTGAATTTTGTCAAAGGCCTTCTCTGCATCTATTGAGATGACCATGGGGTTCTTGTTTTTGATTTTTTATGACGTTTATTGACTTACATATATTGAACAAGCCCTGAATCTCTGGAATAAAGCCAACTTGATCATTGTGGATGATCTTTTTGATGTGTGTCTGTTTGTGATTTACAAGTATTTTGTTGAGAATTTTTGCATTTATATTCGTTAAGGATATGGGACCATATTTTTCTTTTTAGTTGTATCCCTACCCGACTTTGGTATTAGAGTGATGCTGGCTTCATAGAAGGAATGTGGAAGTTCTCCCTCCTTTTCTATATTTTTGAATAAATTAAGTAATATTGGATGTATATCTTCTTTAACTGTCTGGTAGAATTCTGCTATAAATCCATCTGGTCCTTGGGTGTCTTTTTAGCTGGGAGTTTTTTAAATTTTTATTACTGCTTCAATTTCCTTATGTGTATGGGTCTGTTTAAGCTGTTGATCTCTTCTTGATTTAGTTTTGGTGGTTCCCATGCTTTTAGATACCCATCCATTTCTTTTACATTTTCAAATTTAGTAATGTGTAGGTTTTTAAAGTATCCCCTTATAATGGTCTGGATCTTTTTGGTGTCTGTTGTAATGTTTCCCCTTTCATCTCTGATTTTGTTGATTTGGAGGTTCTTTTTCTTTCTTTTGGTTAACTGGGCTACTAGTCTTTCAATCTTGTTTATCTTTTCAAAGAACAAGGGCTTGGCTTTCTTGATTCTTTGTATTGTTTTCTTTGTTTCTATTTCTTAAATTTCTGCTCTGATTTTGTTATTTTTTCTTGTCTGCTAGGTTTGGGTTTCATATGTTGTTGCTTTTCAAGTGTCTTCAGTTGCAATGTTAGTCATTTATATGTGTTTTTTCTGATTTTTTAATGTTGGCACTTAGAGCTATAAACTTTCCTCTATGGACTGCTTTCAACATGTCCCAGAAGTTTTGTTGTGTTGTATTTTCCTTTTCATTTAGCTCCAGGAATGATTTTATTTCTTTCTTAATTTCTCTTTTGACCCATTCATCATTCAGGAATGTGTTGTTTAATATCCATGTGTTCATGCAGTTACTAGGGTTTCTTCCAGTGTTGATTTTAAGCTTTATTGCATTGTGGTCTGATAGAATGCATTGAATTATTTCAATCTTTTTGTATTAGTTGAGGTTTTTTGTGCCCCAGTATATGGTCAATTTTGGAGAAAGTTCCATGGGGTGCTGAATAGAAAGTATATTCCTTGGTGCTTAGGTGTAATGTTTGGTAGATGTCTGTTAGGCCCATTTGATGTATGGTATTGTTTAATTTAGATGTCTCTCTGTTAATTCTCTGTACTGTTGCTTTATCTTATGGAGACAATGGAGTATTGAAGTCTCCTACTATTAATGAGTTTGTGATTGTAATATCTTCTTGGTCAATGGTTCCTTTGATCAGAATGAAGTGGCCCTCTTTATCTCTTCTGATTAGTTTTAAAGTCTAATTTGTCAGATATTAGAATTGCAATGCCTGCTTTTTTCTTAGAACCCTTCCCTTGGTATATTTTTTTCCAACCTTTCACCTTAAGGTAGTGCCTGTCCTTGAAAGTGAGATGAGTTTCTTGCAGACAACAAAAAGATGGGTTTTGTTTCTTAATCCATTCAATAGTTTGTGTCTTTTGACTGATGAGTTCAGTCCATTGATATTTAAAGTTATTAATGAAAGATGTGCATTGATTCCTGTCAGTTTTATTTCTGCACATATTCTTGGTGTAGCTGTGCATCTCCAAAGTTATATCTTCATTAACTTTCTTTCCGTAACCCCTTAGGTATAGTTGTTCCTTTCTTTAGCTCTTTGTATTGTTTTAAGAACTCTCTGAAGGGCTGGTTTTGTGGACGTGAATTCTTTCAGCCTATTTATGTCATGGAAGATTTTTCTTTCCCCTTTGATTATAATAGACATTTTGTCTGTGTAAAGTAATCTGGGTTGGCATCTGTAGTCATTTAGAACTGGGAATACTTTGGTCCAGGCTCTTCTTGCTTTCATATTTTGTGCTATAAAGTCAGCTGTAATTCTGATGGGTTTACCTTTATATGTGACTTGGTGTTTTTCTTTTGCAGCTTTCAGTATTTTCTCTTTGTTCCGTACATTTACTGTTTTTACTATGATGTGCCATGGAGAATTTCTTTTCTGGTCCTGTCTATTTGGTGTTCTATATACTTCTTGTATTCATATGGGCATGTCTTTCTTTAATTTTGGGAAATTTTCTTCTACAGTCCTGTTGAAGATCTGGTCCATATAATTTTCCTGAGATTCTTCTCCTTCCTCTGTGTCTATGATGCATAAGTTGGTCTTTTCATGGTGTCACACAATTCCTGCTTATTCCATTCTTGTGTTTTCTGAAATTTTTCATAATCTTTGCTTTCGCTGTCTCCTGTCATTTCTAATTGGCTTATTGAGCATTTCACTTCCTTCTTCATTTCAGCCTGAGTATTCTTCAACATTTCTAACACTTTTCTGAATTCATTCAGAAGTTTATCCTTATCCTCTTTCAGTTCTTTGATTTCTTTTGTGTGTGTGTGTTCTTTCATTCACTGTATTCTTTTATCATGTTTATAACTATTCTTTTGAGTTCCATGTCCTGTGTTATCTCTAGAGGGTTCTCATTGTACTCCTCTAGAGGACTGTTGGTACTTTGTGGGGATATATTCTTTTGGTTTTTCATGTTATTATTTTTTTTATCTGTGACTTTGACATGTGAATATCTTTTGTAGTTTCTGATTCTTGTGTGAGACTCAAGCCTTCCTTTTTGAGTTTAGGCCTGCTTATTTTTATAAACTTTATGTGCCTTTGTGGTTTACTTGTTGAGCATGAAATGGTGGTTAATCTAGACTTCAGGTCTCTCTTTTGACTTTATATTGGAGTGGCCAAATTCTTTTCATTTTGCTGCTCATGAATTCCCACAGACGCCCAAGTCGGATGAGGATCAGGTGCTTTCAGGCTTTCTCCCAATGTCTGTATCCCTACAGGAAAGATGCTGACCTCAGGAATTTGAGGACTGCCCTGTGTTTGGGGCCCATGAAAGATTCTGACCCCCAGGGATGCAAAGGGAGGTGGGGAAAGGAAGAGGCCTGAGGGCTCCTGGGGCTACAGGGAGGAATTGGGTTGGTCTTGATGCAAAGTTCAGTGGGATTCTCAGCTAAGAGGTCAGTCCATCTACTAGGGTGCCATGACAAGAAATGGGCTAGTGCCCCAGTAGGAGGAGAGATGGGGTGGGGGAGCTGGGAGGGCGAATGAGGCTGGGGAGTCAAAGTGCAGTGGATGCAGCACCATACTTACCCAGGCAAGCAGCTGCCTTGAGGAAGCTGTGGGCTGGGCCACCCAGAGATGCAAAGGTGTGGTAGCCGGCTGTGGCTGCTCTCCTCTGGCTATGGCCACTCTCCTGCTCTCTCAGTTTCTCCAATCAGTCATCCGGTCCAGACCCCAGGGCTGGTGAGGAGTTTGTGCCAGCATCACCGCATTCAGGTGTAGGAGACTAGGTTCAGTGACACAGATCTGCTTTATTGCAGGAAAGTATGGGCTTTTATAAGGGTAATAGTCCAATCATAACACAGCATATGGGATCCCTTATTAGCATGGCAGACTAGTATCTTGTTATAATCTAGTGGGCCAGATGCCCTATTAGCATGATAAGTTTCAGTTTCTCTAAGTTTCGGATTCCTGGAAACCTTTTGATTTACATAGTTTTCTCTGTGATAAGAAACAGGAAGCACTGCATTCCAGCATGATAGGTATGTAAGTCAAAAGGCAAAATCAGTCACAAGATTTTCCACAACACAAAGGGAGGTGGGGACTAGAAGGGGGAATTGGGTTGGTCTGGATCAGGAAGCAGTGGGGAGTTTGGGCCAAGAGGTCAGTAGACGTCTGGGGTGTCAAGACAAGAAATTTCCCAGTCACCCTGCTAGGAGGAGAGATGGGGTAGGGGAGCTGGAAAGGGAATGAGTCTGGGGGAATCAAAGCGCAGTGGGCACAGACAAACTTAACCAGGAAAGCTGCTGGCTCCTGCAAGCTGTGGGGCTGGGCCCAGGTTTAACTTTTCAATTAAACTGGTCAGGAAGAGCTCTGCCTCAGCCTGAGGAAGAGAGGCCAGGCATTGTTCTGTGATCCTGGATTTTGATCTTGACCTGGTAAATACATGGCTGAGTTCCTTTAGGGAAATATGTATGCAAATATGTATACAACCCACCACTTTGTTACTTTGGTCAACCACTCTGCTGACCTTCACTTTTGTGTACTGAGGTTCACATGGGTAATCTGAAAAGCCAGCTACTAGGGATATACTCAGCATTGGCCCAAATGCTTGTGGGCAAAGGGATTTTGAATTTTTGTTTCTTTCTCTTATGAAATTTGTTCTATTGAAAAAATTGACCATCATTTTCAAATTTATATATCCTGAAAAATTAAAATTAAAATTGTCGACTCAAAAAAATCAGGGTGTATACCCAAGACTAAGCACTGTTTTTCCCCTGTAAGTATACTGAAGAAAATTATACACACAGGAGACAGCTGGAAAGAGTCAATCTCAGTTCTTAATAGCTATGTCCTCATATTATACTTAAACATTGAATTCCATTTATGGACTATCAAATTGGATGTAATAACTACCTAATAAATTTATTGTGATATTTAATAAATGTGTCAGGCATAGAGGTTGCTGAATATGTAAGCTAAGTTTTTAATATTCATCTTTATTAATTTTATCCACATGGGGTGTTTTGGGTCAAAGGTATATTTCATAGTTAGTACTTAATACAAAATAATCAGTAAATCACACCTCTCCTCCCTGCTTCCCTGGTTGTTCCTAGGGCAGTCTTAAGGCCACCAAAAAGGAGACTTCTCACAGGACTAGCGCAAAGTGCACAGCTATTGGATCAAGATGATCTTTTCCTTGCTTCTGAGGGGAAAGTAGAAAACTGTCCCCTGGATGCCTAAAGGGTTTGCTGTAAATGTGGTAAGACCACAAAATTACAGCTTTCATTTGATTTTGTTCTTGGCAAAAGGATCGAGTATGTATGTTTAAACTCTATTTGGATATATTTTGATTTTTCAAAGAAAAGTGTGACTTGTTTTCCTAATATTTTCTAGTAACATATAGGAATCATTTCATGGCAAAAATCACATGTAATTCTTTTTCCTTCTTCCCATCTTATTAAATTGGCTTTTTGGAGAAATTAAAATTAAAATTTTAACAGTTGGCAATGTGCAGCAGGGCATGGTATGTGGCTATGGCACAGAGCAGCCTCTGAGGGATGTTTTCCTCTGACTCTAACTAGAAAGCCAAGGAGCATTAAAACACTTTTCCAGACAGCGTGAAACAGGAAAAAAGAAAAAAAAGAAAAAAAAAAAGCAAAAAAACCAAAAACCCAAACAAAACAAAACAAATAAAACTCCAATTACTGGCCTACATAAATATCCAAAGGGAACAAACACCATCCGTCAGGAAGCTATTGTCTTCCTAATTGTGTCCCAAATTAAATGGCAATTTGTTTCTTCATCACACAATAGTTCTCTAAATAGTCTTCTCCTACTGTTTCCTGCTTATTTGAGAATGTATTTTGGGATAAAGAACTTGTGGTTTTGAAAAGCATAGCTTACGAGCCGGCTCCCCAACCAAGAGAGAAGATGCAAATGAAAGCTTAGGTCATGGTGTGCAGAAATTCTAAGATGCTTTAGCAATTCCATTCAGTTATTGCCGGTTTGGAAATTGTGTCATAAACCTTATGTATATGTCATCTGACTTAGAATCCTGGCTTATCACAGTATAGTGAATGACTTTGCTTCCTGTAAACCACATAATATTCTACTTTTTTTCTAGACAGTATTTCACTATATATCCCTGATTGTCCTGCACCGATTCTCTATATAGAGTAGACTGCATTCAAATTTGGAGTGACTATTGTGCCTCTGCCACATGAGTGCTGGGATTAAAGGTGTATGCCACCACTCTTGACTATAATATTTTATAATAGCTCTATTGTAGATTATCTTGCTAGATTTTCAAAATATTTGGTATGGATTTAAGGTAAAAATCTTCATTAACATTAGTCCACTCACAATACCAATTTGCTTTTTCTTCCTACATCATTTTTTATAAAAATATACTTACTAGCTTCTGAAAGTTGTCAAGATTCTTCCTAAACAAAATTTGATCCTGAAATAATAGTCATGGGGAAAAGAAATATAGCCATGCATTTAATGTCATGTTTTTATTTGTCTAGTACTATTTTATGACTGGCTTTATACTTTAGAATATAGTACTCATCTTGTTTTATACATGCTTACAATATTTGTTTTGAAAAGGAAATAAAAAATAAAATGGAGAAAGCAATCTTAAGAAATACCACAGGTATCTAGTGGAACATTTGTTTACAACCTCCTTGCTTGCTTGCTAAGACACCTTCAATTAAAAAAAAAAAAAAAAAAGACCTTATAATGTAATATCAGCCCTTGAAAGGCAGAGGCAAATAAATCTCTGTGAGATCAAGACAATCCTGGCCAACACCATGACTTCCAGGAAGGCTGGAACTAGGGGGACCCTGTCAAAAGACAAAAACAACAACAAAAAACAAAAGAAAGAGAGGAAGAAAGGGGGGGACAGTAGGAAGAAGGGAGAGAGGAGAGAGGGAAGGAAGAGGGAGAGAGGGAAAAAAGAAAAGTAAAAGATTCTAACAAAGGCTGAGACCCTAGCAGACAGCCTGAGAGGGTGGGTTTGGACTTCCATTGGGGTAGCAGCTTGGAGCTCAGCAGACTGCCAGAGAGTGCCAGGTTCTGGCCTCCCTCTGGCCTCCCTCTGGTCTCCAACTACCAGAGGGCCTGAGAACCCAGGGGACTGACTGACAGCTCCTGGATCCTGCCTCCATGTGGTGGTGAGCTTCCCCTAATTGCACCATACCATCCCCCTTCCTGGGATTTTGTGAGGCCCCTCCCAAGGCCCCATGGCAGATCTGGGTCTGGTAGGCTAAGGATGAGACCTTAGCAGACAGCATGAGAGGGTGGGTATGGACCTCCATTGGGGCAGCAGCTCAGAGCTCAGCAGACCGCCAGAGAGTGCTGAGTTCTGGCACCCCTCTGGCCTCTGTCTGGCATAGGGTTGAGAATGCATGGGACTTCCTGAGAGAGCCTGAAACCTGTCTCCACGTGGTGAAGGAAGCCTGAGTGTACCTGACTGGTACCTGATTTGGGCTTCTGTGGATACCTCTGAATAGCTGATCTGAAGCTATCAGTTCCTTCCAAAATATACCTGAGAGAACCTGAACCCTGTACCAACCAGCTTTACATAACCAATAAAGAAAGGATCTAGGAACCTTGATAATACAAACAGAAGCATACTTCAAGTTAATTCTTATATCAAAATCATAAACAGCAATAGAAATTCACATGCCAAAACCACAATGATGGAATAATAAAATGGAAAACCAAAACATTAATTGTCTCCACCAAACCCCACCAATCCTGTAGAAGAGTTCTACAAGGAGAACCCCCTAGAGATAACCCAGGACACTAAATTTTAAAGAACAGTCATAAACATGATCAAGGAATTCAAAGAATTTAAAGAACACACGAACAAACAAATCAAAGAACTAAAAGAAGATAGGGGTAAATTTCTGAATGAATTCACAGAAGAGATAGAAACATTGAAGAAAACTCAGGCAGAATGAAGAAGGAAGTGCAGAACTCAATAAACAAACTTGAAACAACAGGGGAAAACCTCACCACTAGAATGAATGAAATTGAAAGCAGAAGGGCAACACTGTAGGATAAAGTTGAAGAATTGGACCACTAAAACAAAGAGTATGGAAATTAAAAAAAAAAAAAAAACACAGGAATGCAATATGCAAGAGATGTGGGACACTGTGAAAAGATCAAATCTTGGATCATAGGAATAGAGGAGGGAGAAGAATTTCAGGTTAATGGTGTTGACCAGATCTTAAACAGGATTGTAGAAGAGAATTTCCTGAAATTAAGGAAAGACATCCCTATACGAATACAGGAAGCACATAGAACACCAAATAGACAGGATCAGAAAAGAAACTCCCCACGACATATGATAGTAAAAACACTAAATGTACAGAACAAAGAGAGAATACTGAAAGCAGCAAAATAAAAACAACAAGTAACATACAAAGGAAAGCCCATCAGAGTTACTGTTGACTTATCAATGAAAACTATGAAAGCCAGAAGAGACTGGACCAAGATATTTCCAGTTCTACATGACAGTAGATGCCAGCCCAGAATACTATACCCAGTGAAAATGTCTATTACAGTTGAGGGGGAAAGAGAAATCTTCCATGACATGAGTAGCCTGAAAAAATACATGTCCACAAAACCAGCCCTTCAAAGAATACTTGAAGCAATACAGAGAGCAGAGAGAGAAACAACTATACCCTATGGGCAAGGAAAGAAAATAAACAAAGATATAATCTAAGAAACACAAAATTACAAAGAACACAAACAGCAATCAAAATGATGGCAACCAATACACACCTTTCAATAATAACCTTAACTATCAATGGACTGAATTCCCCAGTCAAAAGACACAGGCTAAGCAAAGGGATTAAGAAACAAAATCCATCTCTTTGTTGTCTGTAAGAAACCCATCTCACCTTCAAGGACAGGCACTACCTTGAGGGAAAATGATGGGAAAAAATATTCCAGGCAAATGGCACTAATAAACAAGCAGAGGTTGCAATTCTAATATCTGACAAAATTGACTTCAAAGTAAAACTAATTAGAAGAGATAAGGAAGGTCACTTCATTTTGATCAAAGGAAGTTAACCAAGAAGATATTACAATCCTTATTATATATGCACCAAATTCTGGTGCACTCAAATTTATAAAAACAACACTACAGGACTATAAGACCCAGATTAACCCCAACTCAGTAATAGTAGGGGACTTCAGTACCCCACTGTCTCCATTAGAGGGGTCAACTGATCAAATAATAAACATACATCAAATGGACCTAACTGACATCTTCTAATTAGTTTTACCCAAACACCAAAGAATACACTTTCTACTCAGCACCCCATGGAACTTTTTCACAAAGTAATAAAGCTCAAAATCAACACTGGACAAAACCCTAGTCTAGACACTACTTGAACTCAATTGAACAACACACTCCTAAATAATGAATAAGTCAAAGGAGAAATTAAGAAAGCAATAAAAGAATTCCTGGAATTCAATGAAAAGGACAATACAACACAACACAACCTCTAGGACACATTAAAAGTAGTCCTATGAAGGAAGCTTATAGCTTTAAGTGCCAACATTAATAAATCACAAAGAGGCCAAATAAATGACTTAACACTGCAACTCAAGGCACTGGAAAGGCAAGAGCAAATGAAACCCAAACCCAGCAGAAGAGAAGAAATAACAAAAATCAGAGCAGAAATTAATGAAATAGAAACAAAGAAAAAAATACAAAGAATCAAGGAATCTAAGAGCTGGTTCTTCAAAAAAACTAAAGAAGATAGATAGACCCTTAGCCCAGTTAACCAAAAGAAAGAAAGAGCAAATCTACCCAAAAGATCCACACCATTATAAGGGAATATTTTAAAAAGTTATACGCTAAATCTGAAAGTCTAAAAGAAATGGATGGATATATGAAATCATGGGAACCTCCAAAGTTAAACAAAGAAGAGATTAAGAGTTTAAACAGACCCATAACATATAAGGAAATTGAAACAGTATTACAAAGCCTCCCAACTAAAAAAAGCCCAAGCCCAGATGGATTTACAGCAGAATTCTATGAGACATTTAAAGACTTTCAAACAATACTACTTAAATTATTCAAAACAATAGAAACAGTGGGAGAACTTCCAAATTTCTTCTATGAAGCCAACATCACTCTAATACCAAAACCGGGTATAGACACAACCAAAAAAGAAAACTATACACCCATATCCTTAATGAACATAGATGCAAAAATTCTCAACAAAATACTTGCAAACTGCATACAGACACACATAATTTTTTCTTGTGACTCACTCATGATAATTTTTTGTGTTGATGCAGGGATGGTTCAATATATGCAAGTCAATAAATGTCATTAATCATATAAATGGACTCAGAGACAAAAACCACATTGTCATCTTAATAGATGCAGAAAAGGCTTTTGACAAAATTCAGCATGCATTTATGTTCAAAGTCCTAGAGGGAATTGGACTGGAGGGAACATACTTCAACATAATTAAAGCTATATACAACAAACCCACAGGGATTTTTGTTTGTTGCTTCTCTTTTCACAATAGCTAAGAGATGGAAGTGACCTAAGTGTCCCTCAACTGATGAGTAGTTAACAAAATGTGGTATATTTACACAATGGAGTTCTTTTCAGCAGTAAAGAAAGATGAAATAATGAAATTTGTAGGTAAATGGCTGGATCTAGAAACTGTTATACTAAGTAAAGTAACACAGACTCAGGAAACAAATGACATATGTTCTCCCTCATATTGGCTCCTAGCACCAAATCCTTTCAAATTCCAGATCCTTTTAATAAGATGATGCTATACAGCAGTCCCTTCTGCATGAAATAACTACCATCATCACGACTTCAGCTGAGCCTGATCGCTAAGCATAGTCAAAATTGGGCTTGTTGACAGTTGTGCTCATTCATTAAAGGAGTGCCAAGCAGGGTCACTGGACCCTCACCTGAGTATACAGCCACTCCTCCCAGCCAACCAGTCCAGCTTTGGAAGACAAAAGAATACTGAGGAAGAACCCAAAAGAGGGATGCTTTTGGAAGCCGTTGTCAAGAAACTCCAATGGACTCTCATATGGACATTTGAAAATTGCCCTGTGTGGGAACCTAAAGACCCCACCTTGCATAGGTCTGAAAGGAAGTTACTGGGGGTGTGGCCTGGCTTGCTTTGAAATTCTGAAGAATACTTCGCACTGCTGAGGAGCACATGATCAGCGTGTGACCATCCTTAAGATACACCCTGGGGGGGGGGGGCAGGGGGGAGTTCCAGGTGCCTTTATAAGCTTTGTAACACCTGCAATAAATGAGTCCCTGCTTGACTAGGCTCCCTGTTGCATCTGAGTGTCCCCGGTAATGGGGGTGGCATGGGCTGGCAAAAGGCATGCTTACTCATCCCCAATCATCACCTCCCCAGGGTCGGGTCACTGGTTCGAGCCCCCAGCAGCCCTGTTTTGACTTTTTTCTAGTTCCCAGTCTAGAACTTGTAATGCTAATTACTTTTGCTTTTACTTCTCCTTCACATCTCCTATTCATGATTCAAGGGCTTTCTTTTCCCCTTAGAGACTAGATTCATTCAATTTGGGAGTCTTTTAGACAGACCCACTGAAGGGGTACTCCAATTGCCTCACCCTGTGTCTTTGAATATTCTGCATCCCTATTCCTTATTGGCAATTTGGGTAACCCCTTCAAAGGATGGCATGATAAGAATAGAGATAGGCATTGGCTAGGCAGTTAGGGTAAAAAGGCCCTAAAGAAATATAGCCAGTTTCTGGGCTAAAAGTCAAAATGTTGTTGGGCCTGTTAGCAACACACTCTGTTCCAAAGGCCAAAATTGTCAAAAGTATTTGGGAGCTTGTATCTAATCCTTAAAAGATTTTAGGGTTACCTCTTCAAAGGAGGGACTGTTGGAGTAGGCATGGATTTGATCAAAACTCCTTATATACATGTATGAAATTTTCAATAAAGTTTTTGTAAATGTTAAAAAGAAAAAATCTTGACTACTATCCTAAATATTTTTCATTGCAAACATGCCTGCAGAAGGAATTTCCTTCCATGTTGTTAAGGCATGTAAGCACCTGTGCTGGTAATCACATGGGCTGTAACTTAAACCCATCTATGCTATAACAGTTAAAGAATAATGTTTATAAACTTAGAAAACTGTGAAGGAACGAAACTCGATTTGAGGCTTGAGTTCTTTGGAGAAAACTCAGCTCAAGTCCCCTGGCACCTATAAACCATCCTTATTTCTCCACATGAGTCTCTTGGTGGTTTCTCTCTGCATGTTAGCATACCCTGCCTCAGTTTCTCATAACAGAAGTAACTTTTTGGTTTTGTTAAATAACCATCTTTCTTTTTCCAATGAAGAGTTTTCATATTTAAGAGAGTACTATTTTATTTAAACATTTTTCAGTGAAAAATCATTTCATTTATGAGATGAAAAAAATCATATAATTGCCACCAAATGTTTTAATTTAGATTGCTGCATGCATAGTTTATGTTTGTTTGTTTAGTTTTAAAATCACAAAACTTAATTTTATTTTTAAAAAATATTTATCAACTCTTCTCTGATTATGGTCATGATACTAAATCATTATTTTGGTGTTAAACTGTTTAGACTACAACTAAGCATCCTACTAAATTATTTATAATTCCTGGAAATGCAAATTATCCATTTTTTTTATAAAATATTATCTTTCACAGGATTTGTTTTGTGGTCTGAGTGTCCTTATAAATCATTATATCAAAAGATATTATAGATAATTTTGGTAGATTTTCACTTTAATAATACTTTGTCTTTCAGTATAAGTAACTTACATAATATTTTTACAAAATTAAATTATAAAAATTAAAATTTAAGCCATAAAATACTAAGGAGTAGACTGCTGACCCTTGTATACATAGCACCCAATGTCACACTTATGCTCAATGACCTAAAGATGTGTTGATTGATTGATTGATTGATTGATTGATTGATCATGCTGATGTTTGAAGCTAGAACATTGTGAATACTGCTACTGAGCAACATTCCAGCTTTTAAGACAAAAATTTTCAGGACAAAAATTATTTATTCCCGCCATCACTGCTGGAGAACACTAAGAGGGTGTTACCATCCCCCTGCTTTGGTAGCAGCCCCATCTATTGCTCCAGGGTTTATATCTTCTATGTTTAGCCAGTCAGAACAGGCCCAATGGATTCCCATCCTCCAGACTTGGGTGAATGGCAGTACAATGTACATGTTTGAATAATAGCTTTAAATATCAAAACAAACAAATTAGCAAAAACAAACAAATTAGTTGATTAGGATTAAGAAATAAAATACACTTTTTGTTGTCTACTGAAAACTAATCTTTCCTTCAAAAGTTGGCATCACCTCTGAAGGAAAGGATGGAAAAAACTATTCCAAGCAAATGGCACTAAAAAACAAGGAGGCATTGCAATTTTAATATCTGACAAAATAGACTTTAAACTAAAATAAATCAGAAGTGATAAAGAAGGTCACTTCATTCTGATCAAGGGAACAACTGACCAAGAAGACATACAATCATGAACATATGTATGTCAGGCACCAAACTCTGGTGCATATAATTTCATGTAGACATTACCACTGGACTTCAAGACACAGATTAACCACAACTCAGTGATAGTGGGTGACTTCAGTATCATACTTTCTCCAAATGATAGGTCAACCAGATAAAGAATAAACAGAGAAATATCTGAATTAAATGATATTATACATCAAATGGACCTAGCAGATATTTATAGAATATAGCACCCAAGCACCAAAGAATACAAATTCTGCTCAGAAGCTGATAGAAGTTTCTCTACAATAGGCCACATAATGGGGCACAAAACAAACCATAACTGTATTAGTTAGCTTCTTTATTGCTATGATAAAACACTGACTAAACCAACTTGAGGAAGAAAAGGTTTATTTTATCTTATAACTTCTGGATCACAGTTAATTAAGGAGCTCAAGGTAGGAAATCAGGGCTGGAACCTGGAAGCGGGAGCTGAAGCACAGACCATAAAGGATTGCTGTTTATTGGTTTGCTCCCCTGGCCTGTGCTCATCCTGCTTTCTTATACAACACAAGGACACCTGCCCAAGAGTGGGTCCATCCACAGTGGCCTGGGTCTCCTCATATGTACTGAATGTATTAGAATAGAGAATTAAGAATTTAAGAATTGTATTGAATGTAATAGAATTAAGAAACTAAGAATCAAAAAATAACTCTAGCAAAAGTATGTAAACAAATCCGAAGTGTGTACAGTAAAGATAAGAGCATCATTTAGTAGCCCTAGAATGTAACCTAGCAACCTGAGTGTAACTGTGTGATTAGCCAAATGACATAAGCAGCTGATAAACATATGTTTGCCAAGCCATGCATAAGGACTATAAAAACCCAGAGGAAGATCAGTTCCGGGGCGCACATATGAGCTGAACTCCCATCAGCTGTGCAGCCCCATCTTCTGACTGATCCCATCTCTGGACTGAGAGAAAAAAGAGGAACTTCACGTCTCTAACATCCAAACCTGACTCGACCCTCGACCGCAAGACAATTAGGATGAGCCAAGACAGGTGTCACCACATCCGACTGAGACGACGTCACTCGGGCATTGGCCCTAGGACTGGTAGTCTTATCTGTCGTGTTACGTGTGAAATTTGTTTATGATTCCCCAAATAAATGCATTGAAAGACATTGGCTCTAGAAATATTTATCCTCCCTCGCATAATGAGGTGATGCTCAACTAAGCCTTAATAACTCCACTCGCGACAGTTGGCAGTAGTCGGCAGTGGACATGGCTAACAGAGCAATCTGGACAGCAGAGGATGTAAAACTATAATTGTATAATTCTAATTGGGAACTGGCAAGCAACTGGGCTTAACACAGAGGAAAATTACCAACACCTTGATGCCAACTGCGGACACTGGCCTGCAGGAAGAGCGGAAGGTGTTGGGAAACGTTACCCAGATTGCAAGCGAAATGGCTAAATTTATGAAAACCAAAAGCAAATGCTAAAATTCATATATAAAAGAATTGAAAGAAAAGCAGACAAAAAATTTGAAGACTTGGTGAACTCCTACCCAAATGCATTTATTTGGTATATAAGGAAAAAGGAAATTAAATTCTTATATTGGCTTGCAGATATATTATATAGATAAACATGGATAGATTAATTAAAAATTTTAAACAAGCAAGAATAGCACCAGTAACAGGAGAGGAATGCGAAGATGAAATAGAGGAAAAATGGATGGAAACAGCTAAGATAGTTAAAAGTAAAATCGGAATGAAAGCAACAACTGTAAAATCACAGCTAGTCAGACCAGAAACAGTGCAACCAATCATAGAAAGAGCAGAGAAAAATGAAGTGCTGGCAATTCTGGTAAAAGCAATCCCGAACATAGATAAAGACAGAGTTTTGGGCAAAAGGCTAGCCATGAATGTGGTAAGGTTCAGGGAAGGCGCACCCTGAGATGACCAAACCACAATGTCATTTCCAGTGACTACTAGTACAAAAAAAGTGCCTATACTAAAAAGGATGACCAGTGAACTGGCACCCAACTTCAGTACTCCATCTGCTCCAAGAACTTCTCAGGAAGGCATATGCTATGATGAAACGAGGGTTTAC
The DNA here is from genome assembly GCF_000622305.1 of Nannospalax galili. Lineage (NCBI taxonomy): Eukaryota > Metazoa > Chordata > Mammalia > Rodentia > Spalacidae > Nannospalax > Nannospalax galili. The sequence goes on from NW_008360320.1 coordinate 5,453,762, forward strand.
ACCCCACAAGAAATAAGTACTTTAAGACAAGATTACGCCCCAAACGGCAAAACAGATGCAGAATTTATGGCCAGACTGTGGGAAAAAGGCGCAGACACCGTAATGATATCAGAAATGGAAATTCACAAACTTAAAAATATAGTTGAAAATCCCGTAGTACTAGAAGCTCTAGAGCACATACTAGAAACATGTAAAGGTGATGTACACCCGCTATTAGATTGGGTCTCAGCTGCTTGGAGACTAGCATTTCCAGCCCCAGACATCTCATAATTTGAGGCAGCCAGGGGATGGACAGATTACACACAAGCAATCAAAATATTAAGAAAGTTAGGAATACTTTATTTCATATATAACGCAGTCCCAACTCCTCAAGCAGCACCATTTTTGCCACAATTCAGAAAATTATTACTTAAAGGAGCACCAAAAGACATAAGAATCAGTTTGGCAGGACCCTTACAACCATTAGTAACAATTGCAGATGCAATTGATTTCTTTAAGAATTATAGAGATTTGGACAAAGACCATGTAGAATCCTTCCAAGTCCAAAGGAAATCAGGAAAAAAAGTGAAAATTCAGACCATTTGGTAATAATAGACCTAGATTACCAATTAGGAACCTAGGCCCAAGAAAACGTTTTCAAAGAATGATAAGAAGACCTATTAGAAGAACCCTGGGAAACAGACAAATTAGGAGAAACTTCCCAAGGAATAGACCAAATTTTAACCAAACAAGACCAAGACCTTTATTTAGGAATCAAAGATTCAGAAATATTCAATTAACAAAGATCTCATCCCTGGGGATGCCCAAGGATGAATGGAAACAGATTCAGGAAGTAATCACAGTTAAAGATAATGCAAGGCAAGACATAAGACCGTTTGTAGCCTTGCCAATTCTAACAAAGAAAGGAGAAAAAATATGTAAATGGCTTTTAGATACAGGAAGTGAGATCTCAATATGTACAGAATTTACTGATAACTTTAAAAATACTAAACAAATAAAAATACAAGGTGTAAATAGCGCTAAAAGAGTACCCATGATTAAGATACAGTTAAGAGTATATGACAAAATCTATGAGATAGAAATGGCATCATTCCAGGCACCATGTAATGTTCTGGGAATAAAAGAAATAATAAGAATCTTCCCTGACTTCTTGAAAATAAAGAAATTAAGGAAAGCCTACTGCAACCTAGCACAAGTAAAAATGGAACCAGTAATATTACCTGAAACTGCACCATCATTTACTAACAAATACCCCATTGTCCCGACCCACAGGACAGTCAGCGTGGGTACCTGGAGGGAGGAGAGGGGATGGAAAGGGTCACGTGACACGAAGAATGGAGACAAGACAGGCTTTTTGATCAAGTCTCATTTATTGAACATCTACACAAAGTTTTTATAGTGAGGGAAAAGGGGGAAGTTGGCAGGGATAAATCTATTGAGGCAGAGCAATTCTATTAACAAAACAATTATCATGATTACACGACACCAATTGATCATAGCGTAAATTCTATAGTAACACCACAATTCTATAGCAAGTTGTTAATCAATTATAAGGTTACACCTGCATGATTAAAAGGTAATACAAAAGTTTCCTAGGCAATTACATGAGAAATGAGGGAGTCTCTCAAGCGGTAAGTGCCCGAATTAGAATAACATGTTTGTGTGAGGCTTTCAAGTATAGTCATCTGGTTAATCTCAAACCAGGTCAGCCTTGATGTCTGGAAAACAGCTTTGCCAGGAATCAGGTCTTGCTATTTCTTGGGGTGGGGGCCTATGGCTCTCCACAGATCCCCCTTTCTTTTATATTTTAATAAAGAGGGAAAATGAGCCAAACAATCCCTTAGGGAACCATCTTAGGTCGGAGAATTTCTACTGAAGCTTTACCCGTCATGGGCTAAGACAGCAGCTTTGGCTGCCTGCCTGGCTTAGGCAGCTATCAGCAATTCTCTCTTACCCATCTTTGGCTTTCCGGTTCAGCTCTCAAGGGGACGACTGAAGCACATTGTCATGTGGCCTTTTAGGCTCATAGGGCTCTTCCCGATTTTTAAGTGTAAGCCTGAGATAATGTATTTGAATTGGCTTTGCTGTAAGATCATCAATCTGACTTTTAATGAAGCTAGTGAGCTTCTTAAATGCCCAGGGGCCAAAAGAAATTACTATTAGAAAGCCAACGAATGGACCAAGTATGTTGGGTAAAAGGACAGAGAGCCAGGGAGAAGTGGAAAACAAGTTTTTGTACCAAGGCTCTGCTTGTTCTCTCTCCCTCTTACGCTGCTCCAAACCTTCTCTTCAAGCAGCCATGTTGTCTTTAATCTTACCAGAGTGGTCACGGAAGAAACAGCACTCTTCCTTGAGGGCCACACAAAGCCCTCCTTGCTGTAAAAACAAAAGATCCAGGCCCCTCCTATTCTGAAGGGCAACTTCAGCCAGAGAACTAAGAGAGTCCTCCAGGTCAGATATAGAGTCCTCTATACGTCTTAAGTCTAGATCAATATCTGCTCTCAGGGATGAATAAGTTTGCTGCTGTGTGACAAGTGCAGCAGTTCCTGTGCCAATTCCAGCAGCGATCCCAGCTCCTAGCAGAATGCTAAGAGTCAGTGAGATGAGCTCTCTCTTTTGTCTAACTGGACCCACATCATGATCAAAATGATTTAAAAATTCTTCATCAGAATGGTAAAGTAAACGAAGTAAACCTTGATGACGTTCAAGAACCTGGGAATGCACACAAGGTGTTAGCCCAGTGTCACAGGCCCACCAGGTGTCATTGTGAGGAACAAGATAATCATCTGTGCTGTTTGTGACTTGGTTAACCTCAGAGCACAGCCCAGAATTTAGAGCTGCTGTGACATTTCCAACACAAGTCCCATTAGTTCCCATGACTTGTTGTAAGGACAAAGAAACTTTAGAGTGCCACCTACAGTCCTCTACCTTCCCCACCGAGTACGTTCCTGCAACTACAATTCCTTCATAAAAAGGAGGGGAAGCATCATAGCAGAGCCAACAAGCTCGAGTGGTCTCAGGTCTAGTGGCATTAAGGAATAAAAATGACTGTTGTAACACCTGCAGCATTGGACTCGTGGCATCTGGGTGGCTAATTCCATGAGGAGCAATTACCACCGGGTTTGGCTGAGTGGCAACAGCAGTTTTAGTCTGACTGGCTGTAGAAAAGTTCAGGACTGGAATGCTCAAAGCAGTGGAAGGAGTCTGAACAGTAGTTTCTAGCATCGGTTTAACCTGTTTTGTTGGTGTTCCGCTTGGTGGCTGAGAAGAGACCTTATTAGATCCTAAGGCCTAATTCCATGAGGAGCAATTACCACCGGGTTTGGCTGAGTGGCAACAGCAGTTTTAGTCTGACTGGCTGTAGAAAAGTTCAGGACTGGAATGCTCAAAGCAGTGGAAGGAGTCTGAACAGTAGTTTCTAGCATCGGTTTAACCTGTTTTGTTGGTGTTCCGCTTGGTGGCTGAGAAGAGACCTTATTAGATCCTAAGGCTTTGTTAAAAATTGGATCAACTTGGAGTCTTACAGAAAAAATAATACCTATGTCTGTGGAGAAGGGGAAATACAATCTTAGTCCCCAAGTTTTTCCTATAACCCATTCTGTTGTGAGTTTCTTTCCTGTATCAGTGAACCTGATAGTTATGTTGGACCAACCGAACCGAGTTCTTTGAAAGATTACCGGACCATTACCTCTGTGCCCATTCCCAGGCCACCCTGGGTCAGACCAGCTAGTTTCACAACTCCAACTGGCACAGAAATAGTCTGGGGGTCCCCCACAACGATAGGTTCTCTCCCCCCCAGGGCAGATATACCACTGCCGGGATCTGCAGTCTGGGTATGGATTTCCAGGACTCATATTAGTCTGTTGTGAGTACCATGAGCCCTTAGCCAGTTTACAAAGGTCAAAGGACAGGTCAGGAAACCAGGTGCCCATCGGTCTCATGGAGTTGGCAAGCCGAAGTGTATGACCCGTCTCAGGATTTGTCACCATCCATGTCAGCTGCATGGGCACATGAGGATTGTACTGTGTGAGCTGAATAAACCTGCAGGTATCTCGCTGTCAGGAGCAGGCAGATCTCTCCGAGGAGTAGAGTCAGCTGCATCGTGAGAAGTTGTGTTACAGTTCTTAAGCAAGGTCAATCAGCACCAATATGATGACAGCAGCAAGGAGGATCAAGGCTGCAGAGATGAGGATGATAACAGCTATTTCCCAGCCGGAGTAAGTCATGTGTTCAGGACCTGTTGAAAGAAAAAATATTTTGTTTTCTCAAGGAGTTTCCTCCCTGGCGGGTATTTGGTTAACTTGCTTTACCAGTCTTTCAGGGAGCCATCTGGCAGCATAATGCTGTTGTGAATATATACACACTGATCCTCTTCCCCAGATCAAGACTGGGTCTGGTCCATGCCAGGAATTATCCAGAGGATCTTTCCATTTTACCATGGCATATTGTTTTTGAGATTCAGGGTGCCAAAAACGATCTGCTGCAGACTTGCCTTCAGAGTCCAGGGTGAGGAAGTTCAAAATATATAAAGCATGATTTAACAAATTCCTTGGGGTACCCTTTGTAGGATACCACTCCCCTTTTTTAATTCTTTGTAAAGTATTTTTTAATGATAAGTGAGCACGTTCAACAATTCCTTGTCCTTGAGGGTTGTGAGGAATACCTGTGGAATGTTGAATTTGTAAAGTAGAGCAGAAATTTTTAAAAGCCTTGGAAATATAACCAGGGCCATTATCTGTTTTTAAACGAGAGGGCTTCCTAGATTCAGGGTGCCAAAAAAGGTCTGCTGCAGACTTGCCTTCAGAGTCCAGGGTAAGGAAGTTTAAAATATATAAAGCATGATTTAACAAGTTTCTTGGGGTACCCTTTGTAGGATACCACTCCCCTTTTTTAATTTTTTGTAAAGTATTTTTTAATGATAGGTGAGCACGTTCAACAATTCCTTGTCCTTGAGGGTTGTAAGGAATACCTGTGGAATGTTGAATTTGTAAAGTAGAGCAGAAATTCTTAAAAGCCTTGGAGATATATCCAGGGCCATTGTCTGTTTTTAAATGAGAGGGCTTTCCTGGAAAAGAAAAGCAATGTAAAAGATGAGCAATAACATGTTTAGTAGCTTCTCCAGATTGAAGGGTGGCACAGATTAAACCACTGAAGGTATCAATACAGACATGAATATATTGAAGTGTGCCAAACTCAGGAAGGTGGGAGACATCCATCTGCCAGAGCATATTGGGTGTCAGTCCTCGGGGGTTAACTCCCAGGTGGGGAACAGGGAGAAAAGTTACACAGGTTTTACAATCTTTATCTGTCTAGCTTGATCTCTGGTAATCTTAAATAAAAGTCTTAAAGAATTTGCATTCAAATGGTGTAAAGCATGAGCCTGCTGAGCCTGAGTGACCGCAGGAATGGAGGCTGCAGCAATGACCTTGGTGGCAGCATCAGCTAGTTTGTTGCCAGCAGAAAGAGGACTGGGCAGGGGGCCCGAATATGACCTAGAAAGAAAGAAGCCGTCCTTCTGCGAATAAGCTGTTGGCATTGTTGAAAAAGATTAGCAGCCTGTGAGGCTTGTTTAATAAATGGAACCATTTCAAGGAAAGGAATAGAGTGAGCAAGGTAGGCACTATCAGTATATATGTTAAGGGATTTTGTAGGAAAGGCAGTAAAAACAGCTATCAAGGCTGAGAGTTCTACTGTTGGGAGCTGGAGGAACAACATTCATTACCAAAAAATATAATATAACTCTACAAACAGTTGACTTAAGCAGGACATTCTGCTTGCACAAGTAACCTTGGGAAAGAATTTATGGCAAGGTTATCTTTCTCTTCCCCTTGCAAACAGTTCTCGGAAAAGTAAGTCATGCAGTAATCTCCAGCAGGACATTCTGCTTGCACGAGTAACCTTGGGAAAGAATTTATGTCAAGGTTATCTTTCTCTTCCTCTTGCAAATGATTCTCGGAAAAAAGAGTCATGCAGTAATCTCTTGGAACATCTGGTGGTCAGTCACGTTGCTGAATTGCTCAGTCCCCCTCCCATACCCATAACAATGCTGTAACCTTTGACCAACTTCTTCAACCCCCTCTGAATACAAACTGTATATAAAAAAAGGCTTGCAGTACAATAAAGCGACCCTTGACAAGTGGACTTGCTTGGGCTCCATCTCCTCTTTCTCACCCGTTTTTCCTTTCAGGAAGTGGTCCCCCTTGAGCTTTACCTGTACAGGGTCCCCGCAGGCGGGGGCACCTCACGACCCGAGTTTGATTCCTGGGACCCACAAGGTGGAAGAAGAGAACCAACTCCCGCAAACTGTTCTCTGATCTCCACATGCACACCATGGCATATTCTCTCTCCCTTTC
>NW_008360320.1:5463709-5503233 GCF_000622305.1 Nannospalax galili
GACTAGTAGAACTTAAAATAGATTTACACATACTGCAACCACCAGTACAATACTGTGGAACAGAACAAATTCCAGAATTATCATACACCACACCAATTAGGACAGGAAGAAGAAAGTTATTACAACTATTTGCAGCAGGAGCATTTGTTGCTGGCACAGCCTTAGGAGGTTTAATAGGAGGAGGAGTAGCAGCAGCATTAGATGAACCTATTAAAGCTGAAATAAGACATATTCAAACAGTAAATCAAAAAGCAGCCCAGGCAATATCAGCAGTATCTGATAGCTTAGATGCACTACACACTATAGTAAACCATATGAGAGCAGGATCAGCACTTCTGAAAGATTATTATAAAACAAAATTTGACAAAACTATTACACACACACACACACACACGCGCACACACACACACACACACACACACACACACACACACAGACAAACACACACATACATCAATAAATCAAAATAAACAAAACCACAAAGCTATTCATTGCTTTATAAAGTCTTCATCAGTAGTCACATCCAGTATAAAAAATACCCAGCTTACCCAACTAAAGCAATTCCGCAGAAATACATAATGGATGACAGACACTCTACAGGATGGGTTACAGCTACAGATCAATTTTTATGGACAGAAATTAGTGGAGCCCAGGCTTATATCCCAACAAGAGATATATTAATGTTAGGTGCAAATATATGTCTTCCCACATATACCTACATGCAAAATGGAAGAAACTAATCTAGCATTTACTACTCTTAGAGAAGGAATTGAAGAATTAGGAGAATATAGCTTTACAGTTTGTAGCAGGAGAGCAAATGAAACTATTACAGTAGTAAATTTAAATACTACATCTTATGACTTTGAATCCTATCCCATACTTCAATTGGAATCAGGTTGCATTGCAATTACCAATGCTTCCTTTATTTCCCACCCTAGATTAGGATGTAGGACTTCTACAGTGTACTTCATACATAAATTATATATTACACAACCCTCTTTTGACTTTGAAGCAGAAGAAGCTCATCACGCAGAATTTTTAAATGAGTTGAATGACATAATAAACCTAATAGCTCATAACTCTGAACAACTAGAAGCCATAGATAATAAAATACAGCAACAAGAAAATATGTTCTCTCAGAAGAAACATGAACTACATAATCTAGTAGGCTTACTTAGAACTAACACATATATAAATAAAGATTTGGGTAAACAATATTAAACAATGTGGACTTTGGGACCACTTAGAAAGATTAGCAAGATTTGATTTCCTATGTACACCAATACATCATTGGTTTACATGGTGGAAAAAGACTCTATGGGTGATAATATATATTATATTAGCCTTAGTAATACTTAGAATACTTCTTAAGTTCAGACATACCATCACAAGATGCCTAGGACTTTTGTTTGGAATGAATTATAGGATTGCATTAGGAAGAAAAAGAACTCAATAATAAGAATGGGACCTTCCAGAAGAGAAAATGACCTTCTAATCCAGGATGGACCCAGGAGACTTTTTCACATAGCATATACTAAACATTTTGCACCACTACGTGATATATTTAATAGCATGAATATTATTCCCAATTCAGAACATTGCCACTTTTGCAATGTACTGATGGCATCATTTTGGCTTTCAGGACCGCCTGAATTAGACTTAGTACCACAGCTTATCTTTCATATATGTTCACATGAACTTAGACCTAATATTAAGAACAATATAGAATGTATAAACCACTGGATAGCATCATTACTCTCATGTTACATATCCAAAGGAACACAGAGACATTACCACTCAATGAGAGGATTAATTTCACATAACCCACAACAGTGCGTAACACTGTTAGAAGGGGACTTCTTCCATAGACCTAGTACTTTAACTAGCTCACCACATTCACTAGAAGCCTTCGCAACTAGAATACTCTGTAAGGATTTATTATAGAATGCATTATGGAACTTGCATGCTTCAAAAATTGGTTCACATTATTTAGAAGATATAAACAGGTGTAAATTTAGAAGAAATAAGTGTTTCAGAGATGCTGAATACTCCTATAACATGTTTAGCGATAGATTCGACTAAAGCTTTGTAAATCCCCAGCCTGTGAGATTAAATGATACCTTTTATGTTGACTACATTTCGAGTAACGGGGATGGAATGTACTGAATATATTAGAATAGAGAATTAAGAATTTAAGAATTTAAGAATTATATTGAATGTAATAGAATTAAGAAACTAAGAATCAAAAAATAACTCTGGCAAAAGTATGTAAACAAATCCAAAGTATGTACAGTAAAGATAAGAGCATCACTTAGTAGTCCTAGAATGTAACCTAGCAACCTGAGTGTAACTGTGTGATTAGCCAAATGACGGAAGCAACTGATAAACATATGTTCGCCAAGCCATCCATAAGGACTATAAAAACCCAGAGGGAGATCAGTTTGGGGGCGCACATATGAGCTGAACTCCCATCAGCTGTGTGGCCCCATCTTCTGACTGATCCCGTCTCTGGACCATGAGAAAAAAGAGGAACTTTACATCTCGAATATCTAAACCTGACTCGACCCTCGACCAGGAGACAACCAGGCTGAGCCAAGACAGGAGTCACGACATCCGACTGAGATGAGGTCACTCGGCATTGGCCCTAGGACTGGTACTCTTATCTGTCAATGTGTTATGTGTGAAATTTGTTTACGATTCCCCAAATAAATGCATTGAAAGACATTGGCTCTAGAAATATTTATCCTCCCTTGCATAACGAGGTGATGCTCAACTAAGCCTTAATAATTCCACTCGTGACATCATATCACTCAGCAATCAAGAAAGTACACCACAGACATGGCCATAGTCTAATCCAATGGAGACAATTCTTCTGAGTTTTCCTCTAACCAGGTATGTCAAGCTGACAAGTAAAGCTATCCAGCAAAAATAAAAATACAAAAAACTGAAATAATTGTATGTATTCTATTGTACCACAATACAATAAAGCTTAAAGTCAATAGCAAAAGAAGGACTAGTATCTATACAAACTCATGAAGACTAAACAACACATTTCTGAGTGATGAATGAGTAAAAGGAAAAAATCAAGAAAGAAATAAATGTATTTCTGGAACTAAATGAAAATAATAATACAATACAGCAATACCTCTGGGACACATTAAAAGCAGCCCTAAGAGGGAAATTTATGGCTCTAAGTGCCTACATTAAACAGTCAAAAAGAGCACAAATAAATTACTTAATGAAACCAAACCCAGACCCAAACACCACAGATGAGAATGAATCATAAAAAAACAGAGCATAAATAAATAAAACAGAAATGAAGAAAAAAATAGAGTCAGTGAATCTAAATGTTGTTTCTTTGAAAAGACAAACAAGATATTAAGGCTCTTAGTCCATGTGCTGGATAGCTTTAGTGTCAACTTGACACACTTGGGTTGAGGGAGCATCAACTGGGGAATTGCCTCCATAGGACTGGCCTGTGGCCATGTCTGTGGGGCATTTCTTGATTGTTGAGTGATGTGGGAAGGCACAGCTCACTGTTGTTGGTGCCACCCCTAGGTAGGTGGGCCTTGTTGCATAAGAAAGCAGACTGAGCAAGGGCCAGGGGAGCAAGCCAGTAAGCAGCATTCTTCCATGGCCTGTGCTCTAGCTCCTGCCTCCAGGAGTTCCTACCTTGTGCTCCTGGATGAACTGTGACCTGGAATACGTAAGCTAAATAAACCCTTTCCTCCCCAAGTTGGTACTGATCAGAGTATTTTGTCACAGCAATGAAGAAAAGAACTAGGACAGTCCAGCTAACCAAAAGTGAGAAAAAGAAAATTCAAATTAACTTAATCCAAGACAAAAGGGGAAACATCACAACAGTCACCAAAAAGATCCAGAACATTATAAAGGAATATTTTACAAATCTATGCTCTGTTAAATTTGAAAATCTAAAAGAAAAGAACAGATTTATACATTCAATGGAACCATCAAAATTAAACCAAGAAGATATCAACAACTTAAACAGACCCACAACAAATAAGGAAATTAAAACAGTAATACAAAGGTTCCTGACTAAAAAAGGCCTAAGCCCAAATGGATTTACTGTCGAATTGTACCAGACCTTCAAAGAAGATCTAAAACCAATACTACTTAAATTATTCAAAAAGATAGAAGCAGAGGGAGAACTCCAAACTCATTCTATGAAGTCAGTATTAATCTAGTGATTAAACCAGGTAAAGACACAACAAAATATAAAACTGCAGGTCCATATCTCTAATGAACATAGTTTTAAATATTTTCAGTAAAATACTCACTAATTGTGAGTATTTTGATTTTATTCTAGAGATGCAGGGATGGTTCAGTATATGTAAGTCAATAAACATATAAATCACATAAATGGACTTAAAAACAAAAATCACATGATCATGGATGCAGAAAAGTCCTTTGACAAAATTAAACCTGTATTCATTATGAAAGCCCTAGAGTGAACTGAACTGGAGAATACATACCTCAATGTAATTAAGACTGTATGCAACAAACCCACAGCCAACATCATTCTAAATGGACAAATAAATTCCCAGTAATTAGGAATGAGAAAATGTTGCCCATTATCCCAACTCCATTACAATATATTTATTGAAACTCTAGCTAGAATAATAAATTAAGAGAAGGAAATTAAAGGGACACTAAGGGAAAAGAATAGATCAAATTATCCCTACAAATCTTCTAGAAATCATCAACATTTTCAGGAAAGTGGCAGGATGCAACATCAATTTTCAAAAGACAATGGCCTTCCTATTTACTAATTACAAGCAATCAGTTAAAGAGTTCAAAGAAACAGTCCCATTCACAATAGCCTAAAACATATCTAGGAATAAACCTAGTAAAATACATTAAAGACCTTTTCAATGAAAACTTTAAACCTTTGAAAAACTAGATTAAGACTTAAGGAGCTAGAAAGCCCCCCTCCGCAAGCTTATTACTATTCTGAAAATGACTATCCTGCCAAATGCACTGGATTCACTGATATTCCAGCCAAATTCCCCATGATAGTCCTCATGGAAATAGAAAAATCTTAAAATTTATATAGAAGCACAGAAGACCTGAGAGAGCCAAGGCATTCTTGAGCACAATGACCAGTGTTGAGGGATTAGCACGCCAGTGTGGTATTGGCTAAATATCAGGTGACTGCAATCACATGCATTCATGTTTGGATCCTCTATTTTGTGTCAAGAACAGACACTGGAAAAAAGATAGCGTCTTCAACAAATGTTGAGGCAAACCTGAATCTCCACATACAGAAGAATGAAATTAGACCAATATCTATCATCCTGCACAAAAGTAACCTCCAAATTGATCAAATACTTTAATGTGAAACCTGGAATGCTAAAACTGCTAGAAGAAACTATCGGAGGTACCCTACAAGATCAAGATACATGAAAGGACTTTCCAAAATGGACATCAATCGCTCAGAAGTTAAGGTCAACGATTCACACATGTGACCTCTTTAAACTAATAAACCTCTGTACAGCAAAGGAAGCAACAAGCCAGTAGACAGAAATCCCACAGAGAGGAAGAAAATCTTCACCATCTCTACATCTGACAGGTGGTAAAAACTCAGAATAAACAAAATACACATAAAACAAATAATCAAGAAAACAAATTTCCCAACTAAAAGATGAGCTATGGATCTGAACAGAGTTCTCAAAAAAGAAATAAAAATGGCTAAGAAATACCTTAAAAGTGTTCAACATCCTTAGGGATGTGCAAATCAAAACCACTTTAAGATTCCATCTTACCACATTAAGAATGGCTAAGATCAAGAGAACAAATGACAGCAAATGCTGGTGAGGATGCAGGAAAAGGGGAACCTTCATTCACTGCTGGTGTGTTTGCAAACTGGTGCAACACTGTGGAAATCAGTGTGGAGAACTCTTAATAAAACTTAAATAAATCTACCATATGATCTGGTTATACCACTCCTTGGCATATACCCAAAGGATCCTTCCTACTGCAGAGACACTTGCACAACCATATTTGTTGTTTTACTTTTCACAATACAGAAGAAATGGAAACAAACTAAATGTCCCTCAACTGATGAATAGATAATGAAAATGCGTTACATTTATACAATGGCATTCTGTTCAGTAGTTTTAAAAAAAAACCATGAAATCATGAAATTTGTAGGTAAATGGATGGACCTAGAAGCTGTTTATACTAAGTAACAGAGACTAAGAAAAAAAAAGCAATGCATGCTCTCTTGTTCTCTCTCACATGTGGACCTTAGCTCAAAATCTTTAGATACAAGTATATATCTTGTTATATCCACAGGAGCCAGGAAAATGGAAAGGAATCATGGGGTTACAGAGTAAGAAGAAGTTCAAGAGAAGGTGATAATAGAAGGCAGATTTTATTAAGGGGAAATGAGGAGGGAGGTTTATACACAGGGAGAGAGAGGAAAGACAAATTAGATGGTGTGAAAACAGGAGGGAAATGTATTAGTTCAAAAAGTCTACTGACAAATACACATTATATATATATATATATCTACCATATAGATATATATATGCATATGTATATATATATCTACCATATAAATATATATATGCATATATATATGCATATGTATACTTGAAGACTATAGAACAAAACACACAGTGCCAGGAAGGAGAAACCTCCTTCCAAATTGTTGATCAGGGTAGTCCTAGAGACTCCCCAAATACCACAAGCTATTGACACAACCCTTAATTGCCATTCAGAATTTGAAGGTAAGAGCCTATTCCTGAAAACAGGGCATACTTCATATACAGGGCTTGGAGCAGTCAAGTTGGATCTGACCTGCAAGCCTCCTTCTGGAGACTAGCTCTCATGGTATCAGAGGATGCAATGCAAGTTGCTAAGGGAGGAAAACCAGGAAATCAATGTTCCTACCTATCTGTTGTAGGACCCAGAGATCCCCTTCATTCAACCCCTCCTGACACCCCACTGGTTGCTCTTTTCAGCTTCTGTATAATGCTTGAAATGCTAGCCTGCTGCTACTCTTCTCCTGCTGTTCCCCTTCCAGGAAACTATAGATTAGACAAGCCCAGGCATGGACACTGCCCTATAGAGTAAAAATGAAGACTCCTGACCACACAGATGGCCAGCGCATTCCACAACCCTGAGAACAGCACCCTCCAATAAAAAACTTCTACGACCGCATCCTGAACAACCGATCAGCTTAAAAGTGTGTTGGCGCGCACGGGATTCTTGGACCAACCACAAAGTGACACTGTTATTTCCCTCCTCCCTTTGTCTCTAACCTATAAAGAGCCCCTTCTTCCCCTACCCAGGGCTCTCAGCACAGATCCGTTATATTGGTGTGGTCTGAAAGCCCGTGCTTTTGCATTTTGGTGTGTTGGGTCCTTGGTGGTCTTCTTGGGGGTCCCGTGGATGAGGTATAACACTGTAAAGCCCAATAAACACAGCAATGACATGCCTAACTATCTCCATTGGTGCAGGAGTGGTACTCTTGGGAGCAATCAACAGCTATCTAATTGGACCATAGACATGCTCAATGGGAGGGAATTCATGTATAGCTGTAAAATAGCCAAATATTTATAGCTAGAAAGGCCATAAATCCAGAGGAAAACAAACTTTTGTCAAATATCTATGCAAACATAATCTCTTAATGTACTGTAAATATGCTTCAATGGATGGACTCATACCAATGGAAATTTGGGGACACAAATGTAATTCAATGTCTTAATATATATGACAGAATGCATGAAATCTGGTAGAGGAATGTTGGGAAGAATTGCAGATAGGGGAAGGGAATCTAAATATGTATTGTATGAAATTCACAAAAATTAAATTAAAAATATTCATTTATTTTTATTTTATGTGGCATGGCAGTTGTTAGCCACAATGTAGATGCTAAGAAATGAACATGATTCTTTTTTACATGCATCCAATGCTCTTATCTGGCTCAGCCATCTCTCTAGCCCCTTGAGACATGCTTAAATACAAGTTTTAGAAGCTTAAGGAAGGAGACTATGATGACATTATTTTTATAGTAGGTAAATATAGTCCCCAAAATACTGGGGATAAATTAAATGATTTAGAATTGTCAAATCAACATAAATAGACAGTGCTATAATATAGACTGCTGTTGAAAATATTTTCTAATTACTTTGAAAGTATTGTATGTGTTAGGGAAAGAGGAATTTACTGCTTGTTTGAATATACTGCTTGTCTGAATTTACTGCTTGTAACCAATTAACTCAGCTGGAGACACAGGCATCTGGAGATAGGGGCAAGTTGTCTGGTCTGTGTCATGTCTGTAGGCATGTCTGCTTACACAAGATAACAGAAAAGAATTGTACCAGGCATATACCAATGATCTCTCCCCGATTGAGACACCTGAAGGGAGTTGTAACATTTTTCTTGTTTTAAAGTTATTGGTTTGTGAAATGCTTGCTTTGAAACTATTGGCCATATAAATGCGGGCTTTTGTGTAATGGTTGTGGGAACCTAAATAATCTTTACCTAAAATTGCCTCAGGGTCGATTGCTCTAACCAGACCTGTGTGTCTTGGAAGGATGGTCGGCCCCAGCCAGCTGGCTTAATAGAACTCTGCTTGATTTTTGCATCTCCATACTCATGCATTTGTTCTCCAGAAGAGACCCACCAAGTCACAGACCCTAACAGTATGTGTGTCTTTTTAAGACAGAATACCCCTGTAGCCCCAGCCGGCACAGTGTATAGAGTTTGGGAGCCCTGGGAAAAGACCACCAGACACCAGATTTTAATTCAAAGTTTTATTCAAGCTAGCTTAGACTACAGTCCTTAACTCAGGAATAAGGACTGCAGCCCTGAGGGAGTGGGGAAGCTACCTTTTAAAGCAAAAATTCAAGAGGACTTTCCCAGTGAGGGTATGGATTACACAAGGCAGGCAGTGGCTAATCATCTCACAAATGATATACAATTGCTGGGTCCCTGCTAGAGGGGCTTTTGGGGGATCACCATTTGGATACATTGTTTAAAGATCAAGTAAACAGGACATTTCCCAAATTTTAGAATAAACAAGCAAGGGCACAAGGTTACAGTGATTGAGTGGAACCTGCACCTGCAAGGAGTTCGAGATCCCATTTCCTTTGGGACACAGCAATAGGTAAGTTTACAGAATCCAGAATGAGCAGTTAGAGACATCAGATGGGGCTTTGATAAACCTGCTTTTGTTCTCCTGTGGTCTTACAAAGAAGGCCAAATGATTTACAAGGCCTGGGTTACTTAAAAGAACTGGAGGTTGGGGACAACTCAGTTCAGGATTATTTCCTTAAAATGTAGTTTCCAAAATGGAGCCTCTCTGGCCAGTAGAATGGGACTTGCAATGGAGAAGAGGCTGGAAACTAAGCCACCTTGTGCCTCCCAAGTGTTGGGATTAAAGGCATGAGCCACCATACCCATATCTTCTTGTTTTTGAGTCTCCCCGTAGCACCAACTTATCTGGAACTTGCTATGTATACCATGCTGGCCGCAATCTCAAAGATCCACATTCCTCTCCCTGAAAAATGTCACCAAACATGAGTCTACTTTAGAGCTTTTAGAAAACATTTTTTTTTTTGAAGCCTAAGCAAGTTGATACATTATGTCACACATCTTTAGAGGCAGGCAAATATCTGTGAGATCGAGGCCAGACTGGTCTACATAATGAGTTTCCAGCCAGTTTGGACTACAGGGATACCTTATCTCCAAAAAAAAAAAAAAGTCCCAGTAAATTTGACCCTGACTGATCACAAGGGCACATGTCTTGGCTTTGTTCATATGGAAATATACTTCTATTTAAAATTGTAAATGCACCCACATCCTGTTCTCCTAGCCTTGGGTACAAGGCCTGTTTAGCTCTTAGCAACCCAGATCACTGGACTACTCTCTTAGCCCATACCTGCCTATTGTGTCCTGATCCCCTGCACCTCAATCAGCTCAATTTTTTAGTCTAGTTTCTTAGTGCTTTTACAGGCTGTTCCCACCCTCAACCTACCTTTGTACACCTGAGACCCTCCTTCTATCTTGGCTATCCCCAACCCCAGCTTGCCTGGGATTCAGGAGACCAGCCTTCTCCCCTGGTAATCTTTTCCTGCCTTGACTCCTCCACAACCTTAACAAATCCAGTCTCACAGACTTCACATCCTGTTCTCCTTCTAGCCTTGGGCACAGGCCTACTTTTGCTCTTAGCACTCCCAAGTAACTACATGAACTCATGGAGATTAAACAACACACTCCTGAATGATGAGTGGGTCAAAGGAGAAATTAAGAAAGAAACAAAAGTACTCCTGTAACTAAACAAAAAAGATAACACAACAAAACCTCTGGAACAGGTTGAAAGCCTGTTAGTGAGATGTTTATACCTCTAAGTGCCTACATTAAAAATCAGAAAGAACACAAATGAATGACTTAATACTGCAACTCAATCTGCTTGAAAAGCAACAACAAATGAAACCCAAACTTGGCAGACAACAAGAAAACAAAAATCAGAGCAGAAATTAATGAAATAGAAAGAGAAAACAATACAAAGAATCAATGAATACAAGAGCTGGTTCTTTGAAAAGATGAACAAGATAGACCCTTAACCCAGTTAACCAAAAGAAAGAAAGAGAAATTCCAAATCAACAAAATCATAGATGAAAGGGGAAACATCACAACAGACACCACAATTATCCAGAACATTATAAGGGAATATTTTAAAAACCTATAGGCTACTAAATTTGAAAACCTAAAAGAAATGCACTGGTATCTAAAAGCATGGGAATCACTAATGGTAAACAAAGAGGCAATCAACAGCTTAAACAGACCGATAACATACAAGGAAATTGAAAACGTAGTATAAAACCCCCAGACTAAGAAAAGCTCAGGCCCAGATGGATAACAGAATTCTACCAGAAATTTAAAGAATATCTATATCCAATACTACTTATTTTATTCAAAAGGACAGAAACAGAGGGAGAGCTCCCAAAATTCCTTCTATGAAGCCAGCATCACTCTAATACCCAAACTGGGTAAAGACATAACTAAAAAAGAGAAAACTATAGACCCATATCTTTAATGAACATAGATGCAAAAATTCTCAGTGAAATACTTACAAAATGCACTGAGACACACATCAAAAAGATCATTCACCATGATTAAGTCGGCTTTATTCTAGAGATGCAGGGATGGTTCAATATACGTAAGTCAATAAATGTCATAAATCATATAAATGAATTTAAAGACAAAAACACATGGTCATCTCAATAGATGCAGAGAAGACCTTTGACAAAATTCAACATGCATTTATGCTAAAAGTCCTAGAGGGAATTGGACTGGAGGGAACATAATTAAAAGCCATGTACAACAAACCCACAGCCAATATCATTCTAAATGGAGAAAAACTGGAAGCATTCCCATTAAAATCAGGAACGAGAAGAGACTGTCCACTATCTCTACTCCTTTTTAATATAGTGCTTTAAACTTTTGCTAGAGCAATAAGAGAAGAAAATTAAAGGCATAGTAATTGGAAAAGAAGAGGTCAAATGATGTCAAATTATCCCTTTTTGCAGGTGATATGATATATACCAAAGAGATGCCAAAAATTGTACCAGAAAACTCCTAGAAATGATTAACACTATTGGTAAAGTGGGAGGTTATAAAACTAATCTAAAAAATCAGTAACCTTTGAATATACCAGTAACAACCAATTGGAGAAAGAGTACATGGAAACACTCTAATTCACAATAGCTTCAAAAAAAAAATTTTAAAACAAACCTGTCCACAGATATTAAAGAACTTTACAATGAGAACTTTATATCTTTAAAGAAAGAGATTAACAAAGACACCAGAAGATGGAAGGACCTCCTATGCTCATTTATTAGAAGAATTAATATTGTGAAAATGAACATCCTATCAAAAGCCATTTATAGATTCAATGCAATGCCAACCAAAATCCCAATGATATTCTTCACAGAATTAGAAAAAAGCATCTTAAAACTCATGTGGAAGCACAAAAGACCCCAGATACCCAAAGCAACCCTGAGCACAAAGAGCAATCCTGGGGGCATTATAATACCAGATTTCAAACTATATTACAGAGCCACAATTATCAAAACAGCATGGTATTGGCATAAAAATAGACCTGTAGATCAATGGAATATAATTGAAGTCCCAACCATGAGTACATGAAATTTCAGCCACCTGATATTTGACAAAGGGGCCAAGAACATTCACTGGAGGAAAGACAGCATCTTCAGCAAATGGTGCTGGCAAAACTGGATCTCTACCTATAGAAGAATGGAACTAGACCCTTATCTTTCACCTTGCACAAAAGTCAGCTTTAAATGGATCAAAGACCTCAATGTGAAACTTGAAACTCGGAGACTACTAGAAAACATTGGCTATTACCTACAAGATGTAAGAGTAGGAAAGGAGGTTCTAAATCAGACATTATTTGCTCAGGAATTAAGTTCAAGAATCACTAAGTTGAATCTCATTAAACTAAAAAATTTCTGTACAGCAAAAGAAAGAATGAAGGAAGTGAAGAGAAAACCCACAGAGTGGGAGAAAACCTTAACTAGCGACACATCTGACAGAGATTAAACATCCAGAGTATATACTGAACTACAAAAACAAAGAATAAAGAACATGAGTAACCAAATTAAAATATGGGCTCAGGATCTGAACAGAGAGTTCTCAAAGGAATAGATGAAGATGGCTAAGAATCATCTTAAAAGGTGTTCAACATCATTAGTAATAAGGAAAATGGGAATTAAAACCACTTTAATATTTGATCTTACCTGAGTCAGACTTACTAAGATCAAGAGAACAAATGATTCCAAATGCTGGAAAGAATGTGGGGAAAGAGAAATGCTCATTTACTGCTGGTGCAATAGTAAAATCATGCAACCCCTATGGAAAGGAGTGTGGAGAACTTTTAAAACACTAAAAATGAACCTACCATGTGACCCAGTTATACCACTCCTTGACATATACCCAAAGGACTCAACATATTTCAGAGATACTTGTACATCCATATTTGTTGATGTTGTTTTCTCAATAGCTAAGATATGGAAGTAAGCTAAGGGTCCCTTAACTGGGAAGTGGATAATAAAAATATGATACATTAACACAATGGAGTTTACTGAGTAGTAAAGAGAGACAAAAATCATGAAATTTGCAGGTAAATGAATGGAACTAGAAATTGTTATTCAAAGTGAAGTAACAGACTCAGAAAAATAAATGACATATGTTCTCCCTTATATGTGGATCCTAGCACCAAATCCTTGTAGGTGAGTGTGTATCCAGATATAACTTGCAGGAACCAGGACAATGAAAAATAACCAGGGAGGTAAAAAGAAAGAAGGAACCTGAGAGAGAAGTAGGAGACAGGTGCTTCTAGGGGAAAAATGGATAAAATGGGGCTATTTAAATTGGAGGGGGAGGAAGGGTTATACAAGGAATCTTGAGATAAAGTTAAAGAAGTAACTTAAGAGAGGTGGGAACATAGGAGCCTGGCATTATCAAGGAAGAAATGGGGGGAAATAGGGACACTTTAAATGGGGAAACCATGGTAGAAAGGGAGAGAGAGGAGAGATAAATAATACGTAACTAGTTTTCAAAAACTAAAGGGAGCAATATTATTCCAACAACCTAAGGACAGTTTACACATACACTATCCCTACATGAGTCCAGTGTCTAGTGGAAGGCTATGTAACAAGAAACAGTGCCAGAAAGGAGAAGCCTTCTTTTGAGTTGTTGGCTAAGATGATCCAAGTGACCCCCCAAATAATACAGTCTGTTGCCACAGACCTTGATTGCCTCACAAAACTTGAAGATAAGACCCTATTGCTGAAGACAGAACATGCTTTGGACACAGGATTTGGAACAATGGACCTGGGACTGTCCTGGAATTCACTTCACCTGAACTCTAGCTCTCATAGCTTTGGAGAGCATTATGGAGGTGCCAAGGAAAAACATCAATTGATGGCCCAACAGCAGTTTCAAGACCAAATTCCCACATCAATGGCCAGCACAGCATACAACATTGGTGCAATAGTGGCACTTTTATCTTGGGGGCAATCAACAGCTACCTAATTGGAGTAAAAGTCCACTCAATGGGAGGAAACTCAAGTGTGGCACTGTAAACATAACCAAATACACATGGCTGGAGAGGTCCTATATCTTAGAGAAAACCATAAGATTGTCACATCCCTAAACTAATGTAATTTTTACTGTGTGCAAAATATGTATCCTTGTATTTGCAGGCAAATATCTCAGTCTCCACTTATCAAAGAAGCTTCCTTTGCATCAGACAGAGACTATTACAAGTAGCACAATTGGTTTACACACAGACATTGTCTTAATTGCCCAGGCCTAAGTAGCACATCTGCAATGCAACCTCTATACCTATCAGTCTCTTTCTCTGGTATCTACTTATTCTTAACAGGTCAGCTTGTCCTTATATTTTTAGTGCACCACATGCTGAGGACAAGAGGGTTCTTTTAGGGCTAAATAAGAGGTAGGTTCAGAATTTTGACAACTCTGGAATAAAAACCTAAATACCACAATATTATTAAGAACTGTCAAATCACACTCTTTCACTCTTTCAGTTGAATGGGTTTCTTTCCTGCCTTTGGTCTTACTTTGGAATCTAGCCTCACTGTTCAAACTTAGGTTTATCTTTTGTTAGGGACCACATATAAGAAAGTACCCACACACCTTCAAGTCAAGATAGAAGATTTAGGTTTATGAAATGTCTGTGACATTTTGTTAGGCAAAACACTCTAGGTTTTTTTGGGGGGGAGTATTTTTTTGGTCTTTTTGAGACACGGTTTCCCTATACCTCCAATTAGCCTGGAACTTACTATGTAGACCAGGCTGGCCACAAACCCACAGAGATCTGCCTGCCTCTGCCTCCCAAGTGCTGGGACTAAAGGCATGTGCCAAGTCTGGCAAAACACTCTAGGTTTTAACTACAACTAATAAAGCAGGTTAAACCATTAAAATGATAGTTGACAAGAATTATTATTTTGAAATTAACATAATAAAGTGGTAGCTATATAGGTGTGTTATACCTTGTCCACTGGACCCCAATAAGAACACCGAGGACCCAACACACCAAAATGCAAAAGCAAGGGTTTATGGTTTATTCAGGCTTAAGCTCGGGCTCTCAGACCTCACCAATGCAGCGGATCCGTGCTGAGAGCCTGGAGTAAGGGAGAGTGTAGTCTTTTATAAGTTTTAGACAAAGGGAGGAGGGGGATTCTGAAGTTACATTTTTGGTTGGTTTAAGGAGCCCGCACGTGCCAACATAATTTTGAACTGATTTGACATATAGAGTACAGATCTGGAGGTTTTCCATTGGTGGGTGCTGTTCTCAGGGTTGTGGAATGTGCTGACTGTCACCTGTGGGGTCAGGAGTCTCCTTATAGGGCAGTTTTGGTCTGGGCTTGCCTAATCTATAGTTTCTTAGAGGGGAGGAGGAGGGAGCAGCAAGGGGGGGAGGGTCAGGGCATGTTTAAAGCAGTAAGCTATGAAGGCAATTAGTGGGGGCTCTGAGGAGGGTCTCAGGGTCCTACATTCCCCCCTTGTCTTGTGACCGGGGAACCCAATCATGGGTTCTGATTGGACCCCTGCACAGGTATCTGGGTGGGCTGTACTGAGAGGCATGTAGACTTGTTTTCTCTGAACCATAAGTTGGATGGTGCCCAACCTATCTTTCATGAACTATACTAATTTATTGAGGATGCATGGTCCGAAGGTAAGTATTAAAAGCAGAATTATAAGGGGGCCTAAGAGAGTTGAGATGAGGGTTGTTGCTGCTGGTAACGGTGGATTGGAGAAAAGGGTGTAAGAGGCTGATTAGTGGATCCTCTCTCAGTGGCAGGATACAGGCTGAAAATGGGAGGAGGTGAAATCAAGGGTTTGTTTGCTTTTGTATCCATACAATAGTACTGATTAGGTCTCCCACAGCTAGGCTTGTAATGGGGTCCTGGACAGACATAGAACTGTTTCTGTTGGAGAAATCAGACTCCCAACTTAAATTTTTACAATTAAATCCTGCTGAAGAATCCTCTATATCCCTACTGACAATCACCACACCATAGTCCCATGCCCCATCTGCTAGGGTACAAAGGTCCACATCTAGTGGGGGTACATATCAGACAATAGTAACACGGGATTCCCAGTTTCTAGATTGGTGATTGTCCAAGTAACCTGCACAGGCATATGAGGATTTGTGTTACTTGCAGGAAGGCTGCCACTAGCCGACAAGCAGTTCAATATCAGTAATAGACAGGTCAGCAGGAAGGATCCCGTCCAACACAAAGTTTGAATGGATTTGAAGGATGTGGGGATGCTGTCCAGGTGTCTCCCTTGTAACTTTTCGGGATTACAAAAGGGTCGGCTGGTTTTACGTGGGAGTGGTGTACCCAAGCTGCGATGCCGTCCACTTTGAGTGCGGTGGGGGTGGTTAAGAGAATCATGAAGGGGCCCTTCCATCGCAGCTCAAGGTTTTTCCGTTGGTGTCTGTGGATGAAGACCCAGACGCCGGGCTTGAACCTGTGGGGTTGAGGGGGAACTGGCTTCGTAAAGAGCCCTGAGTTGTGGCCACACCTGTTGATGGGTTAGCTGCAACCGTTGGAGGGAGTCCAGTATATCCTGGTCTCCCAAGGTTGATACCAGATCAGTTTGAAGGCTGGGTATCATAGGAGGGGGATTTCCATACATGATTTCAAAGGGGGTCAGACCCATCTGGTATGGGGTGTTTCTTATTCTAAAGAGGGCAAAGGGGAGGAGAGTCACCCAGTCTGCGCCAGTCTCTAAAGCTAATTTAGTTAAGGTCTCTTTTAGAGTTCTATTCATTCTTTCTACTTGTCCTGAACTCTGGGGTCTATAAGCACAATGTAATTTCCAATCGGCCCCTAGTGCAGTGTCTATTCCCTGGCTTACCTGAGAGACAATGGCTGGCCCATTATCTCATCTGATCATAGTTGGAAAACCATACCTGGCTAGGATTTCTTCGATTAGCTTCTTGGCTACCTGTGTGCAGTTTCATGTTTGGTTGGGTAGACTTCAGTCCATCCAGAGAAGGTGTCTATGAACACTAGTAAATATTTATATCCAAATTTTCCTTGTTTGATTTCAGTGAAATCAATTTCCCAATACATACCTGGTTCGTGTCCCTCTGCTTCTGGATCCAGGGTTAGCATGGGACAGAGCTGAGTTGGTTAACTGGCAGGCATGACAATGCCTGATGATTTTTTCAATAGCTTGGTTTCCTTCCTGAATTTTAACTTTGGTCCTTCTTAGTAAGTCTTGCATCCTCCGGGTGCCCATGTGTGATGCTTGATGTATTTTTTTTTTAGCAACTTTACACCCAAAGTTTGAGGTAAGATAACTTTTTCATCCACTGTCCTCCACCAGCACTGAGTCATAGGGAGAGTGTGTATCCAGGCTAGGTCCTTGGAGCTATAATGGGGAGTTTTAGGCAATTCCCTTCCTCCGGGGTCAACCAGAGTGGGTAGAATTGAGGAGGTCAAGGCTATTTCTTTAGCTGTCTTGTTGGCCAAATTGTTTCCGCTCTGGATGGGGCTGTTTCCTCTTTGGTGGCCTGGGTAGTGGATTATGGCTAGTTTTGTTGGGCCCCAGAGAGCTTGCAGGAGGTCTAAGATTTCTTGTTTATTTTTAATAGTTTTTCCCTCCACAGTGAGGAGAGCTCTCTCTTGATAGATGGCCCCATGAATGTGGGCAGTGGCAAATGCATATCTACTGTCTGTGTAGACACTGAGTCTTTTTCCCTTGCCCATTTCTAGGGCTTTAGTAAGTGCAATCAACTCAGCTTTTGGGGCCAAAGTACCTGTTGGCAGAGGCTCGGCCCAAATGAAGCTCGAGGTAGTTGTGACCGCTCCCCCAGCATGCCTTTTACCATTTCTGATGAAGCTGCTTCCATCCGTATACCAGGTTTCTTTGGCATTAGGTAAGGGGACATCCTTCAAGTCTGGCCGGATGCAGTGCACTTGTGCCAGAATCTCAGTACAGTCATGAAGTGGGTCTCCGAGATCTGGGTCTGGCAACAGCGTGGCTGGGTTTAAGGCCGTTGGTACCTGGAAGGTGATCCTGGGTGGGTTTAAGAGAAGAGCCTGATAATGAGTCAGACGGGCATTGCTCAGTCAGCAATCTGGGGGTTGCTTGAGCACTCCCTCGAGGGCATGAGGGGTCGCCACAAGCAGGTCCTGTCCCAAAGTTAATTTGTTAGCATCCTTAACCAGCAGGGCAACTGCAACTATTATTCGCAGGCAAGGGGGCCACCCAGCTGCTACGGGGTCTAGTTTTTTTGATAAGTAGGCAATAGGTCTCTTCCAGGGGCCTACCCTCTGGGTGAGGACTCCCTTTGCAATACCTCTATGTTCATCCACATATAGACAGAAAGGTTTGTTTACATCTGGTAGTCCCAAGGTAGGGGACTCTAAGAGCTTGCGTTTTAGGGTTTCAAAGGCCTCTTGTCTTTCTTGTGTCCAGCTGAAGTCCTGTCCTTCTTTGGTGGCCTCATATAGGGGTTTTGCAATTTCAGCAAACCCTAAAATCCAGAGGTGACAGAACCCCGCAGTGCCCAGGAACTCCCTCACCTGCTTTTTGGAGGTTGGTGAGGGTATCTTTAGCACAGTTTCCTTGCGGGCCTTAGTCAACCACCGCTGCCCTTCCTTAAGGATGTATCCTAGATAGGTCACTTCTTGTAGACATATCTGAGCTTTTTTTGCTGAGGCCCAGTATCCTAATTCTCCAAGTGTGCGGAGTAAGTCCTCAGTACCCTTTAGGTAGGACTTCTGGTCTGGCGCCACAACCAATAAGTCATCTACATATTGTAACAGACTTATGTTGGGGTGTTGGGCTTTGTACTCACCCAGATCTTCATGTAAAACCTCATCAAATATAGTTGGAGAGTTCTTAAATCCTTGAGGCAATCACGTCCCGGTCAGCTGGCCATTGATTCCTGCCTCTGGATCATGCCATTCGAAGGCAAAGTAGGGCTGACTACTGGGTGCTAGTGGAAGGCTTAAAAAGGCATCTTTGAGATTCAGAACTGTATACCATTGCCAATCTGGTGGCAAGGTACTGAGCAACATATAAGGATTGGGGACAGTGGGGTGAATGTCAATGACTCTTTTATTTACCTCTCTTAAATCTTGTACTGGTCTATAGTGCCCGGTTTGGGGCTTTTTGACAGGCAGGAGTGGGGTGTTCCAGGCCGACTGGATCGGTCTCAGTATTCCTAGCTCCACCAACATTTTAATGTGTGGAGTAATTCCACGCTTTACCTCTAGGGGCATAGGATACTGGTGCACTTTAACAGGGTCCACTCCCGCTTTGAGTTCAACATATATGGGGGGCCTGTGTCCCACCAGTCCCATACCCCCTGTTTCTGCCCAAGCTTGGGGAAATCTTTGGAGCCACTTGGCTATCTCAGGATTGGGTTGAATCAGCTCTTGATGTAGTCTATATTCCTCGGTTAGGTCATTGGTGACTAGGACCTGAATCAGTGCCCCATCGTGAAGCAGGGTGGCTCCTTTAGCTGTGAAGTGGATTTGTGCTCTCATTTTTGACAATAAGTCTCTGCCCAGAAGTGGGTAGGGGCATTCTGGGATTACTAGAAACTTGTGGGATACCTGACCTTTTCCTAGATCCACTGTTCTTCGGGTAGTCCAAGAATAAGGTTTTGTTCCAGTGGCCCCCTGTACCCATGTAGTTCTGGAGGACACTGGCCCTCTTGGCTCCAACAGAACCGAATTCTGTGCACCAGTGTCTACCATAAACTCAATTGGTTTCCCCTCTATTTTTAGGGTTACCCGGGGCTCAGGGAGGGGGCCTGAGCCCCGTCCCCCCTAGTCGCTGCCCTCATCCCCAACCAGAGCCGGTAATACCTTGGCTGATTTCTTGTTTTTCTTAGGGCAGTCCCTTACCCAATGTCCTTCTTCCTTACAGTATGCACACTGATTCTTTCCTACTCTGTGCCACAGTCTGGATCCTGCTGATGAGCTCTCTCCATACTGGGGGTTGGTTGCCAATAATATCTCTCTGAGGTCTCTTCTGTGGTGGGCTTGCTGTCTCTCCAAGACCCTAGTCAGACTTACTTCCTGTCTTTTTTCCCTTTTTTCTTCCTTTTGTTCTGCTGTCTCCCTTCTATTATACACCTTTTCTGCCACTGCTATTAAGTCCCTAAGGTTCTTTTCTCCTAGTCTATCTAGAGACTGTAGCTTTTTCTTGATGTCGGAGGCTGCCTGGTTAACGAAAGCAAACATCACAGTTTGAGCCAATTCCTCTGCTTCTGGGTCATATGGAGTGTACCGCCCGAAGGCGTCTTGTAACCTCTCTAAGTATGCAGCCAGGCTCTCTTCGGGCCCCTGCCTGACATCATAGACCTTAGACATATTGGCGGGTTTTCTAGCTGCCACCTTGAGACCTGCTAACAGAGTCTGGCAATAGACCAGGAGCCTCTCTTTACCTTCTGCCATGTTGTAATCCCAGTTGGGATGGCTGGGGGAAAACTGGCATTAATGATGCCTGGATCAGTAGTAGGATCTCCGGTGGGGCCTGGAACCAATTTCCGGGCTGCCTCCAGGATCCTGTTTCGCTCCTCAGTGGTGAACAGGACACTTAGAAGCTGATGGCAGTCATCCCAGGTGGGCTGGTGAGTGAAAAGAACAGTTTCTAATATGTTAATCAAGTCCATTGGGTTTTCAGAGAAAGGTGCATTCTGCAAGCGCCAATTGTAAAGATCACTGGTGGTAAAAGGCCAATAATGAAAGGGCTGATTGCCCTCTCCATCTGGAGGCCCGGCTGGCTGAAGGGGGAGGACAACAGTGTCAGGCTGTAGAGTCGCCCCCCTCCGGCTCCGTGTGGCCTGCGCAGGTCCTCCCAGAAGCGGTGGTGGTGCCTCAGGGTCAGGGGGCGCAGGCTTCACTCCCGGCACCGCTTGCACTCCCTGCGCCTCCTGCACTCCCTGCGCCGCTTGCACCCCCTGTGCCACTTGCACCCTCTGCGCAGCTTGCACCCCCTGCATCGCTTGCACTCCCTGCACCACCTGCACCCCCTGCGCCGCTTGTGGAATGCTCGTTTGGGAGGAGTAGGGTGGGGGAAAGATGTCATTCTCCTCGGTGCCTCCCTGGAGGATGGGTTTCTCCTCCACCTTTTGCTTCAGGGAGAAAACCTGTAGAGGTGGGGCAGTCAGGTTAGTTGGAGGCAGGAAAGATTTGACCCAGGTGGGGGCGCCCTCAGGTCATTCAATGAGGCCCCGCCAGGTCACGATGTATGGGATCTGGTCCTGGTGTCCTGTCCGAGGGCGAAAGACATATTCCTCTACCCTGGAAATCAAACTTAGATTAAAAGTCCCTTCAGGTGGCCACCCAACATTTAAGGAGGGCCAATCTACTGAACACAAGGTTGTCCATTTTTTCTTTTTTGTATCTACGCTATTGTTATGAGCAATCGCCTTGATGTCCCCCCAGTGGATTAGCGTAAGGTCCAGGGGAGAAGACGGGGCATTGCCCATAGTGCTTGTCAGTCCCGTCCATTTCGTCAACAAAGAAATTAGAGCAAAAAGCACGAGACACAAGAATGACACAGATAGACAGAGGGCCCAAAATAAACTGCCGCGGCTTTCAGATGGTCTGGGCTCTCGGCCGTGCTAATTCCCCGGCTTGATTATGCCAAAGACTGTACGGATAGGACGCACGTGTCCTAACAGGGTCGCGTGGTCCTCTGAGGTTTCAGATGGACTATTGTCCTGGTGGGGTGTCTGGTGAGGAATACCCACCCCAACGAGGATGGGGACGTCTCCCGATTCCTCCAGGTCGCTTCACTAATGTTCCAGCGACAAGAAAAACTGAGATTAGATGGTTGCGACCAAAGTATAAGTATAGAAAAGACAGGCACACACAATTTTACAAAAACTTACCTGGCCAGTTGATCACAAACCTTTTGGGGTTGGTTCCTCTAGAGGGTCTCTGGGGGGAATCCCGGACGAGCCCCCAAATGTTATACCTCATCCACTGGACCCCAAAAAGACCACCGAGGGCCCAAGACACCAAAATGCAAAAGCAAGGGTTTATGGCTTATTCGGGCTTAAGCTCGAGCTCTCAGACCTCACCAATGCAGCGGATCCGTGCTGAGAGCCTGGAGTAAGGGAGAGTGTAGTCTTTTATAAGTTTTAGACAAAGGGAGGAGGGGGATTCTGACATATAGAGTACAGATCTGGAGGTTTTCCATTGGTGGGTGCTGTTCTCAGGGTTGTGGAATGTTCTGACTGTCACCTGTGGGGTCAGGAGTCTCCTTAAAGGGCAGTTTTGTGTCTGGGCTTTCCTAATCTATAGTTTCTTAGAGGGGAGGAGGAGGGAGCAGCAAGGGGGGGAGGGTCAGGGCATGTTTAAAGCAGTAAGCTATGAAGGCAATTAGTGGGTCCTCTGAGGAGGGTCTTAGGGTCCTACAGGTGAGAAATAAGCAGTTGCATTGACCAACACCACAATTGCTCAGAGGTGTTCTTAATGTTCTAGAGCAATCATAGTAATACAATCATATATAGATTCAGGGTGACCTCTGACTGAATGACAGTGGGCAAGAGACATAAAGATCTTCGGGTTGTACATTTATTTTGGTACAAAGAGTGTTCACTGTTAACCAGTACATATTATGACTAGACAATGCATTTTAATTTAACACTTCTCTTAAGATTAATAAAGAGTTTTTTTTGTTTTTTTGTTTTTTTTTTTTGGTCTTTTTGAGAC
This sequence comes from Nannospalax galili, assembly GCF_000622305.1. Lineage (NCBI taxonomy): Eukaryota > Metazoa > Chordata > Mammalia > Rodentia > Spalacidae > Nannospalax > Nannospalax galili. Next base: position 5,486,482 of record NW_008360320.1, read on the forward strand.
AGGGTCGGCCTGTAGCCACAGCTGTCTTGGAACTGCCTATGTAGCCCAGGCTGGTTTTGAACTCACAGAGATCCACCTGTCTCTGCCTCCTGAGTTCTGGGATTAAAGGCATGCACCACCACACCTGGCTTCATAAAGAGTTTTAATCCTCTTTATAACTGCCTAAACTATTTTCTGATACCATTTCAGTTTCAACTAAAATGATACCAAAGTAGTAAACATTCTCATTCTTTACTAAATCAAGTATAATGAGATTTAAGTATTTAACAGTTGAAGTAGAATTGTGTTAAGAACTAAAATACTACTTTAATGATGAAGTAATACCTAAATTTTCTTTTGTTGATGTGAATACAGATATCCAAATACTCACGAAAACAACTTGAAAACTAGTAATAGATTTAAATAATGCCTTTGTGTATCAGCTAATTTTTGTTGCTATGATAAAATACCATGACCAAAAGCTACTTGGGAGAAAGATTTTATTTGGGCTTATGATTTTAAGGGGAGAGTCCATAATGGCAATGGAGGCTTTTTTGCAGGTTGCCAGAAGAGGAGGCTAGGTTTGAGACCACATTTTCAATTACAAATATGAAAGAGACAGTAAACTGGAAGTAGATCTATGATATAAACACCAAAAGCCTCCCTGAGGTGATGTACTTCCTATAGCAAGGTTTCATCTTTAAAGATTCCATAAGCTTTCCAAACAGCACCACCAACTGGGAAAGAAATGTTCACATACCCAAGCCTATGGAGGGTATTACTAATTCAAACCATCACACTTCAACTCTCTGGCCTCTATAGGCTCATGGACATCTTATGGTACAAAATGCACTCAGTTTAACTCAGGAATGACCGGCTGAGACTTGGATCCCTCTGAAACTTCATGAGCCTGACTTCACAGTCTGCATTACTTTCAGCACTAATGTCTGCCAGGCTCCTACTAGAACAGAGTATTCAGTTTAGTTCACCACAGTCAACTGCTTTTCTAACCCAAGGATCCAAATTTTTCAAACAAACAAACAAAAACCCCCAAAAACATGATCAGCCTCCTCACAGCAACAATCCTACTCTTGTACCAACTGTCTCAAAGCCTACCCTCAGTAATATACTTCTTCAGCAAGCTTCTACCAACTAAAACTTACATAAACTCTGTAAACAGTGCCACCATCTGGGTACTAAGTGTCCAAATACCTGAGTCTATGGGGAGGAGCAATTCTCATCCAACCCACCACACTGTATAAATATCTTAATATGTCATAAAGTGAACCCCACAATAAAGGGATGGTAACTTGAGGATCTAAATACGTTAAGTATTGCATTAATCAGCAAACAAATATTTGACTTCGATTCAGCTGAGAATATTTGATTATAAAATAATAGGTCAAACAATGCTTGACTCTGCTAAAATCAACCCATGTAGCATTTAAAAACCTCAAAGAAAACATGGAGATGATTTTCTGTCTTCTTTCCCACAATGCATTACAATGTGAGAGGTCTGTGCACTACTGATAAAATGTCATGGCTCTTGGACTTTTAGTTCATTAACCCTGATTATCAGAGTCACAATATTTAGTAGTCATTGATTTTTACTGTACTGGAGGCTTTTTTTGAAAGATCTCTTCTGATATATTTTTGTAGTAAAAGTTGGTTTTGGTTGATACTATTTGTATTTAAAAATATTTAAGCCAGGCGTGCTCCTTTAATCCCAGCACTCAGGAGGCAGGGGCAGGCGAATCTCTGTGAGTTCAAGGCCAGCCTGGTCTACATAGTGAGTTCCAGGACAGCTGGGGCTACAGGAAGACCCTGTCTCAAAAAGACCCCCCACTCAAATAAATATTTATCTGTGTAAGAAGTTTTGTGATAGCAAAAAGTGTGATGAATCCAGATACGCGGAAAGCTGTTAAACTTTTTGCTATTAACAATATGACTTAGTTCTGTATAAAAGGGATCTTTTTTCAGAGATATTCTTTAACAAAATTACATAACTGTATTCACAGATGAGTGTGTGTATGTGTGTATGTGTGTGTGTGTGTAATTGAGAAGTAGGAAATAAAGTGTAATATATTCTCAACAATCATTTATGGCCTAAATCTCAAATTTGCACTATATCCAGAATTTAGGATACATGGGAAAGACCAGACTACAAATTACACACTCACAGGAACTAGGCTTTATTCATAAACACAGCTAGAAAAGAAAAAATGGTAAATTTTTTACTTGATGTTGCGTATTTAGATGGATCCTCCAATATTTTTGGATGAATTTATTAGCTTCAGATTCTCATTTTATTTCTGAGGAGATGAGTGCAATTTTTTGCATCACAGAAATGAGATTACAGTCTTTGTATCCAGTGTAGTCTGTGGATAAACTAGTACATTGCAGTTTCCAGATGAGAAATAAACAAATCAAGATTCAAGGAAATCCTATTATTTGCGTTTTAATTAGGAACGCTGAGGAGTAATACAATGCGTTTGAGGTTTGTACACCTGTGATATGAAACTAGTAAGATGGCAAATTGCTTCCAGAAGAAAGTGAGTTCCACATTAGAAAATAGGCTCTTTTTGTTTAAACTCATCCAATAACTGATTGAATGTTGGGGCTATCAGTATTTAATGATGCTGAAATATGTCTCTATGTAAAAAGTTTTGTATTTGAAATGATTTATTTTTTACTATGTAAGAGGAATGAATTACATGGCAGGAAAAAACATAAGTTTACTTCATAATTTTTTAAATTGAACTGTATAAGGCACCTCATCTACTCAGAAGTCACACTATTTTAAATTTTATTGTTGATACTTTTCTTCCCTGTGCTCACGAAATTAATAATTTATTGTCATTGATTTTATCTGACACTAATTTTATTCTGAAATGTTAATAAATTTAAGGTTTGAAATGTTTTATTATAGAGCTTTATATTCCTTCTTTTTCTGCTTTCAACCTTTAGCTTTTAATTTTTACAAAAATTTCATTGAGAATTTCATGCATGTATATAAGATGTTTAGGTCAAATCCATGCCCACTTCCTCCCCTCCAATATTCCCCTCTCTGAAGAGGTAACCCTAAAATCATTTAAGGATTAGATACAAGATCCCAAATACTTTTGACGTTTTTGGCCTTTGGAACAGAGTATGTTGCTAACGTGCCCAAGGACATTTTGACTTTAAGGCAAGAAACTGGCTACATTTCTTTGGTGTCTTTTTACCTTAACTGCCTAGCCAAATCTTATCTCCTATTCTTATCATGCCATCCTCTGAAGGGGTTACCAAAATAGCGAATAGGTAATAGGGATGCCAACCACTCTGGCTTCTTCCATGCTGAACAGGGATGCAGGATGAGGCAATTAGAGTACCCCTTCAGTAGGTCTATCTAAAAGACTCCCAAATTGCATTACTCTTGTCTCTAAGGGAAAAAGAAACTCCTTGAATCATAAATAGGAGGTGTGAAGGAGAAGTAAATGCAAAAGTAATTAGCATTACAACTTCTAGACAGGGAACTAGAAAAGTCAGAACAGGGCAAGTTTCAAATGTTCATATGAGAGTCCATTGGAGTTTCTTGACAACGGCTTCCAAAAGCATCCCTCTTTTGGGTTTTTCCTCATTTTTCTTTTGTTTTCTAAGGCTGGACTAGTTGGCTGGGAAGAGTGGCTGGATACTCAGGTGAGGGTCCAGTGACCCTGCTTGGCACTCCTTTAATGAATGGACACAGCTGTCAGCAAGCCCAATTATGACTATGTTTAGCAATCAGGCTCAGCTGAAGTCATGATGATGGTAGTTACTTCTTGCAGAAGGGACTCCTGTATAGCATCATCTTGTTAAAAGGACCTGTAATTTAAAAGGATTTGGTGCTAGGAGCCACATATGAGGGAGAACATACTTCGTTTGCTTTTCTGAGTCTGTGTTATTTCACTTAGTATAACAGTTTCTAGATCCAGCCATTTACTTGCAAATTTCATTATTTCATCTTTCTTTACTGCTGAATAGAACTCCGTTGTGTGAATATACCACATTTACTTAATTTCCTCTGTGAAGCTATGCTAAAGTGTATTTGCTTCACTTACTTTTGTGCTAAGATAATTCCAGTTTTTCACTATTATCCACATCTTTCATCCAGTAAATATTTATTACATTAGTTGATGTACTAGAGCTTGTGCAGAGTGATGAACATACAGGCATGGAGCTTTTTCCCCTGAAGCTTATCTTTGATATTGGTGTGCCACACATCTGTCTTCTAACAGATTCTAACCTGTTGAGATGTGCCAGCCAAAGGACCGCATCTTTGTTTTGCTGCGATGTGCCTTTTGAAGGGAGTGCTGCAACTCATTCCCCAAACAAACATGCCCCCTAGTGTACTAGGCAATCCATGGTGTGAAAGATAGCTGATCTCACATTACAGTCACCTGTGCTTTTATCCCTGTCTAGTGCTGAAATCTGTGAATGTGGATTGATTCCTACTTTCAGGAGATTATTAAGATTAAATTCAGCATGATTAGCTTTTCCCTTAACATCAACTAAATTTGCATTGTTGCAAGCATTAGACTGACTTCCTACTTCTGTTTTTCAAACACTTAGTAATACCTTTCTTACTCTTAATGCAACTTGATCCTTCTTTTCATCCCTCAAACTTCCACACCATGAAAATGGTACTATACTGCAAATAAACTTACTTATGTCTGCAAACATTTTTATCATATTAAATTATAATTTGTTTGTAGGAAACATCTGCCTGCCTCTTTCTCTCACAATTACTCTAAGGATGGATATAAGACTGTTGCTAAGCATGGTCACTGTTACATATTGCCTTCTAGTTTATCTTGCTGAAATGGGGAGAAAGAGAGTGCCCTAGAGGGTTCTTAGTTTCTTTCATAAAATAATTTAAGAATGGACCTAAATGGAAGCTTTTACAATTTTGTTAGAATCTTCAAGAAAAATAGTCAGGAAGGCGAGCTAGTAATCTTGGCAGCCACCTTGAGAAGGTGAATGGTGGAAAGAAGGAAAACCATGAAGTCATTCAGGTTTAGAGCCTGCATGGGATGTCAGACATGTGGCTGACTCAACATGGCTGGGAAAAGGAAGCTTTAGAGAGAAAGTGAAGAAATGCAAGATGCTAGGGATAGCCTTAGTGAGGAACAGATCTTCAAATGACCTTAAGAGTGAAAATAAATTGGTTTATTTGGGCCAACTGTATGGTGTCAAACACCCAAAAGGTAAGTATAACCAAAGAGTAAAGTCATCAGTATACTTCTTTAAGAGTTCAAGGGATTACACTTCCCAGACATTATACTTAAGTTCATATATTATTTAGACAATTATCTGTCATTGATTTTGTTCCTAATAAGACAATACTACTCAGATGTAAGACTTCAAATCTTGGTCTGCAATACTGTAGTGCCTATGTACGCCTAAGGGAGACAACCCAATATTGTTCTAAAATGATGACTAAATTTATTTTCTCTCCCTGTCTAAAGACCATTTAAGAGGGAATTGATTCTAGCCACCCCAATAGCTATCAAATTGCCTGACACTAAATACCGAGTTCATCACTCTCAAGTCCAGCCTTGGTAGCCAAAAGGAAAATGAGGAGGCACCCAGCAGATGGATGCTTTTGGAGGCCCTCATAAAGAAATTCCAATGGACTTTGATTTGGACATTTGAAATTTGCCCTGTTCTCACTTTTTTCTGGTTCCCTGTCTAGAACTTGTAATGCTAACTACTCTTGCCTTTACTTCTCCTTCACATCTCCTAGGCAGCAGAGTCCAGGACTTGCTTTTCTCCCTATAGTTGAGAGTTATGCAATTTGGGAGTCTTTTAGACAGACCCACTGATGAGGTACCCTAATTGCCTCACCCTGCATCCCTGTTCAGCACCGAAGAAGCCAGAGTGGTCAGTGTCCCAATTCCCTATCAGTAATTTGGGTAACCTCTTAGAGGGTGGTGTGATAAGAATAGGAGGTAGAAATTGGCTAGGCAGTTAGGGTAAAAAAGACTCCAAAGAGAAGTAGGAGAGCAGGACTGTTAAAACCTTCCCCCTTTAGAGATCAAAGGAGAAGCCTGCTGTGCTGGCCAAACAGTGGAGAAAAGTCTGCTTTTGACTTCAAAGACCAGGGTGCTTTTCTCAGGGGCTTGCAGAACCATGAGGCCCTCTTGGTGAGGGGGCAGGGCTATCTGAATCTTAACATTATCTAATCCCCTAAAAACTTTTAGGGTTATCTCTTCAGAGATGGGAATGTTCGAGTAGCAAAAAGCCCCATAAAGTTAACTGGTCCAAACTAAAATGTCTAGTCTATCTGTTGGAGGACTCACTTTTCCAGTCTCACTGGTCAATTACCTGGTGATAGAACCACTCCCAGGAAGGCAGGTTCACCTTAAGTTCTGCTAAATAGATGGGCAGAATACCTGGTGTGTTAATGAGGCAGTAAATTTTTCCTGCCTGGAACTGCTGCAGATCCACACAGAACTTCAGGACCAGCCACAGTCATGTAGGTCTCTGTAAGTCGTCTGCTTTCCTGAACTCTTCAGGAAGGCGCAATTTCTTCTTTTCTTCTTCATGCCTTTTTTACTAAACATGCTTTATTTAAGGCTTTGGGCTGCCCCTAGCATCTTGTAGTTCTTCACTTTTTCTCTAAAACTTCCTTCTCTCAGCCATGTGTTTGACCTCCAGGCAGCCTCTAAACCTGCATGGCTCCATGGCTTTCTTTCCTTTTTCCCACTGTTCACCTCCTCAAGGCAGCTGCCAGGATTACCAGCTCCCCTGCCCTGAGGATTTTTCTTGAGGATTCTAGGTGATAGAAACTCCCAGGAAGGCAGGTTCACCTTAAGTTCTGCTAAATAGATGGGCAGAATACCTGGTGTGTTAATGAGGTAGTGAATTTTTCCTGCCTGGAATTAGCACAGATCCACACAGAACTTCAGGGCCAGCCATAGTCATGTAAGTCTGTCTGCATTACTGAATTCATCAGGAAAACATAATTTCCTTTCTCTTCTTAATGCCTTTCTTACTAAACATGCTTTCTTTAATGATTTAGGCTACCCATCACATCTTGTGTTTAACATTTTCTTAATTCGCTAGAGTTGGTTAAAACTTACTGATCCCATTGCACCTTGATTCCCCTGAGGCCTGAGCAACTCTAATCTCCCCCACTCCCACACCCTGTTTCCCTTCTAGCCTTGGGCACAGGCCTGCTTTAGCTCTTTCCACCCCAGATCTCTGAACTGCCCTCTTAGTCTGGACCCACACACTGCATCCTGATCCCCTGCACTCAACCAGCTCAATTTTCCAGCCCCATTTGTTAAATGCTCAACAGGCTATCTCCACTCCCTCCTTGCCTTAGATTCTTGAGACCAGCTTGCCTATTACACTGACCCACATACAACCCAGACCAGCCCAATACCCTTTGAGATCCTAAAGCACACACCAACTAACATATCATACCTAAGCAAAAGTAACCAACTGTGGTGGTTTGAATGGAAATGTCTCCCATAGGCGCCAAGTATTTGCACATTTTGTCTCCAGATGATGGCGCTGTTTTGGGAGGTTTTAGAAGGTGCGGCTATCCTGGAGGAAGCATGTCACTGGGGGTGGGCTTAGAGACTTCTTAAGCCTTGCTGGATCTCCAGTTGCTCTCTTGCTTCCTGTGCCTGTGTGCTGATGTGAGAACTTAGCTTCTGCTCCTGCTCCAGACACCTCCAGACACCATGCCTCTGTAGAACCCTACCACCTTTGCCCTTTAGGACTAATGGCTCTTTTTGCTTCTGTAAATTGCTTGGCTTAAAAGAACTAAAGGGACAAACTGCACCAACTCCATTTTGACTGGCTCCTCCATTTTGTGATGTCTCAGGCTGTTACAAGTTACAAGCAAGGGCTGTGGTCATAGATTAGGTAAGCCCGGGCATGTCAAGGGGGGCCTGGACAAGTTTGAGGCCTTATAAGGAATTAACAGGGTCTCTGACCCTGAAGATAACAGCACATTCCACAGCCCTGAGGGCAGCACCCACCAATGAGACTCCTCCAAGACTGTATCCCAATTCAAAAGTATGTTGGCACACATGGACTCCTTGGACCAATCAAGATGTAACTCTGTTATTCCCCTCCTTCCTTTGTCTGAAACCTATAAAAAGGTTCCTCCTCCCTTGCCCAGGACTCTCAGAAGAATCCACCACATTGGTTTGGTCTGAGAGTCTGAGCTTAAGCCTGAATAAAGACTTTATTCTTGCAAGCTCTCTGAACTCCATGGTAATTCTTCTGGATCCATTCTCTGGGCACAACATCCTCCCTGCCATGATGGACTGTAATTCCCCTGAAACCGTAAGCTCAAATAAAGTCTTCCTTCTATAAATTGCTTCAGTCAGTTTCTATCACAGCAACAGAAAAGTGACTAATACACCAAGCTACAGCAAATTATAAACAGAAGCAAAATTCAAATAAACAAAGGAAAAATAAAAGAATATCCTATTAGATACACAACCAACAAAAGATATCCATATGCCCAGAAAGCAATGCAAAAACACAAATAATATGAAAAACCAAAAGAATATGTCCCCAGAAATAGCAACCAGTCCTACAGAAGTGTACTACAGTGCAAAGCATCCTGAGGAAACTCATGACAAAAAATTTAAAAGAACAATCATAAACATCATCAAAGCACATAATGAAAATACAAACAACTCCAAGAACTCAGAAGATAGGTATAAACTTGTGATGAAATTATAAAAACAATTCAGGACTTGAAAAATGAATTCACAATAGAAATAAAAATGTTGAAGTAAACCCAAGCTGAAATGAAGAACGGAATGGAAACTCAATAAATCAATTTGAAACAATGGGGAAAAGCCTCACAAGTAGAATGAATGGAATGGTAAATAGAATTTCAAGATTCTATGACAAACTGAAGAACAAGACTCCTCAAAGACTATGAAAAAAATTAAAAACATAGGAATGGAATATGCAAGAAATTTGGTACACCGTGAAAAGACCAAATCTATACATCAAATACATACAGGAAGGAGAAGAATCTCAGGCCAATGTCATTGATCAGACCTTCAACAGAATTATAGAAATAAACTTCCTTAAATTAAGGAAAGGTATACCTATGCAAATTCAAGAAGCACAAAGAACATCAGTTAGACCTGAACAGAGCAGAAATTCCCCTGGCATATCCTAGTAAAAACTAAATGCATAAACCAAAGAGAGGGTACTGAAAGTTGCTAGAGAAAAACAGCAAGTTACATATAAAGATAAACCCATCAGAATCACAGCTGAATTTTCAGTGCAAACCATGAAAGTCAGAAAAGCCTGAATCAAAGCATTATCAGTTCTAAACAACCATGGATGCTAAACCTGAATACTTTACCCAGCAAAACTGTCTTAGCTGCAGGAGGGTGGAAAATTTTCTATGACACAAAGACTGAAAGGATTCATATCCACCAAACCAGCCCTACAGAATACTCAAAGAAATATAAAGGACTTAAGAGGAATGACTACACCCAAGATGTTACAGAAAAAAAAAAAAAAAAAAAAAAAAAAAGAAGGAAGGTGTAATTATGGAAACACAAATAGAACCAAAAATACAAACACATTAAAATGACAGTAGCCAATTCACATCTTTCAATAATAATTCTAAATATCAATGACCTCAACTCTCTAGTCAAAAGACATAGGTTAGTGGAGTGGATTAAAAAGAAAAGCCATCTTTTATTGTTTTCTTCAATAAACTCATCTCACCTTCCAGGAAAGGCAGTACCTCAGTGTGAAAGGAAGGGAAAAAAAAAAAAAAAAATTCCAAGCAAATGGCACTAAGAAGCAAGAAGGTGTTGCAATGATAAGATCTGAGAAAATAGACTTCAAATTAAAGCTAATTAGAAGAGATAAAGAGGGTAACTTCATTCTAAACAAAGGAAAATTTGAAAAGAATATATTGCAATCGTGAACATGTATGTACCAAACTCATGTGCACCCAATTTCATAAAAACAGTTTTACAGGACTATAAAACACAGGTTAACCCAATACAGTAATAGTAGGTGACTTCAGTACCCCACTATCTCCAATAGACAGATCAACTGGAGAAAGAATAAACAGAGAGACATCTGTATTAAATATCTTATACCAAATGGAACTAACAGACATCTACAGAGTATTCTACCCAAGCACCAAAGAATATACTTTTTACTCAGCTGCCCATGCAAGTTTCTCTAAAATTCATCACATATTGGGACACAAAACATACCTCAACAAATACAAAAAATTAAATAATTCCATGCATTCTATCAGACCACAGTGGTATTAACCTCATAGTCAACAGTAAAAGAAGCTCTAGTAACTATATGAACTCATGAAGATTAAACAACACACTCCTGAATGATAAATGGGTCAAAGTATAAATAAAGAAAGAAATAAAAGTATTCCTGGAACTAAATTAAAATGATAATGCAGCACAACAAAACATCTGGGATACTTTAAAAGCAGTCCTAAGAGGGAAGTTTATAGCTTTAAGTGCTTACATCAAAAAATCAGAAAGCACACATATAAATAACAGAACATCTCAAGTCTCTGGAAAGGCAAGAACAAACCAAACCAAACCCAAACTTAGTAGATGAGAAGACATAAAAATCAGAGGAGAAAGTAATGAAATACAAACAGACAAAAACAACACAAAAAAGCAGTGAATCTAAGAGCTGGTTCTTTGAAAATCTAAGCAAGATATACAGACCTTTAGCCCAGTTAAATAAAAGAAAGAACAAATTCAAATGAATAAAATCAGAGATAAATGAGGAAACATCACAATAGAAAACAACAAAATTTTCAGACTATATGGTAATATGTATAAGAGATTTCAAAAATTCCACCAGAAATCTAGAAATGTTTAATACGCTCAGTAAAATGGCAGATTAAAAATCAGCTTACAAAAATCAGCAGCCTTTCCATATAACAATAACAAGCAAACAGATAAAGCATTCAAAGAAACGCTCCCTTTCAGAATAGCCTAAAAAAGATTCAGAAATAAACCTAGCCAAAGAATTAAAGATCTCTACAATGAGAAATTTAAATGTTTCTAGAAAGAGATAGAAGAAGAAACCAGGAGATGGAAGGACCTACTGTATTCATGGACTGGTAAATTACTGTTGTGAAAATGACCATTTTATCAAAGGCAATCTACAGGTTGAATGCAATGCCAACCAAAATGCCCATGATATACTTCACAGAGGTAGAAAAAAAATCCTAAAATTCATATGGAATCACAACAGATCCCAGACAGCCAAAGCACTCTTGGACAAAAATAGCAATGCTTGGGGGGATTGCCATACCAGATCTTGAGCTATATTACAGAGCTAAAAATAATAAAAAACAGCATGACACTGACACAAAAACAGACTTGTAGATCAATGGAACATAATAGAAGACCCAAACATGAATGCATGCAATTTTAGTCACCTGATATTTGACAAGTGCCAAGAATACACAATCAATGAAAGATTGCATCTTCAACAAATGGTGTTGACAAAACTGGATCTCTACCTATAGAAGAATGAAAGTGGACCCTTATCTTTCACCCTCCACAAAAGTCAACTCCAAGTGCATCAAAGAACTCAATATAAAACCTTAGACTCTGAAACTGCTAGAAATCATAGGCAATACCCTTCAAGACATAGGCATAGGTAAGGACTTTCTAAATCTGACATCAGCTGCTCATGCATTAAGGTCAACAATCAATAAGTGGGACCTCATTAAGCTGTAAAGTCTCTGGACAGCAAAAGAAACAACCAAGGAAGTGAAGAGGAAACCGAGATACACATCTGACATAGGATTAATATGCAGAACATTCAAAAAACTTGGAAAACAAAGAAATAAGAAAATAAATGACCCAATAAAAAATTAACTATATGGACAGAAAGTTCTCAAATGAAGGAAAAAAATGGCCAAAAATTTCCTTAAAAATTGCTCAACATCCTTAGTAATTAGAGAAATGCAGATCAAAAATACTTTAAGATTTCATGTAACCCCAGTCAGATCAAGAGAACAAAAGACGCCAAATGCCGGAGAGCATGTGAAGATGGGCAACGCTCATTCATTCACTGCTGGTGGGAATGCAAAGCTGTGCAACCACTGTGGAAAGCAGTATGGAGAACCCTTAAAAAACTAAAAATGCATCTACCATATGATTCTATTATACCACTACTTGGCATATACCCAAAGGATCATCCTGCTGTAGAGATACCTGTGCATCTGTTTGTTGCTGTTCTTTTTATAATAGCTAAGAAATGGAAACAGCCTAAATGTCCCTCAACTGATGAACTGATAATGAAAATGCAGTACATTTACACAGAGGAGTACTATTCAGTGGTAAGGAAAGATGAAATTTATGAAATTTATGAAATTTGCAGGTAAATGGATGGAACTAGGAACCGTTATATACTAAGTGAATTAACACAGACTTAGAAAAGTAAGTGAGATGGGTTCTCCTTTATTTGCGGATCATAGCACCACCCCTGTACATGTGAGTATATACTCTCATGTAACAGCAGGAGCCAGGACAATGGAAAGGAAACATGGAGGTAAGGGAAGGGAGGGAATAAAAAAGACGGGGAATAGTAAGGAACAGATGTTACAAATGGGGAAATGGGATAAATGGGGATATCCAACTGGGAAGGGAGAAGGAAGGACACACAAGATTTCCTGGATGGAGATAAAGGGAGTGAAGGAACTCAAGAGACAGGGGATACTAGGAGATAGGTATTAATAAGGGGAAAATTGGGTCACTGAAACTGGGGAAGGAGGAGGGAGGTTAGACAGGGAGAGAGGGAGGAGAGATAAATAAAGCTTAGGTAGTATAAAAACCAGAGGGAAAGCTGGGCATGGTGGCACACACATTTAATCCTAGCACTTGGGAGGCAGAGGCAGGCAGATCTCTGTGAGTTCAAGGCCAGCCTGGTCTACATAGTGAGTTCCAGGACAGCTGGGGCTACAGGGAGACCCTTTCTCAAAAAGACCAAAAAGGTTGCCACAGCCTCAAAGTGGAGATGTGCCTGAAGAAACAACTAAAGTTGGAAAGTTTAAAAAAAAAAAAAAAAAGAACCCAGAGGGAAACGTATTAACTTAAAAAAACCTGAAAAATACATATACAATACCTGAACACTGATACATGTGTACAGCTAAAGACTACATAACAAGGAACACAGTGCCATAATTGAGAAGTCTCTGAATTGTTGGTTAGAGTATTCCAAGACAGATTCTCCCAAACACAGGCTATTGCTACAGTCCTTGGTTACCTCCCCAGAACTTGAAGGAAAGACCCTACTGCTGAAGAAAGGACATACTTAGGACACAGGACTTGGAGCAGTGGAGATGGAACTGACCTGGAGGCCTTCTCCCAGAAGACTAACTCTCATAGTTCTGGAGGATACTATGCAAACTGAAAATAGATAAAATCAATCAATTGACCAGCCCAGCTCTAAAGCCTAAAGACCACAAAGACTGGCACATCAAATTACCTCTATTGGTGCAGCGGTGGCATTGTTATCTTGAGGGTAATCAATAGCTATCTAATTGGACTTAAAGTCCTCTCAGTGGGAGAGAACTCATGGGTGCCACTGTAAATATAGCCAAATACCCATGTCTGGAGAGGTCATAGATCCTAGAGAATCTATAATACATCTCTATAATACATCTAGACAAATGAATTTCTTACTGTATGCTAAATATCCTTGTATTTACAATTGTACTATATACCACAAATCAATGAAGCTTCTTTTCACAACAGATGGAGGCTGTTGCAGAGTTCCACAACTGGTCACACACAGAGAATGTATGTCTGGAGATGCCCATCCATACAGTGGAAACTCTATACTTACAGCTCATAGAACATACTGGAACAGGGGATAGAGAGAATACTAACATCCCTCAACTCTCACTAATGAAGCTTCCTCATAAAAAAGAGTATGATACACACAGTAGACCACAACTGAATTTTGGAGAATAAGAGACTACAGAGTTTGTGTCCCCAGAAAGGACTCCTAATTAAAACTCACCTACCCACGTCTCAGGAACCATTGTGGAAGAGGGGGTGAAAAAATTGTAGGATCCAGAGTTGGTGCATGAACAGAAGGAAACAGACTTTCAAGCTACTGGAAACTTGTTCATATATACTTGCAGCAATATTGACAGCATGCAGAAGACCCATGCTGACTTCATCAGAAAAAATACCAGCATGGAGAGGGGAAAATGGGCAGCAGGTACAACCCAAGGAACTATTGGCAGATGATTATTTTGGGGTGAGGGATAGTATATCTTCTTTAAGGGAATGAGTTTAAATAGACTGACTAGACTCCAGTGGATGTAATTGAGCTAAGGAACACCTGGATAGACATGCTTGACTAGATATGATTTAACACATATGATAGAATACCTGAAATCTAGTCGGGGGGGGTCTATGGGAAGCAAGGAGGAGAGGGGGCCTAAATTTGATTTTGATGTATTATCTGAAATGCACAAAACTCAATGAAATATTAAAAATTGAAAAAAAGGAATTACTGGTAAATTGTCTTAGTAAATAACCAACAGAATATTCACAGTATCCATGTAGGTAGATTAATTTCTGTGGTAGCCAAATAGGCTTCTATTTTACCCCATCTTGGGTCTTTTGGCAGTTGGTGGCAACTTTCTAGTGATCCTTCAAATTCTTGATTTCTCATAATGGAAATCTGTTTCATGGTCAACTAATATATCCTTTTTTTTATTTTCAAACACACCTGATCTCTGCCAGGTATTTGTCATTTCTCTTGAAGTCTGTTTTTCTTGGTCAAGATATGCAAGCCTCACTTCTTTCAATCTCTACCCAGTGTTCATTTCCTATAAGTTTCACTTATTCTTTAGAACTTATCATAGTAAACTTAAATTGATTACTGATTCATTCTGGATTATGAATGTATGAATGTGTAAACTGGCATTTTTCTGCCTCATTATTTTCCAGCTAAAACCTACTTAGCAGTCAATAATATTTCCCAATTATTTCATTCTGCAAATGAAGAAATTTGTGAAGATTTCTTTGTCTATTTACAGGGATTCCCTAGAAATATCTCAGTAGCACTCCACCAGGGGGACCTAGTGACCATTCCTAGATACTACACTTACAGCTTTCTCTTTAATTTCCAGATAAGTAATCTGAGCTCTAAGAATTTGTGAGACCAATATTGTTGACAGACATCCCTAAGACAACACAATCCTCCTGCTTAGTGATTTCAAAGAACTCTCAGAATTTCAAACATAGATCTACTAGACTCACAGTTATGGTTTACTATAGAGAAAGACAAGAGATTCAAATTGTCAAAGGTGATGACTAGCTGGAACAAAAGCTTATATAAATGAATTGTGAGCTGCTATTGGTTGCTCCTAGCAGAGGCCATAGAAAACACCCAATTGTTCCAGCCACAACCTATGATAACACCAATGGAGTATTGTCAACCAAGGAAGCTCATTTGAACATTAGCATCCAAAGTTTTCTTATGGATTCATCATACAGCATGGACTGTCAATTATTCTGACTATAGTGACTCAGATGCCAATCCTTCCAGTGGTTATATTGATACCATTTGGTTGAGGACCTCACCATAAATTACACTGTCATCAAAACCATCTGGCATGGGGACTAGAGAGATGGCTCAGTGGTTAAGAATGCAAGAGTGGTTGCTCTTGCAGAGGACCTGTGTTCAATTCCCAGTACCCACATGGCAGCTAAAAACCATCTGTCACTTCAGTTCCAGGGGAATTGGATGCCCTCTTCTGACTTCCACAGGTATTGCATCACAGGTGCACTTACACAAATGGTAATACATGCCTGCAATCCTAGCAGATGGAGGCCAGGGGAGGAATGTCAGGAGCTTGTGGTCAATCAAAACACAAACAACCTCAATTCACAAGAAACAAACTTGAAATTTTTGGAAGCTCCTAGGAGCCAGTTGAAGACCAAACTTTCTTTGTAGTGAGCAAAGTTTAAACATCCCAGACCTGCTGAGTCACGGTCTCTCTGCATTAACTACTTGAAACTTGAAAATCTGAGCTTCACGTAAGACCCGTCTCTGTAGATTTTCCAAATGGAAAAAAACAGAATAGCTTAAGTTTGAGACTGTAATTATCTCCACGTATGACAGGCCTGTTATCGCCCCTTCTGGTTGAAATACACTTAGCTTCTGTCTACCTCCATGAGCTCAGAGCAAATTTTGTAGTATGAAATATTTTGTTATTGTTTCTTCATCCAACATTTGATTCTCGAACACAGAATCAGACATCACTATGCAGCACGCAACTAAAAAATTCCTGTGGCAAAATGTAGTAAGCATTTGTTCCTTATGCAGGCATCTATGAACTGACTGCAATTGTTAAACATCTGTTAGTCAGGGCAGCTTGGTTTCAATGTCAAAGTCTAGAGGTTGGAAGTATACACCACCTACCACCAGTCCATCATAAAAATGAATAAATAAAAAGCCAGTGTAGGGAAGAATTCTAAATATTATTTGATATATTACAGAGTCAAGAGTCAATTGCTTAGCCAAAAATACAGAGTCTTTCAGACCCTAGCCTTCCCATTGTCTTCTTCACAGACCTAGTTTCAGGTTTTCAACACTTCATTACTGAGCTTCCTGAAATGTAAAATGGAAGTAAAAAGATACTTGAGTTTTGTGGTAAGGGCTAATGTAATATATATGAAATGTCTGGCACAGTGATCAAATTTGAACTGATTAAATATATAATAAATGATAAAATTT
>NW_008360320.1:5503438-5549297 GCF_000622305.1 Nannospalax galili
CCCTTAGAAACACTCATAAGGATAATGTCAGTTGTTATGTTTTCAGTATCGCACATACTTGCTTTAATAATTACTTTCCTGTTACTGTGATAAAACACTATAGCCAAAGCAACTTATAGAAAGAAAAGTTTATTTTGTTTTACAGTTTCACAGGGACAGTCCAAAATAGTGGGGAAGGTATGACAGGAGGTGAATAGAACAGAAAACTGAGAAAGTTCACATCTTCAAACACTCATAGGAAGCAGATAGAGGAACTGAAAGCAGGGCAAGCCTACGAACTGTCAAAGCCACCCAAGTGGTATGCTTCCTCCAGCAAGACCACACCTCCTAGGCCTTCACATGCAGCACTGTGAATTCTGGTCAAGCTCTTCAAATACCTGAGCCTATGGGGGACATTCTCATCCAAACTGTCACACTTTCCATTGTCCTGAGGGCTTGACATATGTACTCGCCTCCTCACAATTCTCTGTGTGAATAACAGAATCTGAAGAAAGCTAAGGAATAGCCCGATTTTTGCTGCGGCAAACCACCTTATAGGCAGGTAGCTCAAATAACAGTTGTTAACTTAAACCACGATTCTATATGTCAGCAATTAAGCCAAGGCTCAGATGGTTAGTCTAGACTGCTATGAATTCTGGCAGGTATCTGCAGTCAGCTTTCTGGTCTAGGATTTTTTTTTAAGTTTTTTAAATTTTGCATCCTTCTCCCATGTGGTCTTTCCTCCTCCAGCATAAGTTATATTTTTATTTAAGAATTTCATACATGCAAATGTGTTTTGGTAAAATCCACTCCCTGTTCCCTTCCTTCCAATTTTTCCCCTCCTGCCCTTTTCACTTCCAATTCCGTGCGCCCTTTTTAAAACTCGCTGAGTCCACTGAGTACTGCCAGTATGTGCATGGGTGTAGGACCTTTTACTGGAGATGGGTGTCTCATGCCTACAGAAAACTGACTCTGCTCTTCCAGCAGTCATCATTTGCCAAAATCCTGGTGGTTGGGCACGGTTCCAAACGAATAAGTGGAAACTAAACTTGCTTCAGGTCTAAGGATGCAACTCGTTCTTTATTATTTCTACTTAATTCAGCTGACCACTGCAAGCCATAATCCAGCCCAGACTCAAGACAACGGAACTAGGATTCATCTCTCATCTAGAAAAGCTACAAAGATATCACAAAAAGCACATAAATGAGGAAAGTAGAATTACAGCCAATTTTGTAGTGCACTACAGTCTATCAACGGCCACAATTTCTACATTCCTATTCATGCACAGTGTAGTCTTCCTAATCCCAGGATCCAGAAAACTCTCTTGAATCTATGGTTCCGAGCATAGTTCTAGGATTCCGTTATTTGTCAAGCTCAGATGAAACTCTTCAGAAGTAGATTGTTCATTGCTCCAGAGATTCATAGGATAAAGTTATTTGTCCCACCAGGAATGGGTCAACATTAATACATTATTACACTGTTCTAAAGAGCGGTAGGGGATGGAGGTAATAGCAATGGCTGGTTCATAGCAATTTTAAAATCTAGGTGAGAAAAAGTCAGCATTCCCTGGCTGGGAAAGAAAATGCTCTTCAATTAGGACAAGGTTATGCTCCAAGGGAGCAGTTCCTCTGCTGTTTTTGTTTATGGTCATTACCTCCATCCTCTGGGCTCTGGACTCTGCCTCTACCACATTTGTCCTTGCTGATTTCCTCCCACAGACTTTTGAAAAACTTGCTAAGCCTGTTTCCTGATCACAGTAAGTTGAGACACCAGAGGCTTTTCTGCCTCTGGTTTGAGTGAAAGTCATCTTTTAAATTCAGGTTGATGGCACTTTTACAGTTTCCTCCAAATCATTGTGAGCTTAGACTTCTTTGTATCTCCTCTATTGGTTAATAATGCCCATGATTATTTTGAAGTCATGCTTCTCTGTATGGACTTTCCTGTCATTCTGAGCTTCTGTAAGACCATACTCTTAGGAACCTGGGGCTGTTTTTTTTTTTTTTGTTTTTTTTTTTCCTATTTGAGATAGTTTATTAGACAAAGCATGAATTATTTTAGATTTTAAACAAAAGACTGCAGAGCTATAACCTAGAATGATCATTTTCTTCAGTTCTCATCTTACATAGAATTTTTTTGTAACTAGAAATACTAAAGAGAAGAAACAATTTTATTTTCCCACCCAGAAAATTCTGTACCCTCTGTATTCTCTCAAAATTCTCTTTGCAAGCTGGCCAGTTCTTTATTTAGACCATTCCTTTCTTCTTATACCTACATGCAGCTAGGACCAGCCATCTGACATTTCATCATTCTGGAGAGGTCTCTTAAGCCAAAATCAAAAGTTCATTATATAGATTGGCTGTCTTTCAAGTTCCTATAAGCATCATGTTTACTAATTATTTTACTCCAAAAACACACACACCACCATTTTTTCCAAGTTCCAATAACAATTTGCTTTATTTTCCCCCTAGCATTTGTGAAGATTTTGTTTGCCATTTTTCATCCTCTGCTCAGTACACACTGCCAATGGCACTTATTTTAGATTTTTGTTATGGCAGCACCTCAATTCTAGAAACCAATTATTTCTGCATCAGTTAGCTTTTGCCATGTAAAAAGAAAATCATAAAATTTAGTAGCTTCAAATGTGACCATTTCTCTTGTATTTTAGTTCCTAGTCCTGTTGGCCATTCATAGAGTCTGGGCTCCACTGAACAGAATCTGCTGTCAGCTGTCCCTTCAGCCAGGTCCAGAACGGACTCAGCTGGGGCTGCTCCTCTTGGTTCCATGTTTGCTTATCATTGTGCAGGGCTTGTTCTTATGATGATTTGCCAGCTTTTGAGAACTAGACTTAGAACTGGCACTCCATCACTTCTGCTGTAATTAGGAACCAAAACAAATTACAAGGAGACAATTATAAAAGGGAAAACAGACTCAAGTTCCTGCTGTAAGGTACTCTAAGGTCAAAGGGCAAAGATAAAATGGCATATGGATGCAGAGTACAGAAGGATGAGAGCTCTTTCACTTTATCCTGTATGGTACTTCCTTGATCAGAAAATCTTGCTGTAACTACTTTACTTAGCAAACATGACAAAATACTTTGTCATCAAAAGCATAATGGCCGGCTCACCCCAAATTTTTTTGTGTCCCTGAAAATAGACACTAACTTTGACCACACAACTCTTTTGCATGGATCCATGTCTACTTCTGACTCTCCTTATTAATCTCTGTCTTTGAAACCAACATCTACTCTGTCTTCTCTATCTCCCTACCTTCTTCTCTCCATGATGGGTGGATCTAGTCCTTGGACACACTGGGCTTCACCCAGTCCATGCCTTTCATCAGCACCAACCCATCAGTTTTCAGCAGGGAGGCCTATCATGTGATGATTGTCCAAAATCCCCTTCCCATTCTGCACTAACTTCTGAGTTTCTCAGCTACTGGGCTTCTCTCTTGTTATAAGTTATCTAAACAAATGCAGTATGTAGAATGTGTAAAATAATTTGTCTTTTTAGTTCTGGGACTGAACTCAGAGCCACCCACATATGGAGCAAGCACCCTGACACCAAGAAGCAGCCCCAGACAAGTAAAATTTAATTTTCTTTTTTGTATGTTTATGTGTGTATGTGCATATGTGTGTAAGTGCACATATGTGTGCAGAAGTTGTGCATGTGTTTAGGGCAGTTTCAGGTGTCATAGCTTAGGAGCTATACACCTTGTTTTGGGGGACAAAGTCTCTTACTTGTCTGGAGCTTGCCTATTAGGCTAGGCTGGTTGCCCAGTGAGCCCCATGAATCAGCTTGTCTGTATCTCCCCAGGACTGAAAGTACAAATGTACACTATCATATCTGGCCTTCTTTTGTGGTTTTTGGGTATCAAACTCAGGTTTTCTTGCTTGCAAGGCAAACATTTTACTGACTGAGATATCTCCCCAACCCCAGTTTTGTAATTTAATTTAGTATAATCTCTAAGGGAAGAAAAATATAACTTTGATGATTAACTTTCTTGCATTTTATCACAGAAATTTCTTTCAGTTATAGGTGTATAGTAGATTATATTAATTTGAAGTGGTAGAGCTTAATAGGTGAGATTGCCTTGCTTATATACTTTGGCATTGCATTAAAATAATAGTTATCTACTATACAATTAATTAACAATCAACGAATCTCATAGTAACTAATTTATTTGGTGGCCAATTATCTTAACATCTTATAAGAACGTTATATGGATTTCTTATGGTGGAAGAAATACTTCTATGAATAAGAATCTACTCCAACAATCACATAATGATTACGGGCCAGAGCTATCCACACATGGACATATTACTTACTTGCTATGTAACTTTCTATGTAGAACAGACTGGCCTTGATCTCACAGAGTTCCTTTTGCCTCTGCCTCCCTAGTTCTGAGATTAAAGGTGTGTGCCACCATTCCAGATGAAATGAGAAAATAATCTTAAAATCCACATGAAAACACAAAAGACCCAGGATGGCCAATACAATCCCAAACAATAAAAATACTGTTAGAGCTATCACAATCCCTAATTTCAAGTTGTACTGTAGAAGTACAGTAATAAAACATCATAGTACTGGAATGAAAATGGACACATTGATCGATAGAAGTTTGCATCTCTATATGAATCCACACTCTTGTAGCCACCTGATTCTTGACAAAGAGGTAAAAATACATATTGGAGAAAAGATATCATCTTTAACAAATGGTGTGACCAAAATGGTAGATACCTGTAGAAGAATTAAACTTGACCTTTATCTGTCACCCTGCAAAAACTTAACTCTAAATGGATCAAGGACTTCATTATAAAACATGATAACCTGTGTATTAGTTATTTTTTGTTGCCATGATAAAATATCATGACCAAAAGCAACTTATGGAAGAGTTTATTTTGGTTTGTGATTGCAGAGGGTTAGAGGCCATAATGGTGGGGGAGGCGTGGCAGGAGGCAGCCTAAGCAGAAAACTGAGAGATCACATCACTAAACACAAACAGGAAGCAGATAGAGTGAACTGAATGTGAGGTGGGGCTACATACCCTCAAAGCCCACCCCTAGTGGCATACTTCATCAAGGCTGCACCTCCCTATATCCTCACAAACAGTGTCACTAACTGAAAATCAAACATTCAAATATCTGAGCCTATGGGAGACATTTCTCATGCAAACTATCATACCATGAATCTGTCAGAGAAGAAAGTAGGGACGATGCTTCAACTTACAGGCATGATTAAAGACTTTTTGAACAAAATCTCTATAGTACAAGCATTTAAGATCAATGATTGGGATTAGTACATCTCTCAACTCTCTTCAGAGAAGATTCATTTTTTAGTAGTCAGTGGTTAATACTAAGACCCACAAATAATCAGTGTTCAAAGAAGAGACTCTTGAGTGCTCAGCTCTAAATGGGATATCTATACTGTATCCCTGTCCCCCAAGGCTTAGGGTTAATCATGGAAGAGGGGCAGAAAGATTGTTAGACTGTGGGTCTCTTATGGAGGTGAAAATCTGAAGTGAAACAATATTTTTGTAGTACATGCCAGGGCCGTTGCACACATGAACTCAAAATGTGTGTGACTGCATGCACAAGACCTGCACAAGATCAAGCCAGATGAAATCCCAGTATGTGAGGCGGGAGCACTCATGACTTGTCACCCTTGACTGAAAAGCTATTGGCAATTGATGGCTATTGGGGGAGGGAGAGTCATTTTTCTTTAGTGATGCGAGTCCTGAAAGACTACCCATGCTCCTACACCCATGCACATACAGGCAGAGCTAAGTGGATTCAATGATCCAAGTGTACCTGACTGTAACTAGTAATAATCAAATATATAGAGATTAGAGATGCATGTGCAAACATCTAAGTGTTAGTAGCATTAAAAATAAGTTTTTCTGTATGAAACAGTATATTTTTAAATGAAATGGGGATCTTTTTTAAAGGTTAAAACCTCATCCAATTTTATATCTTACAGGGTTTATACTGAGTTTAATGTTGTATAACTATATTAATTCAACTGTGAACCTAAAAATTTACAGCCACTTTTGAAACAAATGCATCTTCGCTCTGGAAATTGTTACTGAATATGTTAATGCTGTAATAAAATGCTTCTTTTAATCATGTGATTATTAAATAAATAATTTTTTAAAAAAGAGCACATGAGGGACTGGGGAGAACACTCAGTGGTTGAAACCACTGGCTGTTCTTGTAGAAGACCCAGGTTCTAATCCCAGTACCCACATGGTAGCTAACAACTGTCCTTAACTCCAGTTCCAGGGGATCTATTGCCCTCTTCTGTCCTCCATGGGCACTGCACAACACAGGTACACCTACACACATGCAGACCTAACACTCATGCACATAAAAAATTAATTAATTAATTAAAATAAAAGACAGCACATGAAATTGGAAGGGAAAAGTGGTAGAGGAATATTAGAGGAGGAATTGAAGGGGAGAGAATGAATGATAGGTGGATTTTCTCAAAAGATACTGAATGCATGTATAGTATTCTGAAACAAAAAAAAAATTAGAACTAATTAAATAAATTGAATAAAAATAAAATAGCATTTGCATATTTTGGCACCAGTTTTCCCATAGGACTGGTTTTAATGAGAACTCATTAAATGTTTTTAAAAAAATCTCAAGTTGTGCCAGGCCAATGCCATTTTAACAAAAAGCACCAGATGACATTGGAGCAAACTATATGATACAATACAGAACAGAAAAGCTGGGGCTGGAGAGATGGATCCATTAAGAGCACTGGTTGCTCTTGCAGAGGATCAGGGTTTGATTCTCAGCATTCACACGGTGGCTAACAACTCTCATTAACTCCAGTTTTAGGGGAACCCAACATCTTCTTTTGACCTTTGTGGGCATTGCATGATATGGGAGCATTTACATACATGCAGTCAGTACACTCATATAAAAAATGCTAAATAAAATATTTTAAAAAGATCAGAAAAACTGAGGCTGAGTCTTATGTTCAAGTCCAGCTGTTCATATAAAATAGATGTGAGGCTGTAGTTACATTACTTCTGTGACCACTATTCTCATATATTTATCATTTGATTTTTCTGTATTTTTTTGGTGAAGTATCTAGTGTACATGAGAATTCACATTACTAAGTTCAATTATCTGAATTCAATACTGAAGATACAAAATTATACCCCAAAGCCACATGATCACTAGAGTGTAGAACAAAATAGTGATGTGCATGTCCCTAGATACCTAAGATGTGATTCTACATTTATTTATAGATAATTGCTTTTCTGTGATTTTTATAGCATATGATTTTTTAATGATTTTATATGATTTTTTGTCTTTTTGAGACAGAGTCTCCCTGTAGCCCCAGATGGCCTGGCACTTGCTATGTAGACCAGGCTAGTCTCCAACTCACAGAGATCCACCTGCCTCTGCCTCCTGAATGCTGGGACTAAAGGCATGCATCACCAAGCCTAGACAGATATAATAATTTTTTAAAGATCCTGACTTATTCAAATTAAAATTATCTCCCGGTAAAATTATAAGAGTACTTTGTAGTTGACAGGCACACACATATACTGATATATATCCCTACCCCTTTCTAGTTCACATTTGTTGCCATTCAGTGTAGATGCTGAAAAGGATACTTGTTATGCTAAATATCTTCTCTGGTTTTCACAGATACACACACACACACACATACACACACACACACACACACAAGCATGTACACACACATTCATTTACATACTTTGGTCCTGCTTTCTATAAATTAAATACATAATAGTTTTAATTCTGCTCTGATTGAATTTAATTTTACTGTTTGAACCTCCCCCAAACCCTACTATACAATCATTTTTGAAAGTTGGAGATCAACACCCAATACTTTATATTCTTATTGCTCTGATGCAGTATTTAGCAAATCAGTATTTGTTTTTAGATTAGTGATAACAAATCAATGTCTTTTGGGATATATTTTATTATGCAAATTATAAAAATTACTTGCATGCTAATATGCCCACTTCAATTTGAACTCCATTGCAAAAATCAACATTTAGAAAATGTAAAGGTAAAATATTTGTTAAAATATCTTTTTGTTTTGTTTCTTTGAAACGGAGTCTCCTTGTAGTTCCAACTGACCTGGAACTCATTATGTAAACCAGGTTGGCTTCAAGTTCACAGAGATCTACTTGTCTCTACTTCTTGAGTGCTGGGATTAAAGGCATGTGCCACTATGCCCGGCTAAAACAATTTTTGAAACTAAAATATTGCACGGTTAAGTTTTGTAGGCAAGATATATGGGGACAGCTTTTTATTTTTATTTTCTCTGAGCATAAACTAGATATAGTGTTCTCTCGCCATGATTTGGATTAAATAAAATACATAAGAATTTAAAAATTGAAGAACCTTCAATCTCAACTTTATTTTCTTTAATTCTGTGAAACATTTAATTTCAAACATGCTAATGCGTAGACCTTTCTTCTTGACTCTACAATTTAAAGGTAAGCAAGATCTAAACATTTATTTCCATCACAGAATCTTAAAAGATTATGAAGATAATAGCATGAGATATCACGAAGTAGACTTCCCTTCACACCTTCCTTTAACATCACCTATATTGCATCTCAAGGAGTTACCTGGTTAAAATATTATTTTCCAAGAAGATCATTGAATAAATAAATAATATTTCCAATCTATTTCTCATAAAAGAAATGTGTGGTCAGAATAATTACAGTTTTCTATTTCGACTGATGTGCCTGGAATCCAGAGCAAGGTTATTTTCCAGGAGCCTGCAAGGGGTGTGCAAACATCAATCCAGCTTTTATCTTTTGGAGAATGAGGAATATGGGGCACATGATATCCTGAACAGGACCAAACTACCATTTCTAGAGTTATAATAAAGGCTATCCAATTTTCATGGAAGTCATATAATTTAAGAAAAAATAGGAAGTTTGGAATTATCTAAGTCATGAAGCTGTTTGCTGGTGAGAATCAGGGGCCCTTGCACTGCAGTCTGTATTGAAGATAATCACACTCAAATCTTCTCCACTCAGATCAGGACAAATAAACAGTGACCGAAAAATTCAGACAGGAATGCAGGAGTCAGTTCCAGAACTGCCCTCAATTTTACCTCCTACACATGGTATATATCATAAAGGTTGGGTGTGGAATCCAGACTCTAAGCACACTGGTATTCATGTCATTTCAGTAAACTTTCTCATTGATTTGTATGTACCTATTTAGATTTAAGTAGTAAATGTGTGTCTGCTTTGGTTGTGAACCTAAGCTTTTTATGGCTAAGCCATCTCTCCAGCCCAGTTTGTCTCAGTTTTATGTTGTATGATGAATATCATATGAGATATACCAATCTTAACACCTAGTCTTTGTGAATTCTTAATCAAAATTTATATAAAGAAGTAAGCTGCCATGGCATGACAGCTGTCCTTTCCGGGATAAGCTTTTGCTTATCATATGTATTTTATATTATTTGAGCATCTTATTCCACTTCCTAGAACAGGTAGCATGTTACAGCTTGATTATTTTTACTAAGCATTCAAATGCAAAAAAGAAATATTAGTTTTTATAAAAATGAAGTCTACTGTAATAATTATATTGATAAACTTGTAATAAGGAAAATATGAATTTTACTTCATTGTGTTTTCTGTACTTGTTTCTTCAATCATAAACAAGAAATACTTCATGAATATATTAAAACATGCCAAGTGAATTATTTAACACTTTAAACTTACGTCTTTACTAACTTGTTAGGTTTTCATGAGGTTCACATGCACAGTGGTTCTCACATAGTTGGCATGAGTCCTACATATGATGAGAAATCCCCTGAATCATTCCACTAGAATTTATCGTTCATTGAAAAACATAATTTTTACCAATAATAGGTTTCTAATATCTTCATATAATGAAACAATTCTTCTAACAAAAAAAGATTTTTACTTAATAAGCAGCATAACTGACTGCACATCCTTTATCTACTATTTGAATTTACAGCAAAAATTACAATTCTTCTATAAAGACTAATTCATATTGGGGAATAAATTTGTATCATTATGTGCTGTTCGAATTTTTATTATGACTATAATCTGTGTCTGGTTTCTATGTCTAAGTTGCACATGTAAATTATTTCCTTCAAAAACATATATAGCTGAGAGATGTTCTATAGTACATAAAAATTCCTTTCTTCTTGGCCACATAGTGACCAAACCATGCTTCCCTGGGAAATGGGCAAAGGTACACTTCTGCTGTTGTTGGATAGCCTTAAATAGCGACTTAAAATAGCACCCATTGATCATCTTGATGTTTTGTAGTTAAGAATACTGAGTAGGTTTCGTTGGTTTCTCTTCTCTGGGTCCCACATGACAGAAATCAAGGTATGGATGATGGTGATGATATGAAGGCTCTGGAGAAGATCCTAGTGCCAAGGAGGTTATTGTTGGCATTCAGTCCCTTGTGTTTGTAGTACCAGGGCCCTTTTCCTTGCCGTCACTGCTCTCAGCTCTTCTATCTCACTCAGGCCCCGTGAACCCTTCTATCTAAGTCAGAGATGACTTCCTGCACAAAGAATATTTTTCTCTTGCTTTAAATCTCCAACTTCCTCTTCTACTCCACCTGAGGAAAAAGTCCCTGTTTTTAAAAGGCTCATGTGATTAGTTTAAGCTAACTTAGATAATCTTCCTTTTAATGAAGGCAAAATCAACTTATTAGTATCCTTAACTACATCTGTCAAATTTCATTTTTCATGCAATGTAATATAGTATAATGAGTGTGATATCTAATATCCTTGAACTGGGTTCAAGACAGGAAATCTTGAAGAATTATTTTAGAGTTCTGCATAGGACATAATGTGGGAAGCTGGTCAGGTACGAGCAGTCCCAACATAAAGATATGACAATTTTAATACTGAGAGTTCCAGATAGCTAATTTATCAATTTGCATGATAATCTCTTATGTATACATGTATATGGTAACATTTTCTGCATCTGGAAATAAGCAGGCGTTTTTGCTTTGATCATTTTGTAGACTGCCTGAGTCATCTAAATGCTTTGCCATATGCTTTTATATTGGAGTATGATAACAGAAGTGCCAGAGTTAAGAGTGACTTAAGTCAGCTATAAAAGCCAATCACAGTACAATCTTTTATTTCCCTGAGACTTGGGGAAGAACCATACCCTACATTCTTGAAGCATTAAAACTAGAAATGTACATTTTTTATACATCATATCAAACATTTTTATTATCATGCATTAACTGCAAAAAGTAATAGGTTTCATAATGACATTTTCATATGTGGTATAATGTATTTTGATCTTATTTACCCCATCACTTCCCTTCTACCCCCTCCCATTGGAACAGTCTATAGTGACAGTGAAGGGAAGACAGCAGAAGTTTGAAGCAGCTAGTCACATTTACCTATAGTAGGAAAAGAGAACAGCGAATGCTTGGGCCCAGCTCCTCATACTCCATTTTATGCATTCTGGCACTTTGTTCCAGAAAATGGGTCTCTCCACTTTTGGGGTGAGTTTTCTCACCTCAGTAAACCTAACCAAGCTAATCTCTCACAGGTGTGGCCAAAGGTTAAGATAATCAAGATAATCTCACACAAATATTCCTGGAGGCTTGTCTCCTAGGTGATTCCAGATTCTGTCAAGTTGACACACAACACTAAGCCTGAGGATACCATAGCAATGGGCCAAATGGGAACTGGTCACTGCTGATGGAGTATAGGTCTGCACCCTGATGGAAAGTCATGATTTTTAGAGAGGGAGAGTCCTTAATTCTAAATCTTCCCTATGTCCCTCTCTATAAAGGAAATCCCAAGCCTGAAGTTTCTGGAGTCTTTTGGGATGCCATGATCTATCGGTTTTCACATTGTCCAATGTCTTTGCTGCTTTTAAAGATTCCACATTTCTACCTCGTTGACATCAGGCTTGGCTAACTAACTGGGTATAATGGATTCTGCTATCAGAAAGAATCCTGCAGAGCCACTGTCATAAGCTGTAACAGATCAAGACTGGTGTTTCTTTAGCCTGGGTCTGGAAGAGAATGTGGAGTACTGCTGTAGCAGCACATAACAAAAGTGAGAAATTAGAAATAACCTTTCCTTATAGCAAACACCAAGTCAGGAAATTTGCTATAGTGGCTTAAACTAATGGAAGCTAAAACAGGACTTCAGAGAAATAACAGGAAAACAGAGCTGAAGAACTGGTTCCTTCTAGTTGTCCTGTACGATGAGCAGTCTGGGATGTCAGTCTTTTTGGGATTTTGTTCATTTTGTAGTAGAGTTTTATTCTTGGGTCTTCACTGCCTGAAGTTTCTAACAGTCTGTTTTCCTGGAGGACATGTATTGCCCATTGCTTTTATATTGGCAGGGTTGGAGAAAAGTGTTGTTATACAATTTAATTTTATTTCTATTTGTGGAAGACTGGCTTGTTCTACACTTGTCATTGAGAAAAATGTGGCAATATTACAAAGAATATAAATAGTAGAGTTGTACTTCCTTTCCAATAACTCATTTCTTATTTAATTGCAAAATCTTGGGATCATTTTAACTTCCTTTTTTTTTTTTTTTCTATTACCTAAACTAAACTAACATGAGGTAAAGTTACAAAGTTTTCTACTAGATATGCATTTCATTGACATGAAATATTTCATACAAATCAGAACTACTGTCTGTATAAGTTGGCTTTGACACAGAAAACTGTCATATAATGATTAAATTGTAAGCTACTAATGAATGTTATCCTATAATTAATTTCCCTACTAAGCATAATTTTCAACAAATGCAAAAAATAGCTCAAGAGTTTTAAAATATATATTTTGTTGAATTTTTGTGATTGTTATATAACATAAGTTGATAATATTTAGATCCCCTCCCCTACCTGCATCTACATGTATTGTTCAATTTGATGTACTCCATTATATATATATATATATATACACATACATACATATATATAATATATATCTATATATAAAATGGCCTGTAGCTAAAAGACCTTTAGTCATTTATAGAAAAATTTTATCTTCTCTGGTTGTAGTTAAAATGATTGTTCAGACAACATAAAAATATAGACACAAATCCATTTTATATCTCTGTCCCAAGAATTCAAATGTCATTAATATATTTATTAAATATGAATGCTCACATGTTTATTTGTGTATTTTTGGAATTATATTGCCCACTTGAGCATTATAGAAAGAGCCCCAGGATAAAAAGCATTTGAGGGATTGTCTCGGCCTGAAAGTATACTGCAATCACAGGAAAAATGTTGTCTTCCCCCCCCAAAAGAAATACCCCTAATTCTTCCTCCTTTTCTTCCTCCTCTTCATCCACCCCCTCTTTGTCCTTTTCCTCTTTATTCTCTGACTTATGACCGCAATCACATTTTCAATCTATAGTGCATGCATGTTAGCTAATTCTCAAGTTATGAAATAGAAGACAGATTGCATCTGTTGTTTAAAAAATAAGACAAATTATTCTACTCTGTGTATTTGAAAAATGTTTTTGAGACATAAATGAGAACATAAAAGTCCCCAAGATGCAGATATGTGAAATAACACATTATAGTCTCGATGACTAGCTAATTATATTTTAAGAAATGGGTAATTTTGTTATGGGTCCTATTTGTTATTGCTTTATGAACTTGTGAATGTGATTTCTTGGAATACTTTTTATAGTTTGTCTAAATAATAAATACATTATGATTCATAAAGTACACCAGAATTTCTTTTTTCTTTTTTCTCTCTTTTTTATGGTCTTTTTGAAACAGGGTGTCTTTGTGGCCCCAGCTGGCCTGGAATTCACTATGTAGACCAGACTGTCCTCCATCTCACAGAGATCTGCTTGCCTCTGCCTCTTAAGTGCTAGGATTACAGGCATGCACCATCACATCTGGTGAGAATTTCTTAAATAATAATCACTGCAGTTATTGAACCTATTTTTAACATATTTAATATTAAATGGATTGTGTGTCAAACACAGGGACAGAATTGAGTCTTATAATGTGTTGTCCTGATGGATGGCTGACAACTCTGAACCCTAGGGGAAAATATGAGGATTTCCTCAAAGAAATGGGGAATTGTAGTTACTAGAAGAGCAGTATATTTCCTTTATTGACATGAATTTCCCTAAAAATGTATAAAATTAGGAAGAAAAATTGGCAATGTAGAGAATTCTAATACGATGTTGAAATAATTGGATTCTTACATTACATCTTACCACTTTATGTCTCAGGGCCTGAAGGCTTTTTATGGCTTCCAAAATTTCCCATCCCCTGGTATTCTCCCCAGTGTGAAATCCCCTCTGATGTGTGCCTGCCTTGTGGTTGGCATCCAGCCACAGAAGAGAACAGAAAAGCAGAAAAGGTGGGATTTCCCCTCTGCCATTAAGCAAGGACAGTAATTTCAACCCTCAGAGCAGCCTATGATCAACAACTTGATAGACCACCAAAGTTTCTTCTTGCCTGCTTTGAAGAAGCAATTTGTCTTTGGGCAGGCCACATGGCAACGTGAAGTTTCTGGTCCATCATCTACTAAGAACTGTGGCCCTTAGTACCAGAGCCAATAAGGAACTGATAGATTTGCAAGCTCCATGAAAGTGGGCTGAGAAACGTATACTTCCCAAGCCATATCTTCAGATGAATCTCTAGCTCTAGTTGACACCCTGGTTGAAACACTATGAAAACCCTCAAAGCAGAGAACCTGGTGAAGCCCTGCTCAAATTTCTGACCCAATAAAACTTTGAGAATAACATTTTTTATGGTGCTAAGTTGTGCTGATTTGTTATACAGTAATTGATAACTATATAGGTTCCTTAAAGTTGTTAATTTTATGATCAATCTCCAGTATGTCATGACTCAAAATATATCTATTAAATATTTAAACAAAGTGTAGTCAAATTAAAGGGAGTATTTAAGATGGAACAGTTCTCAAATCCAGAATGCATCAGAATCTCCTGCAAGACTTATTAAAGCCATTTGCTGCTTCCTGTCTTTAGACTGAATAAGTTTTGGTTGGTTCATGGGAATTCAAATTTCTAAAATGTTCCCAGGTATATTACTTTCATATTATTGCTATGATAACTTATCACAAACCTCATCACTTACATACATTTACACACATATATACAAATATATATTCATATTTATACATATGCGTAAATTCATGCATATATATTTGTACATACATATAAATATGTATCCTTAGACATCTGAAACTCAGATGTCAGAAATAGGTCTATGTAGACTGAAAGCAAGGTGTCTTCCTGGAAGCTATGGGGAAACAGTAAGAGCTCTCCTTGTCCTGGAAGCTGTCGGGAGACAGTATGAGCTCTCTTTGTCCTGGAAGCTATGGAGGAAGTCTGAGCTCTCCTTGTCCTGGAAGCTGTGGGGAGACCGACTTAGCTCTCCTTGTCCTGCTTCTCCAGGCTGTCTACCAGGCTTGACTGGTGGCTCCTTCTACCTTCAGAGCTGCAATACAGTGCCTTCAAATCTCTTTCTGACTGATTTCTTATACTCCTGTCTCCTTCTTTCACTTATAAAAACCCTTGTGATTATGTTTGTTTTGCTTGAATAATCCAAAATACTATTCTTGTAGGACCCTTGATAACATTTTCAAAAGACTCTTTGCAATGTAAGATAATATATTTATAGGTACTAGGAGTTAGAATGTAGACAAATTTTGCTGGGCTATGATTTTGTCTAATAGGCCAGGAATGTTAATGCTTCTGATCTAGGATCCACACTGTGCATCCCACCTACTATAGATAATGGTAAGAACCAAGCTTCTGCCTTTAATTCTGTTTGTGCCATCACACCTGTCCTTTACCTTACTGTCTGAAGATTCAATAGTTGGTGTTATTTTTGAGTGGACAGGAAGCACTTTGCCAAGCAAGTCTAGCAACAGATTATAGGAATTTCATTGAATGTAGACAATGTTGTTTTGTTTTTGCTGAATTTTGACAGCTGAAATACTTTTCTATCAGCAAATTTTTAATAGAGTTTAACAACAAAGCTACTTTCTGTGGTTTTATTGTATTCTGATTTTTTGCAAGTTAGGCAAATTTCCAAATAGATTTAGAAACTTTTTAAAGTGTTTTCCAGAACTAAATGAGAGAATTTTGAAATTCACAACTTTCTTACCAGGAATGGTAATATGCCAGATTTTATACTGTAAAGAAATTTCTTATATTTTGATCTCTTCTTTTGTAAAAGACTATTTTCCCTTAATGTGCATATATCTGTCTATCTATCTGTCTGTCTATCAATCAATGAATGAATCAATCAATCAGTCAATCATCTTTTATCTATCTATCTAAATATGTGGAGATTAATTCTGTCATACAAAAATACCTAGACATGGAACTGAAGAGAGATTGCTCAGTGGTTGAGAGCACTTGCTGCTCTTGCAAAGTTCTCAAGTTTAATTCCCAGCACCCATGTCATAATGCCAGAACTGCCTATAATTTCAGCTCCAGGGGATCTGATGCTCTCTGTGCTCGTCCTAAGAA
Organism: Nannospalax galili; assembly: GCF_000622305.1. Lineage (NCBI taxonomy): Eukaryota > Metazoa > Chordata > Mammalia > Rodentia > Spalacidae > Nannospalax > Nannospalax galili. The sequence goes on from NW_008360320.1 coordinate 5,519,926, forward strand.
CCTTTGCATGCTCATACAAATATAATAAAAATAATTTGTTTAAAGGGTCTCCCCAGTTCAGCCCTCCTGAAACTCATTATGTTGACTAGGGTGGCTAAATCTCACAGAGATCCATCTGCATCTGCCTCCTGAGCACTGGAATCAAAGGTGTGGACCAACACACCCCACATAAAAATCAAATTTAAGAGCTTTTTAAAATCTTCCTTTTAATTAGAGATAACATAATGAATCATTAGCCTGATCTTCCATCATAAACAATTTTTCAGAGAAGGAGATATGCTGTATGTCAATGATTGCTTCTGCTTTTTAGGCAAATAGTTTTTGCTTGAGTCGGATACATTGTTCTTTGAATTCATTGATTCTACTGCTGTTTTACCAAAGAAAAGTTACTAAATGTAATTTTAGATATTTTCCAATATTATTTGCATTATATGAAAATTTCATAGTTTGTGGATTCGGGAATATGAGATAGTTGACATTTTCTGTTGCTGAAGTTCAAATCATCAGTAAATTTTCTTTTAAAAAACATCAGTGCTTTTTTGAAACACAAGAACTGTGGATGTGCTTATGTAGTGAAACACTAGTAAAAAGTGAAGAGTAATGTACACTTGATACCTGCTCTCTACTGCATTCAAAGTAGATATTTTCTGAAAAGAAATTAGATTTAAAGGCTCTTACTCCTTCTGAATTATTTTAGTCCATCTCTAAGGAATTCTTCTATAGCTGATTTAATGGATATGAAACTATTGCTATGCTGTAAAAATAATTGAAAAAAATGACACATGTCAATTTCTGGTTCAGTATAAGTCACCCTGCTAGCATAGTGTGGAGCTGCATAGAAAAGCATGATCAGGTTTGGACATTTATCTAATTTAAGTCTTTATTTAGAAAAGAAGAAACAGAGTAGATTTAATTAATACCCAAGTATGAATCTTCTTCTGTCTCCTCTTAGCATGTCTCTGTATGAAAATTGACCTTCTTGCCATTCATTGGTTCATAAATACTCACAAGAATTGACTCTGAACAATACTGCGTGCTAGTTAATGAGAGCACACAAGATGAAAAATGCCCAGGCATGTGTGGATCTGAATGACCGCTGACTGGGAAGTGATGCACACACCAATACTATCAAGGAATTTCCAGGGGAGGAAGGTATTACCAACTATGTTTGAATGAAGTACTTAAAAACATTTCAGCAATGGAATCACAAGTTGAATGTAATGTAATAGCACAAGGCAGGAAAAGACAAACTGGCACTGTATTTCTCCTAGGACTAATCCATACCAGGAGGCTACACTAACAGTATTCATTTATAGTAACAGTTTCCTTTTAAATGTTGGAATTATCAATAAGACTACTTACTATATAGGTACATTGTTAATATTGCTAATGATAAACTTTTCCCTAAGTGTATATTATTTTTGCTGTGAATCAGTGATAACATGGGACTATTGTGAGCATTAAAAAGGAAAAAAAAATTAACTCTCTGAACTTCAGAAATTGTGTATTTTAATGTGAGCTTTGTAATAGATAGTAAGAAAACTATGACAGTGGCTATAAATACTTGAAATAAGTAAATGTGTATATGTCAATATATGTACACTGAAATTATTTTACAGATTGGGATCATCAGAATAATCTCTTTTGTTTTGCTGGATTTGGGTGTTTCTGAGACAGGGTCTTACTATGTAGTCCTGGCTGGCCTAGAACTTGCTATGTAGACCAGATTGACCTGGAACTGTCAGAGCTCTGCCTGCCCCTGCCTCTGGAGTGCTAGGATTTAAGGTGTACACCACCACATAGAGCCAATTTGGTTGTTATTCTGTAGCAAAACCTCTTTATCCAACATTAGGTTCTTTTATTTTGATGATTTAGAAAATTTAAATTTCATCTTAATTACATCATGGTTTAGAAGCTGATAGAACTAAGGGTTGGTTGTCTGTTGCTAGTCCCAAGAACTCCTGCATCACTCTATTAGCCTTGGCTCCTACGCCCTTTCACCTACAATATCTCTGCCCCTGAATGACATGTACATAAAGTAGATTTCATACTCTGCTATTTATTCTTGTTGTCCTATATCTTATAAAGACATATCCACATGGTACAGTAGCAATAAATTGCTGTTAAGAGAGAGAGTACCTTCTGATCGATAGAAGAGAATGTCTGGCCTGGATGGAGATACCATTATAGTTAGGCCAAATCATTGAGCTGGCCACAGGACCACCATTAGCGAAACAAGTTGACCTTAACCCGGATTAAAGAGATAGGCAGAATACTTAGTCACTTAATGAGATAGTGTGCTTCCCAGAATCCCTGCCCCTAGAGCATTGGCTTACCAGGCTGCAGCCATGTAGCTACTGACCACTTTTCTTAATTACTCGGGAGAGCTTGACAGTTTCTTTCTTTTCTAAGCATGCTTCTCTGACACTTTGGGCTTCCAAAATATTTCTGGCTTCCTTATTCTTTCTCTAACTCTCCCCTTCCTACCATGGGGCTGCTAGTCTGCCATGTGTTTGACTTCCACTCTGTCTCAAATGGAATGAAGTTTTTTCTTTTCTCCTCCATTCTCTTCTTCCAAGAAGCTGCTGAGATTTATACCTTGCCTACCTTGAGGTTTTGTTTTTTGTTTGTTTAGTTATTTTTTAATCTAACAAAATTGTCTTCAAGCTTCCATTTGAGGCCATTCTTAAATTGTCATATTAATATTAATATTAATAATTGTCCCTCATATCACAGAAACTTACTGATTCAGTGCGCCATGAGAAAGGGGAGGAACTAGGATCCTGGAGCTTCCAGGACAGCTGTAGTTAGATATCACAAACACAGGCATGCTCTAATATACATAGAGCTCTGTACTGTATTGGTTTGTTGCCTATACAAAAAGAGCACATTAAAAAACAGAGGGAGTCATTTTCATGTAGTAGGTGGGTGGAGAAAACTCTGCTACCATTTCCCAAATGTCTATTTCATTTAACAGATTTAATTATGTGAATAATTTTCAAGGTGGATATTAAGGTCTTTTTACTTCATATGCTTTAAAGGATATGTGGATGATGTTTTCAGAGGACTATAGGCAGAGGTTGCAGCAGGGTAGTAGGTCCATCAGCAACACCTGGGTGTGTGTCAGAAATATAAACTCTCAGGCTCCAGGCCAGACCCCTGGATCAGAGCCGTAACTAGTAGGGCACTTCAAGAAGCTTTTGGATGACTGTTATTACATTTTAAGTTTGAGTAAAAATTTAGGGAAAAAATAGTGGTTTGGGGTGCTGCTTCAGAATAGGTTTGAAACTTCAGAATTCTCTAGGAATTGATGTCGTAGGTTCTTAATTGCTGCCATAACCCACCAGTGCATTTGCAAGCAGAAAATGAGTTTACAGCATATTTCATAGCTGTGAAAACTGGCATTTTGATTTCTCAGGCTAATGGAAAATAAATACACGTAAAATTATCTTTGATTAGGCAATAAAACATGAAAACAGATAACATGAAAACTTCAGTAATGTGGAAGGAAAAATAAGAATAAAATATTTTTAAAAACTAACTTTGTCATTCTTGGAGACAACAGCTAGCTTGGGTAAGTTTGGCTGCTTAGCCCACTGTGCCTTGACTCCCCCAGCCTCATTCACCCTCCCAGCTCCCCCACCTCATCTCTCCTCCTAGCAGGGACACTGGCACCTTTCCTGTCTTGGCACCTCAGACCTCTACTGACCTCTTGGCCCAAACTCTCCACTACTTCCTGATCCTTTGCATCCAGACCAACTCAATTTCTCCCTCTAGTCACCACCTCCCTTTGCATCTCTGGGAGGCCCAGTCCCACAGCTTACTGGAGCCAGAAGCTTGCCTGGCTAAGATTGGCTGTGCACATTGTTCCTTGACTCCCTCAGCCTCATTCACCCTCCCAACTCCCCTACCCCATCTCTACTCCTAGCAGAGGTACTGGCCCATCTCTTGTCATAATATCCCAGACCCATGGACTGACCTCTTACCCCAGAATCCCCACTCCTTCCTGATCCTTTGCATCCAGACCAACCCAATTCCTCCCTGTAGTCCCCAGGAGCCCTCTGGCCTCTTCTCGCCACCACCTCACTTTGCATCCTGGGGGCCAGCATCTTTCCTGAACCCTGCTCCCAGGACAGCCCAGACCTCAAATTCCTGAGGCCAGACTCTTTCTTGGAGGGATCCAGACCTTAGGAGAAACCCTGAGAGCATCTGATCCTCATCCTAATGGGGCCTCTGTGGGAACTCCTGAGCAGCAAGATGAAAGCAATTTGGTTACTCCAACATAAAATCAAAGGAGAGAAACTGAAGCCTACACCAACCAGCTATTTATACCCAACAAGTAAACCACAAAGGCACAAAAGGTTTACAGAAAGAAGCAGACCTAAACTCAACAAAGGAAGGGTTGAGTCTCACACAAGAATCAGAATCTACAAAAGAAATCCACATGTCAAAGTAATCGAGAAAAAATAATAACATGAAAAATCAAAATAATATATCCCCACCAAGTACCATCAGTCCTCTAGAGGAGTACAATGAGAATGCCCTAGAGATAACACAGGACATGGAACTCAAAAGAACAATTATAAACATGATAAAAGAATTCAGTGAATTTAAAGAACACACAAAGAAATCAAATAATTGAAAGAAGATAGGGTAAACTTCTGAATGAATTCAGAAAAGAGTTAGAAATATTGAAGAATATTCAGGCTGAAATGAAGAAGGAAGTGAAACACTCAGTAAGCCAATTAGAAATGACAGGAGAAAGCCTCACCAATAGGATGAATGAAATGGAAAACAGAATATCAAGACTGGAAGGTAAAGTGGATGAATTAGATCACTCAAGCAAAGATTATGAAAAAATTTAAGAAAACACAATAAGTGTTACTAGAAGTGTATGTGACACCAAAAAAGAGCAGCTTACACATCATAGGCATACAGGAAGGAGAAGAATCTCAGGATAATGGTAAGGAGCAGATGTTCAACAGGATTGTAGAAGAAAAATTTCCAAAAATAAAGACATGCCCATACAAATACAAGCAGCATATAGAACGCCAAATAGATAGGACTAGAAAAGAAACTCTCCACAGCACATCGTAGTAAAAACACTAAACATTCAGAACAAAGAGACAACACTGAAAGCTGCAAAAGAAAAACAAGTCACATATAAAGGAAAACCCATCAGAATTACAGCTGACTTTTCAGCGCAAATTGTGAAAGCCAGAAGGGCCTGGACCAAAGTATTCTCAGTTCTAAATGACCACAGATGCCAACCAGATTACTTTATCCAGACAAAATGTCTATTATAGTCAAAGGGGAAAGAAAAATCTTCCATGACAGAAATAGGCCGAAAGAATTCATGTCCACAAAACCAGCCCTTCAGAGAGTTCTTGAAGTAAGACAAAGAGCTAAAGAAAGGAATAACTATATCCAAGGGGTTACAGGAAGAAACCTAATGAAAGTATAACTATGGAAATGTACAGCTACACCAAGAATATGAACAGAAAAAAAAATGATAGGAATCAATATACATCCTTAATTAATAACTTTAAATATCAGTGGACTGAACTCCCCAGTCAAAAGACACAGGATAACTGAATGGACTAAGAAACATAACCCATCTTTTTGTTGTCTGCAAGAAACTCATCTCATTTTCAAGTACAGGCACTACCTTAAGGCAAAAGGATGGAAAAAAATATACCACGCAAAAGATACTAAGAAAAAAACAAGCATTGCAATTCTAATACTTGACAGAATAGACTTTAAACTAAAAATAATCAGAAGAGATAAAGAGGGCCACTTCATTTTGATCAAAGCAATAACTGACCAAGAAGATATTACAATCATGAAAATGTATTTACCAAACTCTGGTGCACCCAACTTCATAAAATCAGTACTACAGGACTTTAAAACCCAGATTAATCAGAACTCATTAATAGTGGGGGACTTCAATACCTTGTTGTCTCCATTAGATAGGTCAACAGGATAGAGAATTAACAGAGACATCTGGATTAAACAATACCGTACATCAAATGGGCCTAACAGACATCTACTGAATATCCCACCCAAGCACCAAAGAATATACTTTCAATTCAGCGCCCGATGGAAACTTCTCCAAAATCAAAGATATACTGGGGCACAAAACAAACCTCAAAAATTACAAAAAGATTGAAATAATTCCATGGATTATATCAGACCACAATGCAATAAAGCTTAAAATCAACACTGGAAGAAACTCTAGTAACTACATGAACACATGGAGATTAAACAACACACTCCTAAATGATGAATGGGTAAAAGGAGAAATTAAGAAAGAAATAAAAGTATTCCTGGGAACCACCAAAACTAAACCAAGAAAAGATCAACACCTTAGACAGATCCATAACACATAAGGAAATACAAACAGTAATTCAAAACCTCCCAGCTAAAAAAAGCCCAGGACCAGATGCATTTACAGCAGAACTCGACCAGACATTTAAAGAAGATCTATATCCAATACTACTTATTTTATTCAAAAAGATAGAAATGGAGGGAGAACTTCCAAATTCCTTCTGTGAAGCCAGCATCACTATACTACCAAAGCCAGGTAAAGGTACAACCAAAAACAAAAACTATAGACCCATATCCTTAATGAACACAGATACGAAAATTCTCACCAAAATTTTTGAAAATCTCATACAGACGCAAATCAAAGAGATCATCCACCATGATCAAGTAGGCTTTATTCCAGAGATGCATGGATGGTTCAATATATGTAAGTCAATATATGTTGTAAATCATAAATGGACTCAAAGACAAGAACCGCATGGTCATCTTAACAGATGCAGAGAAGGCCTTTGACAAAATTCAGTATGCATTTATGCTCAAAGTCCTAGAGGGAATTGGACTGGAGGGAACATACCTCAGCATAATTAAAGCCATATATAACAAAACCACAGCCAACATTATTCTAAATGGAGAAAAACTAGAAGCATTCCCATTAAAATCAGGAACCAGGCAAGGCTGTCCACTTTCTCCACTCCTTTTTAACATGGTGCTTAAAACTCTCACTAGAGCAATAAGACAAGAGAAATAAATTAAAGGAGTAATAATTGTAAAAGAAGAGATCAAATTATGCCTTTCTGCAGATGATATATTATACCTAAGAGATACCAAAAATTCTACCAGAAAACTCCTAGAAATTATTAACACATTCAGTAAAGTGGCAGGTTACAAATTTAACCTACAAAAGTCTGGCGCCTTTCTATGTACCAATAACAAGCAATCAGAGAAAGAGCACATGGAAACACTCCCTTTCACAATAGCTGCAAAAAAAATTAAAATATCTTGGAATAAGCCTGACCAAAGACATTAAAGACCTCTACAATAAAAATTTTAAATCTTTAAAGAAAGAGAGGAAGACATCAGAAGTTGGAAGGTCCTCCCATGCTCATGGATTGGAAGAATTAATATTGTGAAAATAACCATCCTACCAAAAGCCATATAGATTCAATGTAATGCCAATCAAAATCCTCATGACATTCTTCAGAAAGTTGGAAAAAAACATCCTAAGATTCATATGGAAGCACAAAAGACCTTGGAGAGCCAAAGCAACCCTGAACACTCAGAGCAATGCTGGGGGATTACTACACCAGACATTAAACTGTAGTACAGAGCCATAGTCATAAAAATAACATGGTACTGCACAAAAATAGACCCGTAGATCAATGGAACAAAACTGAAGACCCAAATATGATCACATGTAATTTCAGATACCTGATATTTGACAAAAGGGCCAAGAAATTTCACTGGAGGAAAGAGAGCATGTTCAGCAAATGGTGCTGGCAAAACTGGATCTCCACCTGTAGAAGAATGAAAATAAACCCCTTTCACCTTGCACAAGATTCAACTCCAAATGGATCAAAGACCTCAATGTAAAGCCTGAAACTGAAACTGTTAAAACATTGGCACTCACCTACAAGATTTAGGTGTAGGAAAGGACAAACCAGACAACAATTGCTCATGAAACAAAGTCAAGAATCAACAAATGGGATTTCATTAAACTAAAAAGCTTCTGTATATCAAAAGAAGCAACCAAGGAAGTGAAGAGAAAACCCACAGAATGGGAGATAATTTTTACCAGCAACACTTCTAACAGAGGTTTAACAGAATATATAATAACTCTAAAAACAAAGTATCAAGAAAGGAAGTAACTCAAAGGATGGGCTAAGTAGCTGAACAGAGTTCAAAAGAAGAAATAAAGTTGGCTAAGAGGCATCTTAAAAGGTGTTCAACATCATTAGTAATTAGGGAAATGCAAATTACAGCCACTTTAAGATTTCATCTAACCCCAGTCGAACTAGCTAAGATCAAGAGAATAAATGATATCAAACGCTGGAGAGGATGTGGGGAAAGGGGAACGCTCATCCATAGCTGGTAGAATTGCAAACTTGTTCAACCCCTATGGAAAGCAGTGTGGAGAACTCTTTAAAAAGTACAAATGAACCTACCATTTGACCCAGTTATACCACTCCTTGGCATATACCCAAAGCACTCATCTTATTGCAGATATACTTGTACATCCATGTCTGTTGCTGCTCTTTTCACAATAGCTAAGAGATGAAAACAACCTAAGTGTCCCTCCACTGAGGAGTGGTTAACAAAAATGTTATATTTGCACAGTGGAGTTCTACTTTTATTCAGCAGTAAAGAAAGATGAAATCATGAAATTTGCAGGTAAATGGATGGAACTAGAAATTGTTATACTAAGTTAAGTAACACAGGCTCAGAAAAAAAGTGACATATGTTCTCACTCGTATGTGGATTCTAGCACCAAGTCCTTATTAGTGAGTATGTATACAGACATAACTACAGGAACCAGGATAATGGAATGGAACCAGAGAGGTAAAGGAAAATAAATAACCTGAAAGAGAAGAACAGTAGGAAACAGGCATTAATAATGGAAATATGGATAAAAATGGGGTTATTTTAAGGGGATGAGGGAGGGAGGGTTTTATAAGGAACCTTGGGGATAAAGGAAAGAAAGACCTCAAGAGAGGTGGCACCATAGGAGAAGGGTTTTGTTAAGGGAGAAATGAGAAAAATGGGGCACTTTAAATGGGGAAACCATGGTGGAAAGGTAAGACAATGAGAGGATAAATAATACCTAGCTAGTTTTAAACAACCAGAGGGAACCATATTAAGCAAACAACCTACAGATAAATTGTATATACAACTAGCTCAAGTCATATAATGCATTCCTAGGCAGGGTTTATCTGAGAATGTTTGGACTTTTCCCAAGCTTTATCTACATGACATATGGTAATTAAAAGAACCAGACTAACTTTCTTGGATGTCTAACAGCCATACTTTGAGGCCTATACTAATTTGGTCAGAGGGACATACAGGACAGTTTTTGCTTCTTGCCCTCCTGGGTCGACTAAGTTCCAGGGAACTATGAACATCTCTCAAAATGTCCTATAATTGTGGTGAGTTACCTGTCCTCTTGAGCAAGGAGGTAGTGGAGATCCCACCAGACAGACCTGAACCAGTGTCTAGTCTACAAAGAGGAGGGTCAACACAGAGGAAACATTTCCTCTATGTTTCCAAGTGAAGCCAGTCACGGTCCAGCAGGATCTTTGGTTTATCTTCATGTAGATGGAACCGGTAAAAGCAAGGAGCCAGGCACTCCTCCCAAGCCCATGTGACCCCACAAATATCTCAACAAATTCCCTACCACATTTGTTGCACTAATTAGAATATATTACAAAGTCAGGAAATGCCAGTTTCATTCTTCCCATTCACTATACTTTAACTCCCTCTTTCCAAAAGCTGTTACATCAACCAGCTTAAAGGAAAACAGAAATCTAATGTTATATAACACTAACACGACCAAATAAAATAACAATTTACCATGTTAAGATGAGGTAAAAGGATTCCTTCTATGGGCGCAATTGCTTCTCCAGACCTTTCTACATACCAGCTACAGAGGAATGAAGAAACCAAACACATAATTGATTACTGAGAGATTTTAGGCCTCTCTGTTCTGTCTGCCCTCTGTCAGAAAAGTCAGTTGACCACCCATTGACATGCTGATGAGGAAGATTGGCTGCTGCTTCTATCAGCAGCAGTAGGAGAGTCAAATCATGTAGGCCCCTTCTTACATAGACATTCTCACCCTGGCTTCCCCAGGATCATCTTTTCTTGTCCTCTCAATCCATTTTGAACATGTTTAATAGGTTTTCTCTGCTCTCCTCTGAGACTTCAATTAGAAAATTAGTATAACTTTCCACTCCCCTTGGTGGGTTCTCTGACACTATGAGTCTAGGTTGGCAATAAGTTTAGATAAGGTATATTTGTATCTAAAATGTATGCAGTTCTATACTGAACATCTAGTAATAGACATGCCTAATGTTACCTATGCTAACTCTTGATATTCTCCTGTGGTAGTTAGATTGTGCTGCAGTAATGCTGCATAATTAGTATTGAGTCCTATTAGTGATTTACAGCAATAAATATTTACTATTTACTCATGTATCTTTGTGTCAGTATAGTGGGTTTAACCCAGACTGCTGTAAAGATCCAGATTTTCAGTGTAGTAACTAGGCTGAAGGTATAGTTCCTAAATTGGGTGTGCTGTCTTCAAGGCAAGAACAAGAGCACACGGGAGAAGGACCTTCAGTTCCCATGTGGAACTGTCGCATGGCTTCTGTCTACACTCCATTGAAGAGTAGAGTTCTGAGCCTTTGGAGTGTAACATCATGGAAAAAGTTGTATTTATTGTAGAAAGTTGGGCTTATACAAGAAAATTTCATTAATAATGTATTCAACATATTTGATGCATGTCCTTAGATGCATTCTGTACATTTATGTGGTAGCTAAGATGACATACACATGGAGCTTTTTAAACTTTGTATTACACAGTACTACAAATGATTACACAGTACTATAAATGATTATATAAATATGATTTTAAGTTAAATAATATTCTATTTTATTTATTTTTATGTGTATGAGTATATTGCCTGTATGTATGTAAGTATACTCCTGTTGTACAATCCCAGCAGAGATCAGAAAAGGGCATCAGATCCTCTGGAACTGGAGTTAAGGTTGGCTGTCTGTCATTACATGGGTGCTGGGATTTGAACCCAGGTCTTCTGCAAGAGTAGCTAGTGCTCTTAACTACTGAATCATCTCTCCAGCCCAATAATATTCTATTTTATGTATGAATTATATTTTATTCGCCCATTAGGAAACATTAAAATTGCTTCTAATTTCTTAATTTGCATTTTTCTGCAATAAGCAACTGTATATGTGAAGCTACAAATCATAGATGTGGAGTAAAAATTAAATTTGAAGAACCAGTTTTAACCCTAAATCATTTAAAAGTTACCCTTTTGCATTGTGTTGTAGGAAGAAGTGCAGCCTGAACAACCAGCGCATGCAGGCAAATGTGCCAGAAACATCTGGTTGAGTAGAACCTGTATTCTGCCAAAGGACATAGAGATGGCTGACGCAAGATAGCTCAACATAGAGAGCCAATGAGGATTGGACATGACCCAAGAAGGCCTACTGGGGCCAATGGGACATTGGGAAAGGGGCATATAAGGCAGCCCCATATCCACAATAAATAAGTCTGCAGCTGCTTGCACTGCCTGCTTCTCACCTGACTCCTGGTGTCTATGTTGTGATTCCACGCTGTGACTCCGTGCTGACTCTACCCCCCCTCGGAGGGTCCCAGGGCACTTGCAACACTGTGTCATATGAAATTGATGGTATTTGATATCTGACCCTTAAAATGAGTGATTTCATATTTCCCAAACTAACTAAATCTACTTTAGGATCTCTTCATGTTTTAATTTTATCTGTCCATTATTTCTCTTTATTAAATATATTGCTTAAGTGTGAATACTGTAAATTGCAATCAACTTATTTGTTTTCTTTTGGTTCATGGTTTGCATTTTACCACATTTTATTTAGTTATATTTTGTATATAAGATGACATGACATATATTATTTTGTCTAAGGATGGCAAACATGAGTGATCTTTAGAAATATGGATGTAACTGTCAGATGAATGGAGATAGAAATTTTCCACAGAACCTGAGTTTTGGAGTAAGAAAAAGCTTAAGATACCCATTGATCCAACAGTTTAATTTCACATCTGATCAAGTTGAGTCTGAAAACATTGGTACTGTTTGTCCTTATTACTTTGAGTGATTAAATTTGCTGATAAATCTCAGCTGATTGTCATAGCTTATCTCAGTAGTGAGGCCATCGGATGGAAAAGCTGAAGCTTTAATGAACCTATGAGAAAAAACACAGGACGTCAGTTAAATCTGAGTGTCAGTTAAGCAATGATTGTTTAATATGCATGTTTTCCACATGGGATTTGAGAGATATTAAAAATTATTCCTTGCTTGTCTGAACTTCAAAATTAACTGGATAACTTGTATTTTAATTTTCTAAATGTGGAGACGCTAATAATTTGTCCTGGTGAATTGTTGGAAGCAGTCTCTCTTTAATCTGAACAGTATAATATGAAGCTTTGCTGTGGGCCCTTCCACGTTCCATTTCCAAAGGTACAAACAAATGTTGAAGTCTATTATCTCAACATAGAAACAGTTTTTGTAAAGTTCATTTGAAGAAAAACATAACCTGTGAATTTTGAAATAGCTTTCTTGCTACATAAAACTATAACAAAAATACATGATTTGATACTTTTTAAACTAATATATGCAAACGGGGTTTTCAGGGATAGTATAATAAAGAAATCACAAAACTGTGAATCTTGTCCATTGGTAGGTCTGATAACAAGGAATTATAGTTTATTCAGTCCTTACTACATCCCATTTGTAAAACCTTTTTGAGAAAAGTTTTGTTCAAATTGCGCAGATGAGAACACAGAACTGCTTAGAAATGAAATCTCTGCCATTTATTGTATTTATTGAATCAATGTTCCATTTGATTGGTTTCCATTTGGTTTGAATTGAAAAGGTAATGATCTTTACACTGGATTACAATATTCGACTAGAAAGGAATTTGAAACCATTTTTGCTTTCTTGGCATTAATCCATTTATTTCTTCATATTCAAATTTTCTGGTATTTTCTTTGCCCGCAGAATAGTGTTTCATTTTATTATCCTTCTTTCAGAAAGACTTTTGTCCTCAATTTCAAGTCATACATTCTGATAGTTTATAGCAATCGCAGTAATCTTTCCTTTTCCGGAGATCGGAATTAGGCAAATGGTTTGTACACTTTAGTGTGTACCAGAAGAATTACCAGTCGTGTTTGTTAGTGCATGGATTGTTATACTTTGTTCCCAGACATTCTGATTCATCAGTTGGGTGATATTTGGAGTCTTCCATTCCTAAAAAGTTCTTGGTAAAGTTTCTTATGCTGATAGGGACTTTGAGAGCCACTGTTTTAGGTATTGTGAACGGACCAACTAGTAAGATGAGAAAAGAATTTGTAAGTATTTCCTTGTTCTAGAAAGATAATATGTTTCCATGTTTTTCTTTCTTTTTTTCATGAGGGGTGAGATGGGAGTCTTGTAGGGACAGGGTCTCTCACTGAAATTAAAACTCACCATTTTGGCAAGGCCTGCTGGCCATCGAGCTCCCAGGATCCACCTTTCTCCATCTCCTAATTCTGGAGTACAGGACGATGAGACCATGCCTAACTCATGGTATGGCATATTTGAATTCAGTTCCCACAGCAAAAGAGATAATACATTTCCTTATCATGATAGCTATCTTGGTGTCAACATGATTGAGAAGTTCCTAGGAGATTAGTAAAGTGCATTTCTGGGTGTCTCTGAAGGCATTTCCTGGGAAGATTAACCAAGGGGAGAAAAACCTTCCCTGAATGTTGACAGCAGTCTTATAAGTTAGGGGGTTGGAATGAAAGGGCAAAAAAAAAGAAAGAGAAAGAAAGAACATGGACGTAAGCATCCTCTCTTCTCCAGGTGATCTTGATGTGAAATATTCTGTTCTGCCACACATTTCCAGTCACTGTGGAATGGCATATGACACCGTGAGCCTGAAAGGACTCTTTTCTCCCTTAAGATGTTTATATCAGATGTTTTGTTAAAGTAATAGGAAGCCTTAACAGGGAATTGGTGTAACTAAATAATCATGTGACTCAAAAGGTTTGGGAATTTGTTTGTGGGAATAATTTTGAAAAATTTGGAGAAATTGGCTGTAGAAAGCTTAAAATGTTGTAAATAGAACATAATGAGAAATTCTGGTGGATTTCAGAAGACTATAAATCAGATCAGATGTACACAGCAAAGACTACGCTCAGGTTTCAGATGAGATAGGACTCTATTGGGAGTTGGACTAGAGATCATAAATAATTCATTGTGGCAAAGAATTTGTCTACATTTTGTCTGTGACTCAAGAGTTTGCATGAGGTTGAATTTGAAGGTGATAGAACAATTAATATGAAAGAGAAAATTTCAAGGAAGCCCAACATTCAGGATGGCTGTTCTAGCTTTTTCTTAAGCCAGATATATTGTGAAAACATAGAGCAAAAGCAGACTGGAAGAAATTTAAAAGCATGCAGGTTGGCCTGAAATATAGGTTGTTTGAAGCTATGAAGGAGAATGTGGTGACTGGATATGTTGGGGCCGTTTGAAAAAACTAATTAGTTTGATTTCAGTTAACAGGAAAGATGTTTGAGCACAAGGCCGTCTGTGGAAGTATTTCCCTACAGTCAGTCATCTTGGCACTCAGAGTCCAAGGGGCCTGGCTCCTGCTTGGTATGGCAGCTGACCTTAGTGTTTTCCACAAGGAGAACAAGAACAGAATCAGTCCTATAGGAATTTTTGGGAAATGGCTGCTCACCATCAAGCATCTTTGTCTTTTCAAGACTTACATGCCACAGTCACACATGTTCACTGTTGAGTGTTTTCAGTTACAAGTAAATATTCTGGGGTTATATCTTTTTCATAAGCCATCAGATGATGAAATTTCAGATAGATTTTGATGCCTATATCAACCTCAATTCATGAAAACAGGAAATAAAAGTGCCTTCTTTGCCTTAAAAATTTAGTGACTGAAATCACATTAGTCGAGGGATGTGACAGTCTTAGGGTTTTCTCTAAGATCTATGACTACTCTAGCCATTTGTATTTGGTTATGTTTATACTACCACACTTGAGTTTCCTCCCATTGATTGGGCTTTTAGTCCAGTTAAGTAGCTGCTTATGTATCCTTATGTTTACAGGCAAACATCCCAGTAACCATTCATCAAAGAAGCTAATTTTTCACCAGTTGGAGGCTATTACCAAGTACCACAACTTGTCACACATGCATTGTCTATGAATTACCCAGCCCTAAGAGACACATCTACAATGCAACCTCTACATCTATAAGGCTCATGGAATATAGAACAGGGGTAAAGAAGAGGACTCTAATGATTCTCTCAGTTCTCATTAATGAAGCTCCCTCATGCAGTGGAGGGTCAGGACCACAAAAGATCACAAATGGCCAAAGTGTAGAGAGCAAGAGTCTGCTGAATGTTCATCTTTCAGTAGGACTCCTTTATTAAACTTTACCCTACCAAGGTTCAGGGACCATCACAGAAGAGGGGGTGGAAGTACCTGGGAGGAGGTATAGGACCATATGGAAACAGAGTCCTACAAGCTCCTGGGGACCTGCTCATTTGATTCTACGGCAATGGTGTCAGCATACACAAGTCCCATGCAAACTCAGGCAGCATAGAACTGGGAAAATGAACAGCAGACCCCAATCTTATCTGAAGAAATATTGCCAACTGATTGCTGCTAGGTGAAGAAGAGCTGATCTTCCTAAAATAAGGGACTCTAGATACGCTGACTATACCTCAGTGGATACACTTGTACCTCTGAATGTCTGGAGACACTGACTTGACACAGTGGACCTTAATAGGGTTGACAGAGTATATGGGTTCCAGTGGGGGGCTATGGCAGGGTGCCAGTGGGGACAGAGGTATAAAAATAATTAAGATTAAATGAGATGTTCTGTATGAGATACACAAAAATTCAATAAAAACAAATTTTAAAAAATTAGTGATTGATTCTTGATGTAATTTTTTAATTAAAAAAGTAAACAATGCCAGACAGGCAATACCTTCTTTCGAGTTGTTGGCCAGGGTGGCCAAAGGGATTCCCAGATAGCAACCCAGCGTAGAACTGGGAAATGAACAGCACACCCCAATCCTATCTAATGGAATATTGACAACTGATTACCACTAGATGAGGAACAGCTGACCCTCTTAAAACAAAGACCTCTAGATAGACTGACTAGATTCACCAGAAGGGCAAGAAAAATTTAAAAAAAGTAAACTCTTGGTATACTTACCTTATATTTTTTAATATAGAGAATACCAACTTCTTTTGTATCCAACAAAACAAAACAAAAACCATTTTTGTTCAAATTTAATTGGTGTATTTCTTAATGCTTCATCTTTCTAATCTTCGACTTGATGCTAAAGCAGAAGGAGGAATAGGAATGCTATAGGTAGGTTGAGTTGATTGCTTCAAAAGTCCAAATCTTGTTTATAAGAAATACTTTTTTATTAATGAGAATTTTCTGTTCTATAATTAATGTGGAAGTCAGAAATCTTACTATATGTATATGTCAGAGATACATTCTGTATCTTCTCAGTAGGCCTAACCTTAACATTGCAACAAGCATGTAATCATTTTGTTCATTCAGAATTTTACCTTTTTATATAGGAAAAATGCAGGACATTTATCAAGTATTCAATAATTATTTTAATAAATGGCATAACTGAATCTTATTGATTCTTATAAATAAATCCTGAATGATTGAATTATACTTAGAAGTGAATTTATGTGTAGAAAGTGTATGATTTGTAACATTTATTTCTCTCTCTCTCTCTCTCTCTCTCTCTCTCTCTCTCTCTTTTAGTGGATGAGATTCACAGGCTAATAGGATGGCCCTTGGTTTAAATTCTCAGGCCTCTTATTATAGCCTATCTTTCTCTATGAATCTCCTGAAGTCTAGCAACACAAGATACACAACGGTTAACGAAACAGGCCTGATCTGCTGTTTTATTAGTCATGGGCACATGTGAGGTAAATACAGTCTTCACAGTTTTGCTATGAAGATCACAGCTTCTAGCAGTGCCAGAACTTTTGCTTGTGGTTATCAGCAGCTATAAAGAAGCAAACCAGTTTTCCAGCCTCCTAATTCTCAGTGAAGTCTCCTTTCCCACGAAAAGGGGGGATTTTAATCAACTGCACCCCAACAAACAATACTCAGGTGTCTTGTTCACAAGTTTCCTTTACAAACTATATTTTTCAAATAAGCCTTGATCATTAATCCAATAAAAATCTCTTTTTACTGCTGTGTGTGCACAAATGCTGCACTTGACTACCTTACTCCGGAGCTATTTCACATTATTAGAAATATCATTTGATGTTTAATTTAGCATGCAGTTTACCTTCTGTATCTAAACTGCATTAGATTCAACAGGTTTTTAGGAATTTATTAAATAAAATTTCCTTTTTAAAACAAATTACTGAATTATATTTTGCCCAAAAAGAGATCAATTTTGTCAAACTTTTGTGTGGGAGGGTGCCTGAAACAGACGTACACAGGCTCTTGGCATCTTGTGGGAGCACCATGCAGACGGAGAGGACATGGATTTCAGTTTTCAAGTGCTGTGTTTTCTGAAGGCTGGCACACATGTTGTTTATTGATGACATTTTATTGTATTGATCAGAGAACACAGTTTAACTGTTTTGTACTTTCCAGATTGGTATAAACTTTATTTTTCCGCTGATTCTTCTTGTCATCATCCATCAATTTTACTTTTGAAGCAGGCAGAGCATTTCAGTGGTTTGATCTCTTGCCCATGCTTTTTAACTTAGACATATTACCCTGGGCTAGAAATGTTTCATCTTTTTAATGATCTTCTTATCTTCATTAGGGTAAAAGCACATATTCCTAAATACTTTGCTGGTTTTTGCTGAACAAAGAATAGACATGGAGCTGATGGAAGTCTCTGCAAGCGTCCTTTCTGAGGAACTCATCGGTCACAATAACTTTCCCTATTTATTTTTGTTACTGGAAATGGTGAAATTTTATTTGCCATGCTTTTCAGTTACATAGAATGCAGAGGCTTCCACCATCCGATCCCCCCTTGGCTCAGGGATTTATTCTGCTTATAACACAGTCAGAGCTGTTTGATTAAAAAAGTAAAAATTCCAGCTTAATTGCCAACTCCAGGAGGGAAAACAAACAAAACAGGAAATTCCTGTTGGCATTTAGAGCACATCATCCACCAAAGATTGTTTCCCAGCCTTCGGAGCTTGATCACTGCTTGGCTTATCAAGAGATTCTGATCCTCTCTCCCTTATGACTACTTTTTTTTCTTTCTTTAAGACATGTTTTCTTTCCTCTCTTAGATTATTCTTACTTCTTCCCTACCCTCTTCTAGTGAAGTAGCTTGAGCCTCAGCAGCTTCTTTGAACCATGTCATCCTCTGGTCATGATGAGTTTAAGTAGGAGAAAGGCTTTTGAGCCAATACAGGTAATATTTCTAAATCAAGTTGTATACACCTGGGATGCCCATGGTTTAAGGAACACTGGGAAGGATTTCTGAAAACCCTTTATCCTCTGTAGACAGTGGAAAACTGATGTCATTCATTTGCCAATTAGCAATAGAACAGAGATTATGCCTTTAGTCTATGTAAAATCTTTGTGGACTAGTTTAATATTTTTTGCAACTTAGTTTTCAAGGAATATGGATAGGTGATCATGACCTTTGGATTACACTTCAATTACCTGTTTAACATTATTGAACTTTCATAGGACTTCACTTTATACTAAATAATTGTGATTTTGTTCAATCCTTTCCTTGCAGGTCTGTGTCTTTTATATTTATTTTGATTTCTACTTGGTCTTTTTCTGGATCATCCCTCAGATACTGGCGTTTGGTGTCAGAACTATTATAATAAATTGTGGAATAAGTTGTGTGAATCAGTGGCTGTTATGTCAGTTAAGAAAGAAGTTATACTTTTAGTAGCATATATTAACTGTCCAACAATGAGTTTTACTATGGTATTTTCACACATGAATATTGCATTCATTAATTATATTCACCTGTCTACAAACTTCTTTTATACCTACCCTGTGCTTATCTATTTTCATATTCCTAGCCATCCCGTTTTACTTATATTTTTTTTCTTATTTGAAATTCTCTCTAAATCTCAAGAAGAGAGAAAAGGCAGTGCTTGTCTTTCTGAGTCCAGATCTTTTCACTTAATAGGAATCTAAGGCCCATTTCCATTTTTCTACAAATGACATAATTTTGATCTTCTTCAAGGCTGAGCAAAGCTGTGTTGTGTATTTATACCACATTTTCATGATCTATTCATCCTTAACTTTTGTGGATTATATTTAAATTTTGGGGAGACAAGAACAAAATGTTTTATCAAATTATATGCATGGTAGAAAAAGAAAACATTTGCAAAGGCTGACTCCTCAGGACTAAGTTATGATTTATCAAGAGGGGTCATAATGTTAGTATATCGTTCTACTTTTCTATTTAAAAAAACCATGTTAACCTCTACTTTCAAAAATTTTTATAAACTTTTCATACAATGTATTTTGATCATAATCACCCCGCCACCCCATGTCTTCTCCAATCTACAACCATCTCCCTATCACTGCCCCATTTACTGGACTTGCTGTATAGTTTTTAAGGCTGATCAGATCCAATTTGTTTCCCCCAGATACTCTTGGATATAAGTCCATTCCTTGGAGTATGGTCAATATACCTGGTGTTATTTCCTTAAAGAAAACTGACTCTCCTTTTTCCAGCTGCTGTCGATTGCCACTACTTCATCAGTTAGGGCTGGGGCTTCTTGCTCCCCTCTCCCCTCCATGCTGAGGTTTTGTCTGGTTTGGATTTGGGCAAATCTTGTTTGTACCTCTGTGGGTTCACATGTGCAACTGCCGCATTGTGATTAGAAAACAGTTTTTCTGTGTTCAGTCACCACCTCTGACTCTTGCAATCTTTCTGCCTGCTCTTTCACAACGATTCTGATGTGATATAGATGTCCCATTTAGGGATAAGCACTCCAAGGTGCCTTTATCTCTTCATGTTGCTAAGTGATGGGTCTCTGTATTAATCTCCATCTGCTTCAAAAAGTAGCTTTTCTGAGAGAGTTGAAAGGTGTACTAATCTATTTGTATAATGGCAAGTCATTAGAAGTTGGAATTAAACTATGATCATTTACCAGAAAAATAGTAGTAGGTTTTCCACCATGATCTATGACTTGTCTATCTACAATAACTTGGCTCCAATAAATAGTGCCAGAGATGGTTTCTATCTTGTGATGTGAACCTGAAATCCAAGCATAGAGTTGTTTATTCCCGTAACATTCCTGCCACTATTACACCAGTGGCATATTTTGCAAGGGCAATAATTTTTATAGCACTCAATGTTCACTGCTGGATTGATGATTACTTTTCTCTTCCAGGAACAAGAATAGACTACTCAGCACTATGAAAACTAGCCAATGGAGACAAAGCTTCAGAAAGGTCAGTACCAGCTTGATTTCTCCATGCTTCTCTGTGACTCATGTATATAGTCTCTTCAGCAATAGGATCTTAACGTCAAGTTCTGGATGGTAACTAAGAGTAATGCCAATATCCAGTATTATGTGATGATGGTCTTTGGGATCCCCAGGTTAATAATTCCAAGACAGGCAGCCTATTCTTGGCATTTTGTTTTGTTTTGTTTACTGGCTAGTGTATGATGCCTGATAAGAGTATTGTCCTCCCATTATAGGGTAACTGTGTACAAACTCATTTTAAACATGTATATGCATATATTTAGGAAGCTGCTACTGTAATAGGTTTCCATATGACTTCTAAAAAGCCTTTAGGGTTAGTTATCCCTCTCCATAGTTCCTCCTTTCCACTGTGCTCCCATCACTGAGCTCATTTAACCCATTCTATTTCATTATTCCCCTTTCTGTCTTCCTTCCCATGATCAACTTCCTGACCATGGTCCCCTTCCTGATCTCTGCCTTTTCCAATCAAAACAGGCATATCTAAAGACGTAGAGGTAGCATCCACATATAAGACAAAATGTATGGCATTTATTTTTCTAAGTCTTAGTTACCTCAGGATGACTGCTTCCACTTCTGTCCATTTATCTGCAGATTTCAGTTTTTATTTTTTATACCCAAATAGTATTCCATTATGTAAATCTACCTTGATAGAAGACTAGGTTCTCCCCCCACCCCCATTTTGTGACTAGAGCAGCAATAAACATGGATGGGCAGGTATCTCTGTACTAAGATAGAGTCTCAAGTATGTTCCCAAAAGTGATAAGGCTAGAGCATTTGGCCTATCTATTTATAGCTTTTGGAAGAACATCCACACAAATTTCCATAACGACTGTACCTGTGTGCACTTCCACAGGCAGTGAATAATGTTCCCTTTTACCTACATCCTTGTCAACATTTGTCATCATTTGTGTTTTTGATATTCACCATTCAGACTGGGGTTAGATGAAATATCAAGGTGGTTTAAATTAGCATTTTTCTGACAACTAAAGATGTTGAATATTAAAAAAAAAATACTTCTCAGCCACTTGTATTCCATCGGCTTAGAACTCCTTGTTCAGTTCCTTGCCCCACTATTTCATTGGGTTGTTTTTGTCTTTATAATAGTTTATTGATATTTTTGTGTATTTTAGATACTAATCCTTATTCAGATATACAGTTGATAATGACTTTTCCCATTCTGTAGGTGGCCTCTTCACTCAAATGATGAAATACTTTGCTGTACAAAAGCTTTTTAGTTTCAAGTTTCATGTGGTCCCATTTGTTTTTTTTTTTTTTTTAGTGTTAATGCCTGCTCTATTTGGGTCTTGTTCAGAACGCCATATGAAATCTATAGATTGCTTTTTTTTAAGATGGCCATTTTTACAATATTAATCTTACCAACCCATGAGCCTTGAGGATCTTTCTATCTTCTGGAATCACTTTCAGTGTCTTTCTTCAATGTCTTGAAATTTTTTATTTTACAAGTGTTTCATTTCCTTGGTTAGATTATTATAAGATACATTACTTTTTTGAGCCTGTCATGATAGAGATCATTTCCCTCATTTGTTTCTCAGTATGTTTATTGTTAGTATGTAGAATGGTGATATTTGCTGTTTTTGTATTATGCTACTTTTCTGGAAGTGTTTATCAGCTCCAGGACTTTACTGATAGAGTTTTAGGGTCTTTTAGGTATAGAAACAGATAATTTATAAATAAAATACTATGATTTCTTTTTTCCAACTTGCATGGCTTTTATCTCTTTCAATTATTTTATTGATCTAGCTAAAACTTTAAGCACTATATTGAACAAGAATGGAGAGATTGGGCATCCTTGTCTCATTCCTGATTTTAGTGGAAATGCTTGAGTCTTTCTCCGGTTAATATGATGTTGACTGTGAGCTTGTATATTGTCTTTATTACATTGAGATTCCCAGATTCTCTTTGACTCTTTTCATTAAGGAACTTTGCCAACATCTAATGAGATAATCATGTGTTCTCTATTCTTGAATCTGTGTACATGATGGATTACATTTATTGTTTTATGTATGGTGAGTTGTCTCTGCATCTATGGCATGAATTAACTTGGTTATGATGGTTGATCTTTTTGATGTGGGCTTAAATTTGATTTGTAAGTATTTTATTGAGAAATTTTGCATCTATATTCATCAGGGAGATTAGCCTATAATTTTCTATTTTGTTGTTGGATCTTTGTCTGGTTTTGGTATCAAAGTAATAGTAGCTTTGAAAACAAGACTTTTGGAGTGTTCTTTTGTTTTCCATTTTATAGAATAATTTGAGGAGTGTTGGCAATAATTCTTTGAAGATCCAGTAGTGTGGGTTGAACGAGAATGTCCCCCATAGGCTCCAAGTATTTGGACATTTTTATTTCCAGTTGGTGGCACTGTTTTTGGAGGTCTTAAGGGTGTGGCTATGCTAGAGGAAGCACATCACTGGGGGTGGACTTAGAGAGTTTTTAAGCCTTATCAGATCTCCATTCCGTCTCTTGCCTTCTGTTCCTGCTTGAAGATGTGGAGCATAGCTTTTGGGTCCTCCTCCAGCTACCTCTGGCCACCATGCCTCGCCATCATAACGTGATGGACTGTAACTCCCCTGGAATCCTAAGCACAAATAAACTCTTCCTTTCATAAGTTGCTTTGGTTAGTGTTTCTATCACAGCAAGAGAAAAGTGACTAATACAAGTAGAATTCTGTGTTGAATCAATTTGTCCTGGGCTTTGTTAGTTGGGAGATTTCATACAACAGTTCTTAATCAAATTTAGATCCTTTTCCTTATCCATGCCGCCCCCATTCCCCCCCATCAGACTTCATGTATTCTGCCATACATGTTAAGTCCTACCTGTTCAGGGATTTGTACCCAAATGTCCTTCAGTGTAAATTTATCCACTGGAATCTAGTCAGTCCATCTAGAGATGGTATGTAAGGCAAACTCTCCCTCACCCAGCAGCAATCAGTCTGCAATATTTCACAATCTAGTGCCAGCCTGCCATCAATTTCTCTCTTCTCCTTTGGGCCCTGGTTTGATTGAGTTGGCCTGGGTCTTGTGCTAGTTGCCACCATTGCCACAAGTTCACATGTGCAAGCTTCCAGTGACCTGAAAGCTTCTGCTTCCCTGAGTTCCTGAACAAGCCCTGGCTATTTCAATCTTTCCACCCCCTCTTTGACAATGAACCCTGAGCTGTGCATGGATGAGGAAGCCCTGTCCTACACTCTACAGTCTGTTATTCTTCAAAACTTGGCCAGTTGTGGCCTTTCTTTGTGCATTGCACTCTATTGTATACAGAAGCTTTATCCCTGAGAGTTGAGGGATGTGTTAGTTTTCTCTCTACCCCTTGTTCCACTATGTTCCACATGTAGAGGTTCAACTGTAGTTGTGTCACCTGGTAGTGGCCCCCTCTCAGACCCATGTTCTCTGTGTCCGACTAGATGTGCAATTCTGAAGTCACCTCCATCTGTTGCAAAAAGAAGCTTTTTTGATGAGTGGTGTATGATGTGCTTGTCTATAAATATAAGGATTGATATTTAGCATATAGTAAGAAATTTCATTTGTCTAGAGATAGGAAAGAAACAGGGTTTTCTCTAGGATCCATGTCCTCTCCTGCCATGTATATTTAGCTGTGTATTTAGCACCACCCACAAGTTCCCTCCCATTGAGAGGGCTTTAAGCTCAATTAGATAGCTTTTGATTGCCCCCCCCCCAAATAAGAATGCCACTACTGTACCAATAGAGGTAGTCTTCCATGCAAGTCATTATGGTTATTAGGCTTTAGTGCTAGGCTGGGCCATTTATTGTTTTTCTCCCTTGACAGTTTGCATATTATCATAGAGCATTATGATAGCCAAACTTCAGTTAGAAGGCTTCCAGGCCAGTTCCTGTTCCATTGCTTCAAGTCCTGTATCCTAAGTATGTCCTGTCTTTAGCAATAGGGTTGTATCTAATAGTTCTGGGGATAACCAAGAGGTTAAGCACTATCCTGTGTTATTTTGGGAGTCTCCTGGACCACTCTCACCAACCATTCAAAGGGAGGTCTCTTCTGTCTAACACTGTGTTCCTTGCCAAGCAGCTCCCAGGTGTATATGCACTTATGTTCAGACACTGTATATGCATTTATCATGGGATTTTGAGGGCATCACGTTTCCCCCCCTCAAAGATTCATTATCTCTACTCTTTTTTTCTCCCATCCAGCCTCCCTTCTCCCTCCCTAGTCCCAGTGCCCCATTACCCCCTCCCCCCAGTAACACCTGCCTCCCACCATCCTCCCTCTTCTGACTTTCCTCCCTTCCATACACCATGGCCCCTTGCATGTCCCTCCCTCACCTCCTCCTTGTAGAACACTCCCACTTTCCCTACCTCCCCCCCCCCATAGCATCTGTTCCTTACTATCTCCCTTTTGAGGAGATTTTAAATTACTGCTTCTATTTCATTTGTTAGTATAGTATGTTAAATGATGTATTTCATACTGATTTAATTCTGGTAAGCCATATTTATTGATAAGGCTTTCGACTGAGGTTTCTCTTTCACTGGTTAAGTTTCTCATTTCAAGTTTTATTACTGTTTGGCTCAGAAACTCAGAAATTCTATTTCTTTATTGAATTCTATTTTCATACCTTGGTTATTTTCTTTATTTCATTCAGCTGTTTGTGTTTTCTTAATTCAGGGATTTGTGCATGGGTTCCCTGAGTTCCTTGAAAATATTTATAATCACTACTTTGAAATCATTGTCTTATACATCTACTAAGCCATTCTTCTCAGAAGACATTGTGATGGGTGTACTAATCTTTGGAAGAGACATGTTGTCTTGGTTATTCATGGTGTTTATGTTTTTGTGATAGGACACCTAGAGTTAAGCTGATGATTATATTTCTTGTTGTCGATATCTGGTGTCACCTTTGTCAAATGGGTATATGGAACTTTGCTGCTACAACTTCTCAGGTTGTACACCTTTGACTGGTGCTTGGTGTACAATCTTGGGGTCATTCTGTGTTGATGTGCAAATTCAGTGTCAGAAATATTCCTTGTATAGATGGAGATGTATGTTTTTCTGAGCCCAGGAGCAACAATTCATAGAGTTAGAAGATTCTCAATGCCAATCCTCAGAAATCTGTGTAAGTCTCACAGGGTTCTACAGGTAGTCCTTACATGGTCTGGTCTGGAAACACAGTAGGAATGAGGAGTGCTCCCCAGGGAACTGGGGAAAGATGTTACACCAACCTCAGGTAGAAGTGGATGGGGTGGAGGAGGCCTAGTTGGAGATCTCCACCCTACCTAAGGTCAAGTTTGCAGGATGCCTGTGGTCTCTGGGTGGAATGGTGGGTGGGGTTATTGGTGAATGGGGGAAGACAAACTCTGGGAGTTGCTTATTTGTCAGGAGAAAGGGTTCAGGGGTGTCTCCCTGGGTTTGAGGTTCTCCGGCAACCATGCATAGGTGGCCCGAACAGAGAAAGGGGTCGCTGGATTGTTCTATTGCTCTCTTATAGACGTTGAA
Organism: Nannospalax galili; assembly: GCF_000622305.1. Classification (NCBI taxonomy): domain Eukaryota; kingdom Metazoa; phylum Chordata; class Mammalia; order Rodentia; family Spalacidae; genus Nannospalax; species Nannospalax galili. The sequence goes on from NW_008360320.1 coordinate 5,545,978, forward strand.
GTGTACAGCATGCTTCGTGAAGATCATGCTTTTTAATGCTAGTAAAAAGTGGTGATTCAGATAATTACCAGTTATCTTAATCATTCAGTTAATAATCACCTAGTAGTTGATGGTTGGTCAGTTTGCTTTGTGTCATTCTTCCTAAAGAAACACTAAATTTTACTATGTCTTTACTTGTAAATTAATCTGGGAGAAGAATATTGGAAAAAATAGCTGATAGATTCCTGAACATTTATAACTGAAGCATTAACACTTATCAAACCATTTGACATACTCTTTATTTAAGAGAATATTAGTTTTTGAATCTGTATGAAGATTCCCTTAAGAGTTGAAGAAGTGATAAAGGGAATGCTACAAACTCTATAAACTCAGCTGAAATAAAAATTGCATTTTTAAATTGCTATGAACTTAGCAGGATAAAATTATGCATTTACTCTGAACCAAATTATTTTGTTTTATAACCCCAAGCCATCAGTTCATTATGACTGGACACCTTTTTCCTTCATTAGAGCTACGAAATAGGTGTAAAATTTATAATAAATTCATAGTGTGATATAAAATTAATAAAAATCCCATCACAGACTTGAATACTGGAGAAGTCATGGAAACAATAAAAGGGAGAGAAGAGAGGTTGCTTAGGATTATGAACTCTCTCAAGAATTCTTGAAACCTGTGTAGTTAGAAGAGAAGTTTTGAAAAATGAATTTTCTGATCAGAATTCTGAAGCTGCCTTCATATGAGAGGTGTCCTAGGATGCACAGAAATGCAGGCAAGCCGTGGGAAAGAGGACAGGGCTTCGAAAAGCTGGAGGAAATGAACTGTAGCCACAGCTGCGGTGATGAGCCTGCATTAGCTCATTTAACAAAGGGAACAAGCTTCTGTGTAAAGCACCACTGACACACTGGAGGTGGGGAAAAAGAGGAAATACTGTTGTGGGAAATTAATGCTACTCCACCAGCAAAGAGAGCCTTCTGCCCCGTTGAAGGTCTGACAGCCAAACTTGCTAGAATCTGATCTATAGGGATTTTGATTTGCCTTAACAAAACCAGCCAACTGTCAGTACAGCCTGGACCTGGGGGTCCCAGCTCTCTATCACCTTTGAATCATTTGGAAAGAATTAAAAAATATGGACCTTACTTGTAGATATTCTGATTTAATTGGTTTGGAATAAAGCCCAAGCTTGGCTTCGTTTTTCCATTTTTCTTTTCTTTTTTTTTTTTTTTAAAGCTTTCCAAATAACAGACTTAGGACTGGTTGTTGGCATGGCAGAATAATAGACCAAACCTCCTGCCAATAACAATGATTAAAGCTAGACAAAATATAAGACATGTAGTTGAATGCAACTTAATAGGAAGATGTAAACAAGGAAATGTATGTATGATCCTTGAAGGAAAAAAAACATGCTGGATAAGTTCCACCTGGAACAGGCTTTCTCCTTGAGGACAGTTTTCGGGTCCATGGATTTGGAGGACTACAGCATAAGAAGTATTCTATATGGACAGAGGAACCAAAGATCACAAGGGAACTTTGCAAGAGAAGCTATAACTGAGGAGAAAAATGACTGAAGAATGCAGAGGATTGCACTGCACAAACTTAGCAGAAAGCAATAGAGGATGAATCACTGTGCCAAGACCCGCAGCAACACGAGGTGGAGGAGATAGAGTTTATGATTTGTGCTCTAACAAATTAGAGGGGCTTGGTAAAAATTCCCAGCTTTCCTTGGAGATCTCAGAAGAACTCTGTGGTAGGGCAATAGAAAAAAATAAGTGTTTTAACACAAATGATGTTTTTTTTTTAAAGAATGTTTAATGGTTTTCAAAACTCCAAACAAAAATTTTAAAATTTTTTACCATAAAGAAATGGTATTTGAAAGGATAAATATATTTAATCTAATTTAAATGCTTTATAAATGTATACATGTAGGGAGCCATAACCTGCAATAACATTAATACATACAAATTTTATGCATCATAAAATCTTCTTACCCAGAGACAACTACTACACATATTTAGAGTATTTTCTTCCATTTGTTGAGGCAAACTTAATCATCTTATCAGTCTGGTTTGTGCAAGGGAATGTTTGTTCACCTATTAGTACACAATGGTGTTTTTCTCCACACTTTATGGTGGTCATAGAGAGAAATGGTAAAGACCTTCAGGTCTCCTGGCATTGAAGGAGATTAGAAATCAACGACTTTTTTAAAATTTTTACAAAACCTTTATTGAGAGTTTCATACATGCATATAAGGTGTTTTGATCAAATCCATGCCCAATCCCTCCCCTCAAACATTCCCCCCCTCTGAAGAGGTAACCCTAAAATCTTTTAAGGAATAGATACAAGCTCCCATATACTTTTGACATTTTTGGCCTTGGAACAGAGTATGCTGCTAACAGGCCCAAGGACAGTTTGGCTTTTAGCCAAGAAACTGGCTACATTTCTTTGGGGTTTTGTTACCTTAACTGCCTAGCCAATTCATACCTCCTATTCTTATCACAGCATCCTCTGAAGAGGTTACCCAAATTGCCAATAGGGAATCAGAACACAGGCCACTCTGGCGTCTTCCATGCTGAACAGGGATGCAAGGTGAGTGAGGCAACCGGAGTACCCCTTCAGTGGGTCTATCCAAAAGACTCCCAAATTGCATACCTTTTGTCTCTAAGGAGAGAAGAAAGTCCTTGAATCATGACTGGGAGATGTGAAGGAGAAGTAAAGGCAAGAGTAATTAGCATTACAAGTTCTAGACAGGAAACTAGAAAAAAGTCAGAACATGGCAATTTTCAAATGTTCTTATGAGAGTCCACTGGAGTTTCTTGACAAGGGCTTTTAAAGCATCCCTCTATTGGGTTCTTCCTCATTTTTCTTTCATCTTCCAAGGCTGGACTAGTTGGCTAAAATAGTGGCTGGATATTCAGGTAAGGGTCCCTGCTTGGCACTCTTTAATGAATGAGCACTGCAACGGACCAGCCCAGACTGGAGCACTCAGTCCGATGGGAACAGGGAATCGGAGAGTGGGCAAGGATTCGGCGAGTGACAAACAGACACAACACAAGAGATGGTTGATGATCTGAATGTAATTTTTTAAAGTGGAACATCAGATTTTATACAAGTTACAGAACAAGATTGTACAAGCATCAGGTTGATTTCATGGTTAATCATTTTGTTAGAAATACAATTCAAAATCAAAGCAATACAGTACAGTGTACAGTATCCTTATCTAATTAATCAAGTGCTTAGCCTATTTGTCCTTTTCCCTTAGTGGTTTGGCAACATCAGCTACTTATAAATTAGATAAGGATACTGTACACTGTACTGTATAGAGT
>NW_008360320.1:5549308-5562028 GCF_000622305.1 Nannospalax galili
AGGCCAATGACTAGGTCAGTGAAGTTATAATAACTCCATATAACTTCAAAGGTTTGTTTCTCTAATCCCTATTTTCCTATTCTTTCTATCCACGTTTCTTATACTGCCTGTAATTGTTCAAATATACTTTGCTGCTGACTTGTAGTAAAGGCACCAAGGTGGTCTAGATTTAGCTAACCTATCCATAAACTATAGTGAATACCATGAAACTTTCCATCCTTGAATATTTACCCATCTATTATTTCCTTCATAAACTCCTGTATGAGGAAGTGGTTCATCAATGGGCTCGGGGATTCTAAATATGCTCTCCTTTCCCTTAAGGGGATGCCATAGCTGACCTCTCCCTAACTCATAGGCAATTTCTAAGTCTTTCTTAACTTAAGGCAGCAATCTTCTTTCAATATCCCTTTAATCTCCTTGAGTCAATTCTAGGAACTGAAGTAGGGGGATTATTTACAAATAATTCTTGCTGTAACTTATCTAGAATTTTCCAAGGTTGCCTATTCTTAGTTACTTTACTTATTGTTTGAGCATTTGGAGGAAGTCTAATATCAGGCAACTGAGTTCCCAGGAAATCATCCGTATCTAGTTTCTTTTCAGGTGGGCCTAATGACCTGAGTAGGTACAAAGCAGTTCCTCTATGAGGAAAGAACAGGAATAAAGACAGCAATGAAGACAAGAACTAAAGCAGAACAGCCAAGGACACAGCATGCTTTTTTAACACAGCCATTCTCCAGGAAGCATTCTTCCTTTGAAGTTTTCTCAGCCTCGACCCATGGAGAGTTCCTGATGCTGGCTCCACTGGAAGTGGCGTGGCAGAGCACAACCATCAACAAGCCCAATTGTGACTATATTTAGCAATCAGGTTCAGCTGAAGTTGTGATGATGGTAGTTATTTCATGCAGAAGGGACTGCTGTATAGCATCATCTTATTAAAAGAACAGGGAATTTAAAAGGACTTGGTGCTAGGAGCCACATATGAGGGAGAACATATGTCGTTTACTTTTCTGAGTCTGTGTTACTTCACTTTGTATAACAGCTTCTAGATCCATCCATTTAACTGCAAATTTCATTATTTCATCTTTCTTTACTGCTGACTAGAATTCCATTGTGTAAATATACCACATTTTTGTTAACCACTCGTCAGCTGAGGGACACTTAGGTTGCTTTCATCTCTCAGCTGTTGTTAAAAGGGCAGCAACAAACACGGTTGTACAAGTGTCTCTACAATAGGATGCGTCCTTTGGGTATATGCCAAGGAGTGGTATAACCAGGTCATATGGTAGGTTCATTTGTACTTTTTTAAGAGTTCTCCATACTTTTCCATAGAGGCTGCATAAGTTTTCAATACCACCAGCAGTGAAGGAGTGTTCCCCTTTCTCCACATCCTTGCCAGCCTTTGGTATCGTTTGTTCTCTCGATCCTAGCCAGTCTGATTGGGCTAAGGTGATGCCTTAGAGTGTTTTTAATTTGCATTTCCCCAATCACTAACAATGTTGATCACTTTGACATGTTTCTTAGCCAGCTTTATTTCTTCCTTTGAGAACTCTCTGTTTAGATCTTTAGCCCATCGTTTAATTGGGTCGTTTGGTTTCTTGCTTGTTTTTTGAGTTCTTTATATATTCTGGATGTTAAACTTCAGTCAGATGTGTCACTGGTGAAGATTTTTTTCAGTTCTGTGGGGTTATCGTCACTTTTTTGATTGTTTCTTTTGCTGTACAGAAGCTTTTTAGTTTAATGAGGTCTCACTTATTGATTGCTGACCTTAATTCCTGAGCAACTTCTGTCTGATTTAGAAAATCCTATCCTATACCTATATCCTGTAAGTTACTGCCAATATTTTCTTCTAATAGTTTCAAGGTTTCCAGTTTCACATTGAGGTCTTTGATCCATTTGGAGTTGCCGTTTGTGCAAGGGGAAGGATAAGGATCTAGTTTCATTCTTCAACAGGTGGAGATCCAGTTTTGCCAGCACCATTTGTTGAAGATGCTGTCTTTCCTCCATTGTATATTCTTGGCACCTTTGTCAAATATCAGGTGGCTGAAATTGCATGTACTCAGGTTTGGATCTTCAATGATGTTCCATTGATCTATGTGTCTGTTTTTGCACCAGTACCATGCTGTTTTTATGACTATGGCTTTGTAGTATGCTTTGAGATCTGGTATAGTAACCCCCCAGCATTGCTCTTTGTGCTCATGGTTTCTTTGGCTATCCAGGGTCTTCTGTGCCTCCATATGAATTTAGGGATGCATTTTTCTAATTCTGTGAAGTATGTCACGGGGATTTTGGTTGGGATTGCACTGAAACTATATATTGCTTTTGGTGGAATCTCAACACCCAGGAACCTAATAACATTTATGAAACCCCAGTACCTCGGCACCTAGTAACATTTGATGGAACTCCATGGCCCTTGGCTCCTAGTAACATTTGATGGAACCCCAGTGTCTTTGGCACCTATTAACATTTCATGGAACCGCAACATCCTTGGGACCTAGTAACAGTTGATGGAACTCAATCACTGCAGCACTTAGTAAAAGTTGATGAACTCCAGCCTATATAGAAAGACTACTGATCTTTGTAGATTGATTTTATAACCTGTCATTATACTGAAAATGTTGATCAGTTCTAGGAGTTTTCTGGTGGAACTTTGGGATCTCTTAAGTGTAGTATCATATCATCTGCAAAAAGTGATAGTTTGACCTCTTCTTTTCCAATTAGTACTCCTTTCATTTCCTTCTCCTGTCTTATTACCCAGATGGATGTCCAAACCAACCCTCCACAAATGGTGTTTAAACTCCAAATTGTAGAATGTCCGATTCATATGCTGCTCTTCTTTCTTTCTGTTGAAGGTCAGCTTACACCTGAAGGACGGCAGCTACATTTATAGGCTCTGTATGTGTCCAGCTACATTGTCCAACAGGCAATCAAAACTAAGGAGAAAGTTTTAATCTGATCAGATTAGAATAAAATGTAATGAGATTTGTCTTATCACTTAAAAGAACAAAAACATCTGAACAGAATTTAAGAAGCAACAACACCAAGACATAACATAAAATTAAAGATGGATATTACTTGAGAGAGAGAGAGAGAGAGAGAGAGAGAGAGAGAGAGAGAGAAAATGTGGGAAGAGAGAGGAAGAGAAATAGATGAGCCAGCCAAAGTCTGAAGACCAAGGATTGGAAAGGGTACAATATTCTTAAATTTAGAATTTATTATAATTCTAGAGAAGTCAAGGAAGCAAGTTCATAGTGGAAGCTATTAGATAGGAAAAAGCTATGAAAACTGAACTTCTTACATTTTCAGACAGTTTTCTAGTGTGTGAAGCAGAGCCTGACCAATGCTTGATCACTTCTGATTAAGTCCAGGAAAAGAAACTGTGGCTGAAGATCTCACAGTGGCAAGAAAACTGATTGCTCACCACAGACATGGTGGAACACTGCATAATGCACAGATAATTGGTCACAGTGCCAAGAATAGTAGTGCTTCAGTCCTGGGAAAAATTAACCCAAAGGAAATGCAACCCTGCTCCTGCCCAAGTAAGATGAAAAAGACACAAATACACTAAATTGATTCCAAGCCATTTCATTTCCCACAAGAACATATTCAAAGAATATTTATAGGAATGTGTAATAAAACAGCATTTAATATGTAAAATACACAACTTTTGGCATTCAGTCAAAACAATCAGTATACAAAGCAATAGGAATATTTTAAATAGAAACATTTAAAATTGAAATAATATTTTAACCCTATAAATTTATTTTTAAATGTCATAATTACATTAAAAAATCCATTGAAACTGGACCAGATATGATATATAGGAAAATATTGAAAGAGTTGTTATACCTGTGTTCTGATGATACATATGATTATGAATATGTAGAGATATTTAATAAGAAACTCACTGTAAACTTTTGTGTATTAAAATATTAGCTGATGTGATAAATAGAATGAATGAGTCAGTAAAGGATTTTATATTGTAACCGAACTGATTAGTGATTATCTTGTTGGAGATTAAAGTTCTGCAGCCAGAAGCAAAAATTGCCAGGAACTCTAAACCTGGAATAATCAGGGAAGGAAGCTTACCTGCAGTTTCTACAGTCTTGCTGACACCTTGAGTTAGAACTTCTGGCTTCCATAACAGCGAAAAGTACAGAAAATGAAAGAGAGAATCATATAGTTTGAATCTAAAATGTCTCCAAATGTTCTTAGCTTGAAGGCTTGTTCTCCAGCGGATGGCACTGTTGGGAAGTCACCAACCTCTCAAACTTTATCAGTGGGACCTAGAGGAAGAAGTGTCCTTGAGGGTGAACCCTTACTTTCCAAGTCATCTTCTCTTCTCTCTTACTTGTTCCACCATGATGTTTTGTGCTGGCGAGGACCCAAAATTGTGGGACCAAGAGAATATGAGCTGCAACATCTAACTATGAAACTGTGAGCTACAATAAACCTTTACTCCATTCAAGCTGTTATCTTGAGTATTTGTTACAATGATCAAAATCTGCCCAACATGACAGGGGGGTGGGGGTGGTGGTGGTGGTGGAGAATGAAATAAACAACATAAGAGAAATGTTTTGTTTGCCACATAGATGTATCCAAAGCCCTGGAAGGAGAAGAGTGGGAGAATAATCATAATTTGGGGGGAAATAATGGCTAAAATGTTTAGAACTTGATTAAAAACATACATCTTTGAAATGAGTTTCCTTGGACTGCCATTAAAAATTACCCTAAATTTGATGGCTTAATAGAACACAAGTATTTCTTACACATATCTAGAATCCAGAAGTTCTAATGAAGGTGTCACTATGTTTCTTGTGCAAACTGGGTGGGATGTTCCTTTCCCACCCCTTCCAGTTTTCAGAGCACTAGGCTTCCCTGCTTCAGGCTGCAGAACTTCAACCTCTACCACGGTCTTTGCAAGTTCTCGTCCTCTGAGTATTTTAAATTACCTTCTGGTTTTCTCTTATAAGGACATTTATGACTGGATTTAGGGACCACCCAAATAATCTAGGATGATCTCATTTTGAGAACCTTATCTTAATTGCATTCCTGAAGATTCTTTGTCCAACTAAGGTCAGTATACAGGTTCTAAGGGGTTGTATAAATCAGGGAAGAGTGGAACAATATCTTTAAAATCTTGAGGATGAACTGGATATAGTGATGTATACTGGCAGAATAGAATTGCATCTCCTCCAACTCCAAATTGTGGACAATTAATATTTTATTTAAAAACAGGTTTGGATTTGTGTGATTTTCAGAGAAAGTTTATAGTAGGCTGGACTAAGCTCACATATAGGTTCTGCAGGTTATTTTTACTAAATGTATTCAGTTTATGATACCTTTGATTTAGTGTGTTTGACAGGATGTAGCCCCACCAGAAGATGGAAATAGCAACCATAGAGGTAAATGCAAGGACTTGGATTTAATTTACACAAACATTTACTTCTGAATATCTTTATATTTGCAGAAATGTTACAAAGATGGGAGTTCCTATATGTGACTCACCCTTTCTACTAATGTTAACATCTATTACTACATTACTGTGATCTATCTATTATAACTACTGAATAAGTACCTTGGTATTAACTGAACAACACTTTAATCATATTTCACTAGTTTTTCCTTGATGTACTTCTTCTGTTCTAAGGTCCAGTTCAGGGATAGACATCAGGTTTTGTGTCTCCTAAGAATTTTTCAATCATGGGTATTTCACTGAGTTCTTTTTTTTGAGACCTGTGGAACATTTGAAGAGTACAATTTAGGTTTATGAGGAATTTCATTAGCTGGACTTAGGATTTTCTCAAGACCATTCTCTGATTATGAGGATATTTGAGGAGGATGTCAATAGAAGTAAATCAATGTACTCATCATATTTTTTACATGATATATACATGATTTATTACTGATGGCATGAAAGTTGACTACCTAGAAGAGCTTGCTAGATTATTCTATTGTAAAGTTTCAAACTTTAAGTCTCCATGGAAGCAGAGCACTAAGGGAACCCCACATTCAAGATGGGGAGAGAATGACTTAAAACATTTTCTAGAAAGGGAAATAGCCACATGAGCTATGCACAATTCTTCAATTTTTCTATAATGCTAAATGTATGTAAATATATGAGTATATATATAAAATCAATATATCATATTGATAGGAGAAAATATGTTCTCCAAACTCAATGAAGAATTTCCTGCAGATAAAATTTATAATAAAATAGATTCAGCTGAATATAAATGTGTAAGAATTTCAAAAACCTCTTTCCCAACAATATAATTTTGAAGCACACTTTGTAAAATCGATAGAACTAATTAAATAACAGGCAGCTGTCATATATTTTAATGGGAAAAAGTTCCAGACATGTCATAGTAAAAACACCAAGTGAACAGAGCAAAGAGAAGCTATTGAAAGCTGCAAGAGAAAAGCAAGTTACATATAAAGGAAAACACATCAAAATAGCAGCTCACTTTTTAATACAAACCTTAAAAGCTGGAAGGGCCTGGAGCAAAGTATTTCAAGTTCTAAATGACCATAAATGCCATCCCAGAATACTTTACCCAGAAAAACTGTCTATCGCAGTCGAAGGGGAAAGAAAATTCTTCCATGAAACAAATAGGCTGAAAGAGTTCATGCCACAAAACTAGTCCTACAGAGAATACTTGAGGAAATATAAAGGACTGAAGAAAGAAATGACCATACTCAAGAGGTTATAGATGAAAGTATAAAGAATGGCAATAAATATAAATAAAAGGCATAAAATAAATAAAGAATAAGATAAGAACCCAAACAGAAAATAAAGTGACATGATTACTCACATGATAAATTCCTCCTTTAGGAGAGCTATCAATCTTGCTGTCTGCATTAGAAAACCACATTGTAATTTACCACATGTAATCTTGGATTAAATACTCATAATTCAGAGAACTCAGAAAACAGAAAACAGTAACACATAAATGATGATTATCAAACTCTCACTCTCTTTACCTAACTATTTCATTTTAACTGGAAATTGAATTCAACAGCAGCAAGATGACACAGAAACAAACACGCAGACAGTAGAGGAGTTTCAAAACTCAGAGGAAGATAGGCTTGGAGATGTAGGGCAGAAAACCTGGTATTATCCACCCCAGTCAGCTGCAATGCCAGGAACACTAATTTCTAAGTTATTTTCTTTTATACCTTTTTGCCTCAGGGACAGCAAGAGAATTAGGTGTAGTAGGATCGGTGAGGTTCTGTAAGGAGCTTCTTTAGAAGTATACTTTTTTGTCTTGATAAAGCATCATATCTTCTTTAATTTGATTTCAAAGAGTTAAACTTTTCAATTTGAACTGTTTCTAAGCAATATCTTAATTTGGTAATCAATTCTCCCCAAGATTCTGAATTTAGTGTTCCATGGTTGGGGTGCAAATGAAAATATTTCAGAATAACATTTAAATGGTCACAAATTTGCTTTGATGATTATTTAGTTCCAGCTCCTTTAATGAAACTCACTGATTGGCATGCTTGTGCACAAAAATCAGGAGAAAAACAGATCCTCATAGTGAAAGTTGAAAGATAAAAATGAAAGAAACAAAAGTTTGAGCACAGTTTCTTACAGTTCAGCCCCAGTAGAGGAGATAGAAGCAAAAAGGGAACAAAGCATTATTAAAGCACACAGCACAGGCTACACAAAAGCCTTGCACATGCTGTCACTGCACTTATCCTCATGTATGACTGACAACACTCAATAATTTCCTTTTACCTCAGGACTTTTCTAAGCACCGATCCATGGGTTAATGCTCTAGGGCCAGCTATGAAGGAGACCTTTGAGCTTGATACCATATAAATTACAATTTATGACCAACACATTCCATGTTTCCCTTTTTTCTCAGAACTTCTCCAGCTGTTGAGGTGTGAGATGAAACTATAGAGTCTATTCCTCACACAAGACACCACAATGCGGCCTTTCTAAGCCCATTAAACTTATCCTTGAATAAAAAATCAACCTGACTCAGTGTTAGTTTTAAGGGCAGCTCCAAATTCTGGTAAGTTTCCCTTCCAAATGTCTCACAGAAATGTGCTCCTGAATCAGTTCTCGCCCATACTTTTATTCAAACAGTTTCTCCAACATGAATTGGGGAATCACAAACTTGGATCCATACTTATTAGAAAAATCTTGCCTTTGATGCCTAGGCCTAAAATATCTCATACACACAAAGTCAAGCATACTTCTCAATTCCTACTGCTTCCAATGAGAATAAAAATATGCTGCTTTCATCAATTTGATTTGCTAAATTCGTGCACACCTATATTCATTCACTGTCTTGGGTGGAGGAGTCAAGGTCATATGCCCAGATTACAAGAGACATGGATCAGTGAGCTTTTTACATTATAAACAGTAGCTTTTGGGTAGAAGGTTAAGTAAAAGTCATTAGTCCAGAATCAGCCCACATTGTAAGTTGTGAATACAGTCTTCAACTGAAAAAAAAAAAAGGATAAAGGGCTAAATGAGCACACTCATTGCTCTCTTCTTTCAGACTGTGAACCTAATATGATCAGGATGCTCCTGTCTCTGTCCTTCTACCTTCCTTGCTATGGTAGACTGTGTTACCTAGAGCTGTATGTCAAAATAAACCATTCTTTTAGGTGGCTTATGTCAGGTATTTTCTTACAGCAAAGAAACATGTAAGTAGTATAGAAGTCAATAGAATCTTCAGAAGGTGGGGCCTAGTGGAAGGAAGTTAGGTAAATGACAGCACACCTTTGAAGAGGAGATTTCAACCTGAGCTGCTCTTCCTCCTCTTGGCTTTTTGGCTGCCATGATTTGAAGCCTTTCTCTATCATATGGTCCCACTATGAAGTGCTGCCCACTACAAACCAAGAGCAACAGGACAAGTGAATATACATTGCAATCTCTGAAACCATGAGCCAAAAAAAAAAAAATAACTTTTCCATTATCAAGTTGATTATTTCACATATTGTGTATACTAAATAGAAAGCTGACTAACACATCCAAGGAATCCAGTTGTGTTATAAGTATGCCACCCAGAAAGGTCTAGCAACTGCAGGAACCTATCACTGCATTTTCAATATCAGAAAAATTCAGCGATAGGACCCAATATTCCATATGTATTAAGTGGGAATCAAATGTCTACAATATCCTCTTTTGAGGTTTTCTGGCTACATATTTTTTTAGAATACTTTGAAATAGCCTTTGATGTAGTTAGTTACCATGTAAACCATCTTAAATATTAATTCATGTTTTAGAAGTTGCTAAAACATGGCTGCAGATATTCCTGTATGATTTTACATCAGATATTTCTTAACACGAGGAATATTGGAAATATATTTTAAAATTGTAAAATCGGAGTTTTTAGGATGGACCAATTAGAACTCTCGTGCTGGTACCCTGGCCTTTATAAATTGAATACATGATTTTAGTCACTTAGGAAACTTCAGAGAAGTATCCAAGGTCAAACTCTATTCTGTTCTGTTCACATAGTAGAAGATTCTGTCTCCTAAACCAAATTAAAGGTTAACTTATCCTATCTCTAGTACATTTGTCTTTGAACAATAATAAGGAGTTAGGAGTTGTAAAATTGTACAGGAGTTAATTGCCTATCAGAAAGTATAAAGAGATAGGAAGTAGATACTACATTCCACTTGTATACATATTACATATCACATATTATTTGAATATGTAGAATTAAATATTCATATGTATGGAAAAATTGGACTGAGACTTGTTTTGCTCCTTTTACCTGACAATAAGTTGGTAGGGAGCAGCAACTCTACTCTTATCAACATTGGGAGCTATCTGTTCTTTTCACAGAGAATCTGAGCATATGAAAGAAGCCCCATTGTCACAGGTAAAGTTCCTAACAGTGGACCTGAGCTCCAAATTGTGATATACTGTTTAAGCTGAAAGGTAAGGGGTCTGAAGAAATAATTCTATATATGAGGTTGGAGACACGTGAAAATATAGCCCACATCTGGGTTAACGAGAACCCAGGGGCACAGGAATACAGATCAAGCCTGGGTTAGTCCTGGGTGACAGGAATAGAAACCAATGTCTGTTATCATGGTGTCAAGAATGCTCAGGAAGAGGAAGAAGTCAAAAATTCCACTTTAGTTTCTTCTACATTGTTTACACAACAGATGTGTATCTTTTCAGACTACGTGTGTTTGTGAAAGATAAAGAGAATGAAAAAGAATTGTGTGTGTGAGAATGTATTTATATAGATGTAAATCTATGGGTAAATTTAAAGCATATTAATTTTAGTTTTGTAGTGTGTTTTCTTTATGTTTCAGTTGAAATTGGATACCATACCTGATGTATTTACATATCTCTAGATGTAAATTGTAGTTAAAAATGAATCAGCTTTCCTTTGTCAGCTGCTTATGCCAGCGAATTCTTTTTCAAATTTAAATCTGACTCATGAAGTTCTTTTGTAGAAGAGGTGTTACAAAGGCACTGCCTTTTACAATATATGCTCACTTGACACTGAACACATACGTAATATTTTGATTTCTCCATCTTAGTAAGGCTTAAGAAAGTTTTTATAGATATTAGAAATTCTCTGCGGTTATAGAATATAATTAAATTCTACTTTATAGTTCAGAATTTTTCCCCAAATGTCTGTTTTTATGCCACATATTTTATGTTAAGTAATTGGTGTTTTATAATATATACTTAATATACCCCTTCCTCTTAACATCTGAAGTTGGGAAATTTTTATTTACTCTGTAAAGAAAACTCTTAATTTTCTTTTTAAAAAATATTTTATATATTATTATTATTTTATGTATATGAGTGTTTTGCCTACATGTGTGTAAGAGCATCCATCTTGTGCAACGCTCACAGAGGTCAAAAGAGGGCATCAGATACCTTGGAGTTAAGACTGTTGTTAGCAGTCATGTGTGTTCTGGGAATCAAACCTGGGTCCTTTACAAGAACAGCTGATGCTCTTAACCGCAGAGCCATCACTCCATACCATGGAAACCCTTTATTTTCATTATTGTGATCTTCCCAATTGGTTCCATCTTCCAAGGAGGAATAGCCAAAGCTTTCCTAATCTATAGCTGTCAATGGTTTCAGATTACCTCATTTTTTTCTGTATTTATGACCAGTGAGTCTCCCACTTCAATAAAAGTGGTACCATGTTGGCTCTCCGACCCCAAGGCCTCTCGCACCTGGGTAAGTGGATCTTGCCCTCCATGCTTTGATTCCCCCAGCCTCACTCACCCTCCCATCTCCCCTGCCAGTCTCTCCTCCTAGCCTGGGACCTCTCCCATTCCTTGTCTTGGCACCCCAGACAGCTGGGGAACCACCACTGCTTCTTCCTGATCCTGTGCACATCCAGAACAACTCAGTTCTTCCTCAGGTCCCCAGGAGCACTGCTTCTGGGCCTGGCCCCACCCTAACCTCCTTCTGTTTCATGGGCCTGCAGGACCCACAGGCCTCTCTCCTTATGGCAGGCTTCTCTCTCCTGGGTAAGTCAATCTTGCTCTCTGTGCCTTGATTCCCCCAGCCTCACTCACCCTCCTATCTCCCCTGCAGGTCTCTCTTCCTAGCCTGGGCCCTGTCCTATTCCTTGTCCTGGTATCCCAGACACCTGGGGAACCACCACTGCTTCCTGATCCTGTGCATCCAGACCATCTCAGTACCTTCTCAGGTCCACAGAGGTGCTCTAGGCCTGGACCTACCCTCACGTCACTCTGCCTACCTGGGTCTGCACAACCCACCAGCCTCTTTCCAGCCAGGGCTGACCTTTCCTCTTCCTGGTCCTTTGCATCCAGACCAACCGAGCTCCTCTGTACAGTCCCCAGGGGCCCTTGGAGCTACCCCCTGCCCCCATCTTCCTTTGCATCTCTGGGAGGCACAGCCAACAGCTTCAATAGACCAGCATCTTTCCTGGACCAGGCTCACAGGCCAGTCCAACCCTCACATTCCTGAGGCCAAAGTCTATCCTGGAGAGATCCAGACCTTAGGAGAAAGCCTGGGAGCATCTGATCCTCATCTGACCTAGGCCTCTGTGGGAACTCCTGAAGACAAAAGCAATCTGGCCACTCCAATATAAAATCAAGAGAGAACAGGAAGCTTAGAGGAACCAGCCATGCATGCCCAGAAATTAAACCACAAAGACACATAAAGTTCACAAAAAGCAGACCTAAACTTGAAGGCTTGAGTCTCACACAAGAATCAGAAACTACAAAAGAAATTCACATATCAAAATCACAGAGAAAAAACAATATGAAAAACCAAAATACCATATTGCCACCAAATACCAATAGTCCTCTAGAGGAGTACAATGAGAAACCGCTAGAGATAATGCAGAACATGGAACTCAAAAGAACAATTATAAACATGATAAAAGAACTCAGTGAATTTAAAGAATGCACAAACAAAGAAACCAAAGAACTGGAGGAAGATAGGGATAAAGTTCTGAATGAATTCATAAAAGAGTTAGAAATATTGAAGAATACTCAGGCTGAAATGAAGAAGGAAATTAAATACTCAGCAAGCCAATTAGAAGCAAAAGGAGAAAGTCTCACCAATAGGATGAATGAAATGGAAAACCGAGTATCAAGACTGGAAGATAAAGTGGACAAACTAGACCACTCAAGCAAAGATTATGAAAAATTTAAGAAATCACAACAATGGAATGTGTAGGAATTGTGTGACACCACAAAAAGACGAAACTTATGAATCATAGGCATACAGGAAGGAGAAGAATCCCAAGA
>NW_008360320.1:5562064-5581825 GCF_000622305.1 Nannospalax galili
GATGCTGACCCAGAATACTCTACCCAGGAAAAACGTCTATTATAGTTGAAGGGAAAAGAAAAATCTTCCACTACATGAGTAGGCTGAAGAAATAAATGTCCACAAAACCAGCCCTTCAGAGAGTTCTGGAAGCAATACAAAGAAACATATCATTGTAAAAACACTAAACGTACAAAACAAAGAGACAATACTGAAAGCTGCAAAAGAGAAAAAACAAGTAACATATAAAGGAAAACCCATTAGGATTACAGCTGACTTTTCATTGCAAACTATGAAAGCCAGAAGAGCCTGGACCAAAGTAGTCCCAGTTTTAAATGACCACAGATGCCAACCCAGACATCTATACCCAGCCAAAATGTTTATTATAGTCAAAGGGAAAAGAAAAATCTTCCATTACATGAGTAGGCTGAAGAAATAAATGTCCACAAAACCAGCCCTTCAGAGAGTTCTGGAAGCAATACAAAGACCCGAAGAAAGGAATGACTATACCCAAGGAGGTGTGGAAAGAAATTCAATGAAGGTATAATTGTGGAAAAGTACAGCTACATCATGAATGTAAATATAAATAAAAATGATAGGATTCAATATTCATCTTTCATTGATAAATTTAAATATTAATGGACTGAACTCCCCAGTCAAAAGACACAGACTAGGTGAATGGGTTAAGACACAAAACCCATCTTTTTGTTGTCTACCAGAAACCCATCTCACTTTCAAGGACAGACACTATCTTAAAGTGAAAGGATGGAAAAAAATATACCAAGAAAATGGCACTAAGGAAAAATCAGGTATAACAATTCTAATATCTGACAAAATAGACTTTAAACTAAAACTAATCAGAAGAGATAAAGAGGGCCACTTCATTCTGATCACAGGAACAATAAATCAATAAGATATTATAATCATGACCATATATTCACCAAACTCTGGTGCACCCAACTTCATAAAAACAATACTATAGGACTTTAAGACCCAGATTAATCCCAGCTCATTAATAGTAGTGGACTTCAATACCCCACTGTCTCCATTAGATAGGACAACAGGGCAGAGAGTTAACAATGAGACATCTGAATTAAACAATACCATATATCAAATGGAGGTAACAGACATCTTCCAAGTATTCCACCCAAGCACCAAAGGACATACTTCCTACTCAAAACCCCATGGAACCTTCCCCAAAATCAGCCATATACTGGGGCACAAAACAAACCTCAACAAATACAAAAAGATTGAAATAATTCCATGTGTTCTATCAGACCACAGTGCAATAAAGCTTACAATCAACACCGAAAGAAGCCCTAATCACCACATGAACACATGGAGATTAAACAACACACTCCTGAATGATGAATGGGTCAAAAGAGAAATTAGGAAAGAAATAAAAGTATTCCTGGAATTAAATGAAAAGGACAATACAACACAACAAAACCTCTGGGACACGCTGAAAGCCGTTCTATAAAAGTATTCCTGGAACTAAATGAAAAGGACAATACAACACGGCAAAACCTCTGGGACATGCTAAAAGTGGTCCTTAGAGGGATGCTCATAGCTCTAAGTGCCTACATCAAAAAATCAGAAAGAACACAAATAAATGACTTAACACTGCAACTCAACACACTTGAAAAGCAATAGCAAACGAAACCCAAACCAGCAGACAGGAAGAAATAACAAAAATTAGGGCAGAAATTAATGAAATTAAAACAAAGAAAACAATACAAAGAATCAACAATTCCAAGAGCTGGTTCTTTGAAAAGATAAACAAGATTGGCACACCGCTAGCCCAGTTAACAAAAAGACACAAAGAGCACCACCAAACCAACAAAATCAGAGACGAAAGGGTAACCATCACAACAGACACCAGAAAGATGCAGAACATTATAAGGGAATACTTTAAAAACCTATATGCTACTAAATTTGAAAACCTAAAGGAAATGGGTGGATATCTAAAGGCATGGGAACCACCAAAACTAAACTAAGAAGAGTCTAACAGCTTAAATAGACCCATAACACAAAATGAAATTGAAACAGTAATACAAAACCACCTGACAAAAAAAAGCCCAGGACCAGATGGATTTACAGCAGAATTCTATCAGACATTTAAAGAAGATCTACATTCAATACTACTTAATTTATTCAAAAAGATAGAAATGGAGGGAGAACTTCAAAATTCTTTCTATGAAGCCAGCATCACTCTAATACCAAAGCCAGGTAATGATACAACCAAAAAGGAAAAGTATAGACCCATATCTTTAATGAACATAGATGCAAAAATTGTCAACAAGATACTTGCAAACTGCCTACAGACACACATCAAAAAGATCATCCTTCATGATCAAGTTGGCTTTATCTCAGAGATGCAGGGATGGTTCAATATACGTAAGTCAGTAAACATCATAAACCATATAAATGGGCTCAAACATAAGAACCACATGGTCTTCTCAATAAATGCAGAGAATGCATTTGACAAAATTCAACATGCATTTATATTTAACGTCCTAGAGAGAATTGGACTGGAAGGAACATACCTCCACATAATTAAAGTCGTATATAACAAACCCACAGCCAACATCATTCTAAATGTAGAAAAACTGGAAGCATTCCCATTGAAATCAGGAACCAGACAAGGCTGTCTACTATCTCCACTTCTCTTTAACATAGTGCTTGAAACTCTTGCAAGAGCAATAAGACAAGAGAAGGAAATTAAAGGAGTAATAATTGGAAAAGAAGAGATCAAATTATCCCTTTTTGCAGATGATATGATATTATATCTAAGAGACTCCAAAAATTCCACCTGAAAACTCCTAGAAATTATTAATAGGGTCAGTAATGTGTCAGGTTACATAATTAACCTACAAAAGTCTGTCGCCTTTCTATATACCAATGACAAGCAGTCAGAGAAAGAGCACATGGAAACAGTCCCCTTCACAATAGCTGCAAAAAAATTAAAAAGTAAAAAAATCTTGGAATAAACCTGAACAAAGGCATTAAAGAGCTCTACAATGAAAATTTTAAATCATTAAAGAAAGAGATTGAGGAAGACATCAGAAGGCAGAAGGACCTCCCTGCTCATTGATTGGAAGAATTAATATTGTGAAAATAACCATCATACCAAAAGTCATTTATAGATTCAATGCAATGCCAATCAAAATCCCCATGACATTTTTCACAGAATTGGAAAAAAACCATCCTAAGATTCATATGGAATTGCAAAAGACTTTGGATAGGCAAAACAACCCTGAGCACTAAGAGCAATGCCGGAGGGATTACTATACTAGATTTTAAGCTG
Organism: Nannospalax galili; assembly: GCF_000622305.1. Lineage (NCBI taxonomy): Eukaryota > Metazoa > Chordata > Mammalia > Rodentia > Spalacidae > Nannospalax > Nannospalax galili. The sequence continues at coordinate 5,565,351 of NW_008360320.1, forward strand.
TATCACAGAGCTATAGTCATTAAAACAACATGGTACTGCCACAAAAATAGACCCATAGATCAAGGGAAAAAAATTGAAGACCCAAATATGAGTGAATGCAATTTCAGCCACCTGATATTTGACAAAGGGGCCAAGAATATTCACTGGAGGAAAGACAGCATGTTCAGCAAATGATGCTGGCAAAACTGGATCCCCACCTGTAGAAGAATGAAACTCCTATCTTTCACTCTGCACAAAAGTCAATTCCAAATGGCTCAAAGACCTCAATGTAAAGCCTGAAACTCTGAAACTGTTAGAAGGAAACACTGGGAAAAAAACTGCAAGATATAGGTGTAGGAAAGTATTTTCTAAACCAGACATCAATTGCTCAGGAAACAAGGGCAAGAATTAACGAATGGGACCTCATTAAACTAAAAAGCTTCTGTACATCAAAGGAGGTAACCAGGGAAGTGAACAGAAAACCCACAGAATGGGAGAAAATCTTTATCAGCGACACATCCAACAGAGGTTTAATATCCAGAATATATAACAAACTCAAAAAACAGAGAATCAAGACAAGAAGCTACCTGATTAAAAGATGGGCTTAGGAGTTGAACAGAGAGTTCTCAAATGAAGAAGCAAAGATGCCTATGAAACATCTTCAAAGATGTTCAACATCACTACTAATTAGAGAAATGCAAATTAAAACCACTTTAAGATTTCATCTTACTGTAGTCAGACTGGCTAAGATCAAGAGAAAAAATGATACCAAATGTTGGAGAGGATGTGGGGAAAGGGGAACTCATCCTATTGCAACGAACTTGTACATCCATGTTTGTTGCTGCCCTTTTCACAATAGCTAAGAGATGGAAGCAACCAAAATGTCCCTCAATTGATGAATGGATAATGAAAATGTGGTTCATTTATACAATGGAGTTTTACTCAGCAATAAAGAAAGATGAAATCATGAAATTTGCAGGTAAATGGATGGAAGTAGAAACTGTTATAATAAGTGAAGTAACACAGACTCAGAAAAAAAAATCTACATAAGTTCTCCCTCATATGTGGATCCTAGAACCAAACCCTGAAAAGTGAGTATGTATCCAGACATAACTACAGGAACCAAGATAATGGAAAGGAACCAGGGAGGTAAAGGAAAAGAAAGAATCTGAAAGGGAAGAACTGTAGGAAACAGGCCTTAGTAAGGGAGATAGAGACAAAAATTGGGTTAGTTTAAGGGAGGGGGAAGGGAGGGGAGGGAAGGATATACATGGACCCTAGGGGATAAAGGGAAAGAAGGAGCTCAACAGAGTTAGGATAGGAGAAGGGTATTATTCAGGGAGAAAGGGAGGAAATGGGGGCACCTTAAGTGGGACAACTATGGTGGAGGGGTGAGACAATGCAAGAGATAAACAATGCCTAGCTAGTTTTGAAAACCGGAGGGTACCATATTACACCTACAACCTGCTGGCAAATTACCCATAGCAGATAAAGAACTATATGTCTAGGTAAGGTTTATCTGAGAACAATTGGTCTTTGCCCAAGACTTATCTACATGGCACACAGTAATTAAAAGTACCAGACTGGTGGAACTAACCTTCTTGGATGTTTACCAGATATACTTTGAGGCCTATACTAATTTGGTAAGAGGGATAAAGGACAGTTTTTGCTCCTTGTTCTCCTAAGTCGACTAATTCCAGGGGATTATGAGCATCTTTCAAAATGCCCTGTAATGGTGGTGGGTCACCTGTCCTCTTGATCAAGGAGGCTGAGGAGACCCCACCAGATGGACTTGAACCAGTGTCCAGTCTACAAAGAGGAGGGTCAACACAGAAGAATCACTTCCTCCATGCTTCCAAGTGAAGCCAACCATGGTTAGCAGGACCTTTGACTTATCTTCACATAGGTGGAACTGGTAAAAGAAAGGAGCCAGGGGCTCCTCCCAAGCCCATGTGACCCCTGAGGAACAGATCCTCAAACGACCTTAAGAGTGAAAATAAATTGGTTTATCAGGGCCAACTGTATGGCCTTAAACATCCAAAAGGAAAGTATAACCCAAGATTAAAGGGGTCAATATAGTTTCTTAATTGTCCATATGCATAGCTAAAGGCTACATAACAAGCAACAATGCCAGATATGAGATACCTTCTTTTGAGTTGTTGACCAGGGTGAACAAAGGGACTCCAAAATAGCAACCCAGCATAGAACTGGGAAAGTGAACATCAGGCCCTAATCTTATCTAAAGGAGTGTTGACAACTGATTGCTGCTAGAAGAGGAACAGCTGACCCTCCTAAAACAAAGACCTCTAGACAGGCTGACTAGATTCAACAGAAGGGCAAGTAGAGGGGATTGGCTGGGGTGCTGACAACACAGCAAACAATAACAGGGATATCAGAATATAAGGGCTCTAGTCCGGGGAGGGAGGCTATGGGAGGGTGCCATCTGTGAAGTGGGTGTATAGTTGAATAAGATGGTTTGGGATGTTCTGTGTGATATACACACACACAAAAAGAAAATCAACAAATTTTTTAAAAATGCATTATATTTGAGGAGGAAGCATGGAAATTTATGTCATGCTAATTAGTAGAGGTGATAAACAGTACCATTGAAAACCACCCGATGACTTCATAGACATACACAGGCGCCAAGGGTCCAAATGCAACCGATTTTGACTAGTAATAATCAGATGCATACAGATTAGAGATGCATGCACCAACATCTTAGTGTTACTAGCAAAAACAACGAATCTTTCTGCATGGGACAATATATTCTAAAATGAAATAGAGATCTTTTTTTATAGGTTAAAAAACTCATTCAATTTTATGTCTTACAGGGTTTATAGTGAGTTCAATATTGTATAACTGTATTAACTCAGCTGTGAAAGAGATGTACTCTTGCTCTGGAGTATGTTACTGAATATGTTAAATCTGTAGTGAAATGCTTCTTCTAATCATGTAGTTATTAAAAAATTTTGAAAATGATTAAAAAAATAATAATTAGTAGATGTGAAAAACATTACCATTGAAATCTACCTGATGACTTTATGTCCATGCTCAGATGCCAAGGAGCTCAGAAAATAACCCACTGTCACCAGTAATAATCAGATAAATAGATATTAGAAATGCATATGCAAACATCTTAAAGTCAATTGTATTGAAAATGAATTTTTCTGTATGAAACTGTGTATTTTAATAATGAAATGGAGATCTTTTTTAAAGATTAAAACCTCATTTAATTTTATGTCTTATAGGGCTTATACTGAGTACAATATTTTATAACTGTACCTATTCAACTGTAAACCTAAAAATTTACAGCCAATTTTGAAAAAGATGCATCTTAGCTCAGAAAATTGTTATTGACTATGTCAATGCTGTTATAATGAAATGCTTGTTCTAAGTATTTGATTATTAAATAAATAATTAACTGGAAAAAAAAGCTGTACCATGTTGCTAACTATATGAACATGGGAAAATTATATAATTTTTAAAAGACACTTAGGTTTCTTTGACTGAAAAAGAATAATAATATATAGCTCTTATTTTTGCTGCAAAACACATAAGGAAACTCTGCCTATAAATTTCATAGCATAGATGCTTTATCTTTAGAGACTATGTATGTATATGTATATGCATATGCATATGTATATATGCATGTGTATGTATTTACATATGTGTTCTTTTTCATGGCCAATATTAACATCTTCATTGTCATATTTTTTAATCTATATGAAGGAACATAAATTTTTAAATTAGTTTTGTGATTTAGATTTCATACTGAAGTAACATTTAAATAGAAGGATTTTGTCTGCCTATAACAAGCTCGAGTTTTTAAATTTGTACATGTGTAGAATGAAGTGCTTTCCAAGTGAAGCGTGATCAGGGAAGAGGATGGTAAATACTTCAGTAGGCTAGCAGCTAGGACTTGACAGAACACACATCCACTAAATTGTGGATAAACATGTACAAGTAAGTCCAAAAAACATTAGTAGTTAGAAAAATTTGAAATAAAATTATAGCACTCACCTTTAATAATGACTGAAATAATAATTATTGGCAAAGTATTGTCAAGAATGCAGGGAAATGGATGTTTTCTTAAGTTATTTTGGGAACGGAAATTGGTGAATCCACTTAGGAAAAGTTTAGACCTCTTTTACTCAGTATGAACATTTTCCTGTGTTAGGAGAACTTGTAGTGGTTAATCTTCTCAACTTGCTGAGATGCAGAATCACCAAGAGACAAAATTCTGGGTATGTTTGTAAGAGATGTTCTAGAATAGGGTAACGAAAGGAGGTGGTGCACCCTAACTATGGGCAGCAGTGTTATGTGATCCCAGGTCCTGGTCTGATTGAAAAGGTGAGAGTAAATTGTCAGCATTCATATCTCTCTGCTTCCCGAAAGGGAGCAGATGGAGTTCCCTGTCACCATCAATATGTAAGGCAAAAACACAAACTTCATTCCTTAAGTTGATTGTATCAGGTATTTTTTCACAATAATGAAAAAAGTAACCAAAACAATATTAAACAGAAATACATGCAACTAAAAACATATATAAGAATATTCCTAAGAACATTGATTACAATATTCAAAATGTAGAAACTACACAAATGCTTATCAACCAGTGAGACAGACAGTTGTGCTCACTTCACCTCTATCATTTCTTGAAGAGAATACTCTAAGTTTAAATATAGTTATTTGCTTTCCTGAAGTGATTTATATTTCTTAACATTTATTCAGTTCTTGTGTCAGGTCTGTTTCACCTCAGTAAGAAATCTGTGTTCATCTCCCAAATCTGACCAAGTTCATTACCTCATCATCATAACTAAACTCCCTTTGGGGCCAAGACATCTGTGTGCCACCTGACCTGCTGCTAGCTTTGTCGCTGTTTCCTGTCTTTAAGTAATCCCTTAGACAGAGGCCAGATGTGCACAGCTCAGCTTGGTGTACCTGGATCCCAGTGGACAGATACTTACTTGAAGAACTTGTGTTCTTAGTTGAAGGGCAAGGTCCGTTGTCTGCATGGTTTCCAGGCTGTCTCTGCGGTCTTTAGGTATGCTCTTGAGTTCTAAAGTTTTCATTTTCCTTTTATTTAGTTCACATATCTGCATGAATTTAAAGTTTTCTTTTGTTCCTCATTTATACAATATCACTAGGAAGGGAATAGCTCCATCTCTTCAAAACTGATTTAAGAACAATCAGGATTTGGCCACTACGTATGCTTCTTCCACTCTTGTAACCAAGAGAAGTACTGAACCCAGCTACCCTCGTTTAGTCTCACCAGCCCCATGATTCCTCTGCTCCTCTGTCAAGGAAGTTATGCCAAGTTTTTGTTTTGTTTTGTTTTTCTTTCAACAGTGCTGTCAGCAAATTCAGTCTGGGTCTAATTGGATTTTGATACCTTTGGATGTGGGATGCTCCACAATATGATTGGACTTATCTTTCCTAAGGAAGGATTACAAGGAATGCAAGTGAGAAAAGAAGACCTGGGTTGGGATGTCATTTCACTGCGCTCTGTGCTGTAGATAGCATGTTTTATGAAGAATGAAAAAATATTGTTATTCAAGAAAGTATTCGTAAAATGACAAAATGTGTTTTCCACAGCTTGGCAGTATGAAGAGTTAAATTTTGTTTTAAATGAGATACTATTCACATATATGGATTTCAATGCCCAGTATCCTCAGAGTTCTGATTTGATGTTTATAAACTTTTGATTTTGTGTTATAAAAGTTAGAATTGAAAGAAAGTCATTTGCAATTTCTACCTTTACCATTTACTTCAAAGTGCTTCCAAGTTCAGCTGAAGAATCATCAGACATGTCTGGGCAGGAGTCTAAGACACACCTAAATATGTCCATATTTTCAATAGTCAAAGCCAATATTAATAAGCTGTCTTCAGATTCTATTTTTTAAAGTTGATTGAATTCAAGCTCTTTTGTTTTATGGAATGCAGCCTATTCTAATGTGGAGAGCCGTGATAATGTCATTTTTATATCACATCTGTGGCTTAAATTTGGTGACATAATCTTGATTTAAAATTGCAGTAAACAATAACAAAATCTATTTGACTTCTTTTCTTTACAATTTTCATAGTGGGCCTGTAAAATTTCATGTATCATTTGACCTAGAAAAATGGTGGGGTTTTCTTCCCTTATGGGGAGTCACTGAGGTTATAGACGCTTCAGTGTATTCAATGAACAATTTGTTCAAGCAATGTTAGGTCACGAACTGAGACTTTTTGTTCTTAAGCCTTTATTTTTATTTTATGATGTGTGTATGCATGTTTGTGTATGTTATTATATGTATTGGATGTGTATGAGTGTGAGTAGATATGTATTCATATGTGAGTGTATGCGCTGGGCATGTTTGTGTGTGCTTGAGTGTGAGTTTGTGTATATGTATATGAGTGTGTGTGTGTGTGTAGTTGAGTGTGAGTGTATGTGATAGATTGTGCCTACTATAACACACATGTGATCAGAGAACTTTGAGTATTTATCCTCCCTTACACATTGAGGCAGGCTCTCTCCTGTTGCTCACTACCTCATACTCCAGGCAGCTGGCCTGTGAATTTCCCCCAGTTCTCCTTTTTCCACATCCCATCTTCCCATAGAAATATGCTGCAATTATAGATTGGTGTATTACTGTGTCTGGCTTTTATGTGAGTCCTAGAGATCTGAATTCAAGTCATCAGTTTTGTGTAACAATCATTTTATCCACTAAGTCATCTCCCCAGGCCTTCTATGACATTAAGACCAGCTTTTAGCTTCTTAAAATTCACCACATCCTTGATTCATGCATTTTTGTCTATAAAAGTATGCATCACAATTAGCATGCTAATATCTGTGTTTTCCCAAAAGGCAAACCTCAAAACCTCTTTTCTACAAGAGGACAGTATATGGTGGAAATATTTGGTACTCGTGCTGTGTTTAAGATGAGAGAAGAAAGATAAGACTCAAGATGGTTTTCAGATAGCAAACATTATGCAGTGTGTTGGTTGCTTTTTTTTTTTTTCTTCTTCCAGCAAAATAGTGAATAAAGAAACTTGAGGAAGGAAGGGCTTATTTTAGGTACAATATAAGCCTGACACATCATGGCGGAGAAGTCAGGGTGCCAGGAGCTTGAAGAAGCTGGTCGCATTGTACCCACAGTCCTGGAGCAGAGAGAGATGAACTCTGGTGCTCAATTCATTTTATCCTTTATATTCAGTCTCAGATCCCAGTCTATGGAATGCTGCCATTCATATTCAGGAAGAGTCTTCCCACCCTAATTTACATAATCTAGATTCTCTCTAGCTAAGAAGTCCAGAGACTTGTCTCTTAAGTGACGATAGGTCCTGCGAAGTTGGTAAATCATCACAGGCATAAGAGGCTATGAAAGCTAAGGAAAAGGACCAAGACTGCTCAGGTTATACCCTGTGCAGTTTCCAGACTTCGGCAAAAGTGAAAGTGGGGTGGTCGTTTCAAGGACTTGAGAAGTGGTAATAATCTCTACAGAAGCAGAAGTTCCTAGAGAAATTTACTAAGATCTTTCAAAGGGTTGAGAATGGAGTTCAGTGGTATAGTGCTTGTCTAGCATGCCAGAAACCCTGAGTTTGATCTGTAGCACTACAAATATATTCTGAGGTAATGTATAATTCATTATTATAATGAATAGAAATGACTATTGATAGATTTTATCACAATGATGAATCTCAACATAATCATGCTAAAGGAAACAAGCCCTCAAAAGAATGTATACTACATTCTAGAAAATACAAAATAAAATATTATATCGTGAAGCATATTAATAATTGCCTAAGGTAGAAGAAAGAAAATTTAAGAAGAGGCTATAGTGACAGATTATGAAATGACACAAACAGATATGTCTAGATAATCATAAATATTCATCATTGAAGAATATTAGGGAAAGAATGATGTTATCAATAGATGGCGCAAGATGGAATGGAACACTATATGAAAAACATAAATGTTTATCTCTGCCTTATATTACATGGAGAAATAGATTCTGAATGAATTACACAACAAATTATGAAAAGTAAAGCATATGAATCAGTATATGAATTCAGTATATGAATCTGTTGAGAACAGTAATAATAATACTTAAAAATTCTTTGTTAATACATGTAATAAATTAGTTAGCTCTCACTGTATACCATATACTAGTCCAACAGCTTTATGCAGATAACATTATTTATTTATTAGAATAATCTAATAAGTATGTGATCTCTATTATGCAGATGCGGAAATAGAGACAACGATAGATCAATGAACTTAACTAATTCTGCCAGCTGTTTCTTTTTGCCTCGCAAATATTCTAAGATAGAATTTTAAAGGAATCAGAAATGTTGAATTCTAAGTTTGGACTGTCTTCTTTTGCCCTGTGATATCAGATTTAAGACTTATAATTTCTCTAAACCTGAGTTCTTTTTAACATTCAAAGGAGTATAATACATTTGGCTGGTATTAACTTTAGGAGTTGTAAAGGTCAAATGAAGTGGGCTGTGTGAATGAGCTCTGTGCACTGTGTTCCCACTAACAATAGACTTGCAAATGATAGGCATTTGGCTCTCATTTGCTCCCCTTTCTAGGGATAGGATTTTGCCAAATTAGCTAGCATCTCTCAACATTTCCTCACATATTTTGAAGATAATATGTTGTCAATATATGCTGGCTATTGCTATATGCCAGATACTCTTCTGCTTTACATGTATCAACTTATTTTATTCTCACAATAGCCCTAAAGAATATATGCATGATGTCTTGACTGCAGACTTAAAGTACAGAGGTCATGTAAAGGGTCCAATACGATGCAGTTAATAATTGGCAGAGCTGGGTTTGAGCTAGACAGTCTATTATTTCTTTATTTTTAAAATTATGCAAATTAAAGATGACATATGGAAAAATGCAGTAAACAATGTAATATAAACAAAAACCGGGAATGGTCACTACTATAGCTTTTGCTTTAATCAACTAAAATCATACATCAAAAATGAATAAGAGTTATAAATGTGTAGACTGGTATAGCACATAAGCTAGAAATGAGAAAAATAAATGAATTTGCTTAACTGTTAGGCAAGCAACAAGGGATATTTGGATTATAGGAAGAGAGCAGGGAGATGTACAAGGATAAGGTGACTTGCGACCAAAACATCAATAGTTGATGCGAGATCAAATGGACAGCTATATAGAACTAAACAAAGACGTACTGACACCCAAAGTACAACCCATAGAAACAATGTAAGTGTAATGGAAATCAAGTGCTCTGAGTGAACACTCATCATTGAGGTTCTTAGGACTTGGGAGCTGTTACTATGGTTACTTTAAACTCTCAAAGAATGTGTCTTATTAAAGGTCCTTAAATTAGCTTATCTTTGCAGTTTTGTGTGCCTTGTGAAAGTTATGTGACTCTAGAGAATGCTTATAAATAAGAATTTACACATCCACTAATACTTTCCTAACATCTTCATATGTAGCTTCCTAGATTAACTCTTTTAAACGAAACAGAGCAATCTGTCACTTGACTTTTCTATGACATTCAAGATATCGAAGTTTATAAGAAAAGATTGATTTAGACACAAGTTTAATGGAATTAAAAATGTGTGATTAATGACATCTGTTTTTTAGGCATGATCGCTGAAGCAAAATTAATTAATGCCACGTATAAATTACACATTATACTGTACTTTGCCTGAAAAGATGGATAAATTTGTTAATTTTTCTTTACACTAAACAATTATAATACCTACTGAATATTAGAGCATAAAATTGCATAGTCCTTATTTTTAGTCACCAGTCCTTCTTAAGTGTCAGAATTAGTTAAATAACATGAATCTGCTTTTTAGTGCTATGAGTATCAGAGAAGCCCAATAATATCCAGTTTCATTACTGAGTTTATTAGAATGGGCAGATTTATAAGAGTTTTGGCCTCTGGCATCAGACCATGTAGTAAAACAGAATAGTTTTTTTTTGTCTTTTGAACTTTTTGGTCTGTTGCAAAGAATAATAATAGTGCAGGGAAGGAATAGTGTACCCCAGAAAATGTTGTCATATCATGAACGTGGAATATACACAGGCTATATAAAGCAAACAATATTTTCAATGAGCTTCATTTAACATCGGCACAAAGTCTAAACCTACAAACATAAGTATATTTTAAATCAATCGGAAATTATAGCTTCATATTATCATTTCAGTGATAACTTTCAATTATTTTATAGACAATAACTTTCAGATGTAAAGTATATTAGAATTTGATTTACTGAGAAGATCTGAAAAGATATAAAATTATGTCTCTCTGCAACTCAGGCTGAGAAGTTTGAGAGCTCATATCTATGGACCTTTATACTAAGGATTGCTATTTGGCTTTATCTCTGTAGCAACCGTTAAGGAATGTCAACAAATCCTTTTGCTATTGGTACTGTTTACTGCTTAAAATACTGTGCTTAGCCATCTGGGGGCTAGCTAAAAGAGTTCAAACATATAAATCAGCATAACCATCCAGAATGAACATTTGACTTGTAGACATATACTTCCAACAATATCAAGAGAATATTCTTTTATATACTTCCAACAATATCAAGAGAATATTCTTTTATATTTTAAAGCACTGCACAGGCAATATTTTATAACATCAGCCTCTATGATACACTACTTTGGAATGGTAGCCATTTTCATTGAACAAGCTGCTTTTGTGTAAATTTGGAGATCAAAAAGAGTAACCACCCTCCCCTCCTCCCTGCTGAACATTCCCACTTTACCTACCTCCCCCCAACTAGGGACATGAAAGGGGCCATGGTGTTGGGGTGGGGGAGGAAAGTCAGGAAAGAAGGGATGGTGGAAGGCAGTCATTATTGGGGGTAGGGTGGGGATAATGGGGGCCCTGGAACTGGGGAGGGAGGAGGGAGGCCAGATGGGAGGAAGAAGTGTAGAGAGGAATGAATCTTGGAGGGCTGGGAAATCCAGAGGGAATTTGTGATACCTGTGAAACCCCACGAAAAATGCCCATACAGTGTTTAAACATTAGTTCATATGTATACCTGGGAACTTTGTGGCAAGGAACACAGTGCCAGGCAGATGAGACCTCCCCTTGAGTGGTTGGTTAGAGTGGTCCAAGAGACTCCCAAAATAACATAAGATATTGACAAACTTCTAGTAGGTAAGACCCTACCTCTGAAGATAGGACATACTTTTGATAGAGGACTTGGAGCAATGGAGCAGAAGCTGACCTGGAGGCCTCTAACCAAAGTTTGGCTATCATAATAGTAGATGATGGTATGCAAACTGCCAAGGGAGAAAAACAATCAATGGTCCAACCCAGCCCTAAACCCTAATAACCATAGCAATCAGAATGACAAACTACTTCTATCAGTGCAGTAGTGGCACTGTTAGCTGGGGGGCAATCTAATTGGACTTAAAGCCCTCTCAATGGGAGCAAACTCATGGGTAGCACTGTAAACTCAGCCAAATACACATGGTAGGAGAAGACATAGATTTCTGAGAAAACCGGGTATCTTTCATATTTCTAGACAAATGAAGTTTCTTACTGTGTGGATCTCTTATATTTACAGACAAGATTATTGTACACCACTTATCAAAGAAGCTTCTTTTTGAAATAGATGGAAGCTACTGAAGAATTCCACAACTTATCAAACACAGAGAATACATGTCTGAGTGATTCCTAGTACGAGGTGACACATCTACAGTTGAACCTCTACATATAAGGTTCATGGAACATAGAGGAACAAGGGATAGAGAGAAAACTAATGCATCCTCCAACTCTCAGCAGTAAAGTTTCCTTATACAACAGAGTGCAATGCATGCAGAAGGTCACAAATGGTCAAGTTTTAAAGAATAAGAGACTACAGAATGTGCAACCTTGGAGGACATTCCTATATTAAATCTCACCCACCCACAGCTCAGGGACAGTTGTAGAACAGGGGATGCAAAGATTGTAAGAGCCAGGGCTGGTTCACGAACACAGGGAAGCAGTGACTTTCAGGCCACTGGAAGCTTGCACATGTGAATTTGTAGCAATGATGGCATCTAGCACAGGACCCATGCCAACTCAATCAGACAAGGGCCCAGAGGGGAGGAGAGAAATAGGTGATAGGCCAGAACTAGACTGAAAACTATTGGAGACTGATTGCTGTTGGATGAAAGAGAGCATGCCTTACATAGGATCTCTAGGTGGGGTGACTAGACTCCAGTGGACGAATTTGCACTGAAGGACATCTGGGTACCAAAGCTTGACTAGGTGGGACATAATGTGCATTGCAGAATACCTGAGGTCAGGTGTGGGGATGGGGGGCATGAATGCGGGAGGAAGTTTAAATTTGATTAAGAACTGTTGTATGAGATTACAAAAGCTCAATGAAATTTTTTTTAAAAAAGAATGACTGTATAAACCTTAAAAAATAGTAAACCAAATTGTTAATTAACAACATATTCTAGATGTTATCTTGAGTTGGAATTTTTCATTTTCATGCTACACTCTCCAATAGAGTTAGCTATTTATGAGTCACATAAACAAAGCTATTGACTATGAATTTTCCAATGGCTATTCTGATACTTTGTGCTGTACATATTATGTAATTGTGACCACGATGAGAAATACAGTAAAGGAAAATATTCTTTATTAGTTTCTAAGAAGAGGGTTAAATAACTAGAAATTAAAGTCATGATAAGATATAGCTGATTTCACTAAAGGAAGATTTTGCAACTTATGCTCCCCATTAGTTCTTTTTTCCAAATGCTGACACAAGCTCCCCAGAAATAGTGAAAACTGCATTACATCAAATACTTGCATGTCTTCCTTTAGATTGTTAGTTATTTGAGAGAAGATGAAATAGGACTCTGCTCAGATATATCCACTGACTCCTCAGGGTCAATGGATAAATTAGAAACCTTTCAGTTGGCATTTGCTAGCTTCAATCACTTCATCTGATTTTCCTGTCTTTTCTCCTGCTAGTCCTCTGTTCTGCCTCCAATCACCAGTCAAGAATGCTTCTCTTTAGGGTCCTGGTGAGAGTACTATAAAAATGGCCCTAATGAACCACACCTCCCTGCACCCATGCTACTTTGCAAAGTGTGCTTAGTTTTTCTTTTCCTCAAAGATAGAGTTTATGTTTTGCCTGTGAAACCGAGGCCAGTCTGTGAATCACCTTGCCCAGTCAGGTGCCATATAGAGGCTCTATGGGCCTTTAGAAGTCTGTGCCAGAAGGTACATTGTAGTTTACACTGTCACCATTGGGTAAGCCCGAGAACAGCCTGTGGCAAGTAGGCAGGTTAGCCTATTAGACATTGTCATGATGAAGATGACAAAGATGTCCTAGAATCAATGAACACTAATATCTTGGTCCTTCTTGGGGAAGCAGTCCTCCTTTAGCAAACAGTCTCACTTGGGAACTTGTTTGGTCCTAACAGGGACATCCAACAGCCAAACCAAAGAAGTATAGAATAATCATTGTTTTGTGCCAAAATTGTTTGGGATGATTTATAGTATAATAATAAATTACAGTGATATGAAGCAATAGATAATCATTATATGATCCACCTATGGTATTTTCCTTAGCACAACACCCATCAGTATTAGCTTTCTTCTTTTGAGCAGCCATGCACTTGTTTATCAGCTAATGCTATCTTACAATTTTCATATTTGAAGAATCCTGTCCTATATCCATTCATAAAGTAACATGTCTGTGAAGAATTTTCATAATAGTTGGCTGATGTGAGGGCCCAGCCCATTGTGGGTGGTGCCATTCCTAGGCAGGCAGGCCTGAAGTATACAAGAAAGATAGCTGAGCAAGCTAAAGGAAGCAAGTCAGTAAGTACCATTACTGTTTGTCTCTGCTTCAGTTCCTACCTACAGGTTCTTGCCTTGAGATCCTGCTTGACTTCCATCTTTGATGAGCTGTGACTGGTAAACTGAAATAAATGTTTTCCTGTCCAAGTTGCTTTGGTCAGTGTTTTATCATAGCAATGGGGGGGGGTGGACAACCAGAACAAAATCTAACATGTAATATCACCAAAATAACTCCTTTAAAAAATTGAAAGGTCTCCTTCTCTTTAAATGGGCTATTGGGGGACTGGAGAGATGGCTTAGCAGTTAGGAACACTGGATGTTCTTGCAGAAGACCCAGGTTCAAATCCCAGCACCCACATGGCACCTAACAACTGTCAGTAACCAGTTCGAGGGGATCCAATAGCTTCTTCTATCCCCCCTGGGCATTGCATGACACGGATGCACTTACCTACATGCAGGCAATGCGCTCATACACATAAAATAAAAATAAATAAAATATTTTTTTAAAATGGGCTGTTGGAACAATACTTAAAATATGTTGCATTAAAATGCACTTATTCATCATGCTCAATGTGAAAGACTGATACTACAGCTTTGTAAGTTTTAAATAAACAATTGTAAGATGCTTATCATTTAAATAATGCCTGGTAAACTATGGTCATCTGGCTTTCTGCCTGTTTGGTAAATAAAACTTTACCAACACATGCCCTTTCCTTTAGTGTACTACAGCAGCAGTTAAGTTGGCTAAATTATTTCAGTTTGAAATCCTGTAGTATTAACGCTTTAAGAAAAGCTGTCTTGACCCATTATTTATAATAAGCAATAAATGCAACTATAATCAGAGAAGTATAAAATATAAATGCTGGCAAGAGACAAAAATATGAAAAATGTTATATACACAAATGAGAGTGTGATCATTTGAGGCTGAAATATTGAAAGAAGGTTGCGTGCATAAGAAATAGTTTGGTATGGGTGATAAAATAGGACGATATTTTAGAAAGCATGGTGAGAAGCTTACAATCAAGAAAATATGAGAGTGAAGCTACCTTAGGAATAAATAGGAAAGGAATAAGGACTGAAGTTAGGACTTATGAAGAGGGTTGTGATGTTACATGAATGTTGAATGTTATAATGCTGCTAGGTATGCAAGGGTGCAATTGCAGAGGAGGATGGCTCACAGTACAGACTGCTTTGGAGGACATGGTTTTAGTTTCCTATGGCTGTTGTAACAAAGTACTAAGGCTGAGTGGCTTAAAGCAACAGAATTTTGTTGTTTAAAGGTAAAGATGTAGAAGTCTTCAATTTTCTTTGGGGTCATACTATCTCTGATGACTCTAAAGAAATTGACCTTGTTTCTTCTGGCTTCTGGTGATGCTTGCTGGATGTTGGCCTACAGATATATCACCTTAGTCATGTGGCAGGCTTCTCCCTGTGTGTATTTATTAATCTCTGTCTCTGTTCAAATGTCTTTGTTTAGAAAGGGTGCTGGTATTATAATATTGGATTTGAATGTAGCCTAAATGACCACAGTTAATTTGATTACTTATATAAAGGGTTTCTTGATAAAAAAGCTTGTACTTTGAAGTGCTAGTTGTTAGGACTTCATTGTGTTTTTCTTTGGGGATGGAATTTAAACTAAAACAGATATAGGTAAGAAGAGCTGGGAGGAGCCAGAAGACACACAACACTAACATGTCACTAGTAAACATTGAAGAACATTGGTGAGTTTGGAAACCAAGTTGCTAGATGTCATCAAGATTCATGAAAATTCAGAATAAGAAAAGAAAGATAAAGAACAGAGAAGTGCAAGAAGGTGGCTCATTTTAGGAGAGTTGTTATACTAACAGGTAAGAAAAAACTTGAGCGCTTTAGGAAAATGAAACAACTGATGGAGCAAGTCTTAGAGTTGAAATATGAATTAAACAGAAAAGCAATCAATATGCCAGGTAGAGCAAGGAAATGTTCAAAAGTAAGGGGCTGTTTTCCCTCAAAGTGAAGAAAAATGAAAGGAAAGGTCCACAAAGTATTGGATGCCTATATTAAATTCAGAATTTTTTGTAATGTATGATGTTTTATGTTTATAATGCTCCAGGAAGGTTTATGTACAGATCTTAGGTCCGGTAAAAACTGCGTGTGTTGTTCCACAAAGAATACCTGATAGTAGAGAAAAATATATTTATAGTGAATCCCACTAGTGTGCAGTGGTTCCCAGTTATCCATTGTTTTGCTTCTTGTGGTTTCATTTGTTTGCAGTCAACAATGATCCAAAATTATTAAATGGAAAATTCTAGAAAAGAGCAATTTATGTTTTAAATTGTGAACAATCCTGAGTATTCTCATGAAATCTTTCTGTGTCTTGCTTCATCCTGTGCTTAGGATAGAATAGAAGACCTGTGTACAAGCCCATACAACTACAGCTACCTGATCTTTGACAAACATGCCAAAAATATACATCGGGGAAGAGACAGTATCTTCAACAAATGGCGCTAGGAATCCTGGACATTAACATTCAGAAAAATTAAAATGGATTCTTAACTCTTTGCCCCCACCTGCGGGGACCCTGTACAGGTAAAGCTCGAGGGGGACCACTCCCTGAAAGGAAAAACGGGCAAGAAAGAGTAGACGGAGCCTAAGCAAGTCCACTTGTCAAGGGTCGCTTTATTGTATTGCAAGCTTTCCTTATATACAGTTTGTATTTAGAAG
>NW_008360320.1:5587166-5587511 GCF_000622305.1 Nannospalax galili
TCCAGCAAGCTTATCAAAAGTCCAGGTGGCTTCAGGGGCCCGAGGATCCCGCTGGTTTCTGCTGGCTATAGTCTGACAGCGATCAAGGTAGTCAGCTTTCCAGGATAAGAATTGTCCACGAGAGAGGACCATCTGAGCCACCTGAAGCCATTCTCCTGGTGTAAAGTACCCACCACCGGACAGGGTCTCAAGCATGGATACAGTAAATGGGGCATTGGGGCCATAGTTTTTAACTGCATTATTTAATTCTTTAAGAGGTTTAAACTTGAGGCACTTATACTCAACATCTGTTGGTATAGTAGAGCGCCTACTAAGCCCTGAAGGGGCGGGAGCAGGAACCTGCTC
>NW_008360320.1:5587608-5594166 GCF_000622305.1 Nannospalax galili
TGTGTAGTTTTTTTTTTTTTTTTTTTTTTTTTTTTGATTGTTGTTTTCTGCTCAGACGGAAACAACAGTTCCTTCAAGGAAGGAACTGGCCAACACAAAAGTTCTGGTGGAAACCATGAATGGTTTTGGAATCAATCATCACAGCGAGCCTGCTTGTATGTTAAATGCACCTGTGTCAAGAGAGCTTCGGATCCCCGAAAGTGGAGTTACAGATGGTTGTTAGTAACCGTGTGAGTGCTGGGAATCAAACCTGGTTCTTCTGCAAGAGCAGTCAGTGCTCTTAACTGCTGAGCCATCTCTCCAGCCCTTATTTATTTATTTGAGACATGGTCTCACTATGTATCCCTGGCTAGCCTGGAGCTGTTAGATAAAAGCCGGGCAGGGAATAGCCCCAGGAAACATAGGAGGACTCCAGTAAAGCAAAGTTTATTTCTTAGGATTGCTGGTGGCTGGCAGCTCAGCTGGGGAGAGAAAGGTGACCAGTAGCCTGCTGACTGCTGAGGAAGTTCTTATAGGGGGGTTGGGGAACATGGAAGGTGGCAAAAATAATCATTACAGTTTCAAGGGAAGTAGTCAACTGAGACAGCTCTTACATCAGTGGGTCTGGGTGCAGGGGGCTGTTTATCTTCCAAAATTATCTGGGGAACAGCTTTGTGCTGAGACAGCTCTACATGTAGCTGTCTGGCCAGTTCCTGTTTTGCAAGGGGGCCCTCATGGCCTGTCCCATGAGGCTTTTTTACACTGGGAGAGGGTCGTCTGCAGACCTGGAGTCTAACAGGAGCTATCTATGTAGATCAGGTTACCTCATAACTTAGAGATCTGCCTGCCTCTGTGCCCCTGCCTGCAGGGACCCTGTACAGGTAAAGCTCGAGGGGGACCACTCCCTGAAAGGAAAAACGGGTGAGAAAGAGGAGACGGAGCCCAAGCAAGTCCACTTGTCAAGGGTCGCTTTATTGTATTGCAAGCTTTCCTTATATACAGTTTGTATTTAGAAGGGGTTGAAGAAGTTGGTCAAGAGGTTACAGCATTTTTATGGGTATGGGGTGGGGGACTGAGCAATGTGACTGACCACCAGGTGTTCCAAGAGATTACTGCATGACTTATCTTTTCCGAGAACTGTTTGCAAGGGGAAGAGAAAGATAACCTTGCCATAAATTCTTTCTCAAGGTTACTAGTGTAGGCAGAATGTCCTGCTTAAGTCAACTGTTTGTAGAGCCATATTATATTTTTTGGTAATGAATGTTGTTTCTCCAGCTCCCGACAACTCTTACCTGTGTAAAGCTTGAATGCAAACGGATCAAGGACCTCAGTATAAGACATGATTCCCTGCTATTAAACTTCTAGAGGAAAAAGTGGGAAGTACACTTTAATGTACAAGCACAGGTAAGAATTTTCTGAATAGGACTGTGATAGCAAATGACAAATGGGATCTCATGAAACTAAAATGATTCTGCACAGCAGTAAAAACTGCAAGTCAAGTGAGGAGGCATTTCCTAGGACGGAAGAAAACCTTTACCAGCTATAAATCTGACAAAGGATTAGTGTGCAGACTATAAAGTATTAAAAATTATAAACATCAAGAAAACAAGCATTCCAATTAAAAATGGGATATGGCTCTTACATTGTTTCAACCACCTCTTCTTCAAAAGTCCCTGAGCCTTGGAGGGGGTGATAGGTGTGAGGTGATCTTCCTTCCATTGTGGCAAGGCTCTGAACTTTCAGTGAGTTTTAATTGGAAGTGTCCTCTGAACACTATACCGGCAAGCTATAGTCACACCTACTTCCCATGCTTGTGAAGGAGTTGATGGGGGAGTCAATTACCCCTCCCACCCAATCAGGTCACCTTAGCTGCATGTGGGGGAGGGGCTAAGGATAAACTGAGAACGACATGAGTCACCTCTCTCACCATTTTGTGTGGCTTTTGGGAAGTCACAGGATCTATAGTTGAGTGTGAACTGTCCAGCAGGGGGACACCCACTCACTGTACATAAACCCCCACCCTATAATCTGTTAGCAAACTCAATAAAATATTTTTTAAAAAGAACAGAGCTAATGGAAACCTTCATTATTCCACAAAAGTTGACCCCATGTTGGCAAATACTTTGATCTTTGATTTCTTATTCCTATCCCCCTTCCCCCCTTTAAAATTCATTGTATATATGGTTTTATGTAACTTGCTTCAATTTATTTCTGGAAAAGTATGTTAAAAATTACCTCTCTTTGGAATAATAATTTAAAAAGTAATAAAAACCTCAAAAGCTCAATAGAAATTAAAATTAAACTCAACTAAATAATTTCTACTAAAAAATGGGATATGGAACTGGACAGAAATTTCTCAAAAGAAATGCAAGTGCATAACAAACTTGAAATTGTTCAATATCCCTAAATGTCAAGGAAATGCAGATTAAAACTATGTTAAAATTTCATCTCACCCCAAACATCCAAACATAGCAGACATCATCAATAATATCAATTGACAACAAATGTTGGCATGGATGTGGGAAGGGGTAACCTTCATACACTGTAGGTGGGAGTATAAATTAGTTCAGCCACTTTGAAAATAAGTCTGGAAGTAGTTCAAAAAGCTAGAATAGAATTGCCACATGACCCCTGTGCTGGATAGCTTTAGTTCTCAGCTTGACACAGCTGGGAAGAGGAAACCTCAGTTAGGGAACTTCCTCCATTGGATTTGCCTATGGTTATGCCTGTGGGGCATTTTCTAGATTGATGAGTGATATGGGAGGGCCAGTCCACTGTGGGCAGTGCCACCCTGGGCAGGTTGTCCCGTGTTGTAAAAGAAAGCAGACTGAGCAAAAGGCAGGAGAGCAAGCTAGTAAGTAGGATTCCTTTATGGTCTGTTCTTCAGTTCCTGCTTCCAGTTTCCTGCCCTATGTTCCTGCCTTAGTTTCCCTTGATGATGAACTGTGCTTTGAGCCAAATAAACCCTTTTCTCCTCAAGTTAGTTTTTGTTAGAGTGGTTTGTCATAGCAATTGCAAGCAAACTAGAACAGAAATTGGTACCAGGATCATGGTGTATTGCTGTGACAAATCTGACCTTCATGTTTTGGGGAGGATTGTGGAAGAGTTTGGAACCTTGTGCTGGAAAAGCCATTGAGTGCTTAGAGCTTAGTGAGCTACTGTTGTGGAGCTTGAAACAGTTATGCTTAAGAGAAATGTGCATGATGGAAGCCTGGCTTGTGACATTTTGAAGAAAAAAAAGACTATCAGGGCTATTCCTATGGTATTTTGAATTGAGAATCTGTGGTTTCTGGTCATCTGGGGCTGAAGATGCAATTAAGAAGAGACCAGAACTACTGAAGTGAAACTGTTGCTGCTGGTTAGCTGGGGCTGAAAATCAGCCGTGATTAAGAAGAGACAAGCATCTTTGAGGTAAGATCTTCTGAAAGTATTTTCTCAGGTTCAGCACACAAAAGCTATGGTCCAGAGGGCTCCCAAGGTTCTATATCAAGCTGGAAGTAGGACTTGGTAATATGTGTTTCCTGGATGGTTCTGGTTTTTGAAAGTGTGAGGGGCCATGGGGAGAATCTGAGACTTTGCACCCTGAGAGGCCAGAAGAACCCACTGGTGAAGGTGAAGCCTGTTTCACTACAGACCCCAGAATATTGGAGTGCGAGAAGCATGGGGCAGTGCAGCAGATGTGGAGTGGAACTGGCCTGAGCCTATGATATGAGCTGTGTGTGCTATGGCTAGCACAGCCAGAGAAGTGAAACGTCTCAAGGCCTCTGGAGCACAGGAGATAGTGAGTGAATCCCAGATGTCCAGCCTTGAATTACTTTGCTGGATTTTGGTTTTGCTTAAGTGTACCTGCATCTTCCCTTTTGAAATAAGACAGTACTTAAATTGTTTGGGATTTACAGGAGCCCCAGTTAAGAGACTTTTAAGAGATACTTTTAACTTTCAAAGTGTTTGGTTTTTTTTTAAGGATAGTGGGTCTTTTGAAGTTTTACTCTCTGATGTTATAATATTAACATCATATTTTGGGGATAAGAAATGGAAAGGTTGTGGTTTAATAGTGATGTGTTTGTCAAGTTGACAAGGGGTCAATTGTGCTGGATAGTTTTAGTTGTCAACTTGACACACTTGGGTAGAGGGAACCTCAATTGGAGAATTGCTTCCATTGGATTGGCCTGTGGTCATGTCTGTGGGGCATTTTCTTGATTGTTGAGTAATATGACAGGGCCCAGCCCATTGTGGCAGTACCACCAGTACCCTGGGCAGGTTGTCTTGTGTTGTATAAGAAGCAGACTGAGCACAAGGCAGGGGAGCAAGCCCGTAAGTAGTGCTCCTCTATGGTCTGTGCTTTAGTTCCTACTTGCATGTCCTAGCCCCGAGCTCTTACCTTGATTTACCTTGATGATGAACTGTGCTGTAAGTCAAATAAACCCTTTCCTCCTCAAGCGGATTTTGATCAGTGTTTTGTCACAGCAATTGCAAGCAAACTAGAGCAACCCCGGTTTACTGCTTCAACACATATACTCAAAGAGCTTTATATCCTATTATAAAGACCCTTGACATCAGTGTGCATTGCTGTTTTATTCATAATGACTAAGGAATGAAATCAGCCAAGATGCTGATGAATGAAATATTTACTCCACTGTGAAGAAAAATGAAACCATGAAATTTCCAAGAAAAGTGATGAAATTTGAAAAACTTTATACTGAGTGAGGCCACTAAGGCCTCAAAAAATAGACCACATGTTCTATCTCAGGTGTAGGTTCTAGCTGAAAATATTTGGTTTGTGTGTTTGGCCTAGAGTGCACAATATAGAAGGTAAGAAACTAGAAATGGGCCAGTGAAGGAGGGATGCATTTGGAGAGGAAGAATAGTAGTAGAATAAAGGTAGAATGAAAATAGAGGGGGATACTGAGAAGTAGAAAGACTTACAGAGGGAGTGGAAAGAGAAGAATAGGGAAACGTGGGGTCACAGGAAAGGTTAACCAAAATGAAGAGGATACCAAGAAGATACATGGGAGCTATGAGATTACACTCCAAATTAAAAAACACAATTAAAAATTGATAGAACACATGTGATATGAAAGAATGGGAGGTGATACTTGGAGTTAGTATTTTAAGTAGGGATGGAACAGGATGGGGGAAAGGAGGGCCAGAGGGTGTATTAATCCAAGCTAAGGATGTATGAAGAATCCTTACAAACCCACTAACTTGTAGGCTAATTAAAAACATAAGTTAAAGGACAAATGATTTTGAGCAAAGGTTTACCCACAAGGGTGAACAATGCTGCTCCACGATGTGGATGTTATTAAATGAAAATCTCAGTGCTAGGTATGGATTATCTCCCTGTGAATTATTGGTTAGGAAGGCCTCAGAAGCACCAAAACAATGTGGACTATTGTTGTTCCTCTTTATTGCCCATCAAAACTAGATGAAAATATCTTACTTTTGAAGATATCATAAACTTACAGGACAGAGAAATTAATCTTGAACAGACCCGGAAGCTCCCTCACTGTTGGCTAGCTTTCGTAGTGCTGGTGCTATGTAGGCTGCTGGGGGAGAAAACACATCAATGGTCTTACTCATTGCTAGACCCTGGGTGCTACAATGCTACCCTGCCAGGTAAGATGTGCCCACTGATGCAATAGTAGCAAGACTAATTATGAGGGTAACCAACCATTCTCTTGTTTGGATTTGTGACCTGCTTCACAGAAGGGAATTCATGCTTGCTCCTATAAACATGGTAAAAAAAGAGAAAGTTACAGCTAGTAAAGTCATACACCCTAGGGGAGAATCTTTTCATATTGTTTGCTAAATGGTCACATTGTCAATATGCCTCCTAAATATTCATGTTTATATCTGTAGATTTGTGCTACTCTCAAACTTTGTCTGAGAGGATTCTTATTTCAGAGGGTAGTTTTAATGCAGAGACTCATAACTCTTCAGCATGCTGAGAATAAGTCACTGTTCTGCTGTGACATTTGTGTTTAAAGCCCCTCCCATCAAGACTCAAGGAACATTGTGGAAGAAGGGGTAGAAAGAATGTAGAGCTGGAAGAAGCAGAGGAATTCTGTAAAATGCTGTCTTCTGAATATGAGATGGATGTTGCAAACATGAACTAACATCAGATGTGCTTAACTACACAAGACTTGTACAAGATCAAGCCAATCAAAATGCCAGTGTGAAGGGTGAGGGCTTCTGATGTCCCAGCCTAGCAGAGGAGCTATTGGCCATTGATTGCACTGAGGAAGAGTCACTTTCATCTGACAGGTTACCCATGCCCCACTAGATGACTCTATCCCATACAAATAGGAAGCACTAATTGGATGTAGTAGGTTACATTTTTTAAAAGGTAAAAATGTGAAGCCACATTCACCCTTCCATCCCCCCCCCTCGCCGTACTATACTTCTAGTTTGAGCCCTGCGCCACTCCTAGTCTTGGGGCCCCAGACACCTGGGGAACCAATACTACTTCCTGACCCTTCTCACCCAGAGCAACCCAGTCCCTTTCTTGGGCTCCAGGAGCACCACTTCTGGTCCTGGCCCTGCCCTCACCTCGCTCTGCTTCCCTGGGCCTGCACCACC
>NW_008360320.1:5600157-5619416 GCF_000622305.1 Nannospalax galili
TTATTCACAGTATTAAAAATAAACTTTTCAATTGATGTTCTTTTATAGTAATCTAATTGCAATGGATTTTATTGATGTATCTGTGACTTGTAAATGACATGAAGACTTATATAGAAAGGTACTTTAAAAAGTAGTTGAGGGTTTATACTGAGTACAATATTGTATAACTGTAATAATTCAACTGTAAACCTAAAAATTTACAGCCAAATTTGAAAGAGATGCATCCTACCTCAGGAAAACGTTATTGAATATGTCAATTATGTTGTAATGATATGCTTCTTCTAAGTATGTTGTTATTAAATAAATCATTTTTAAAAATAAAAAAAAAAGGTAAAAATGTACCTTTGAAAGGGGTGGCAAGGGGAGTTGGAAGGAGTTGTATGTTTTTAATCACCAAGATATGTTCTATACATGTATGGAATTTTCAAAACCAATAAATAAATAAGAAATTTACCTTTCTTATAAGGAGAGAATACAGTTCAGAAAATAGACAAAACAGAAAAATTGGCAAAGATGAAAGCAGCAAATTCTTTTTTAAACCTTTGTTAATATGGAAGTCTGAACAAAGTGACTGACATAACTATTGACATAATATTGACATATTTAAATTACTGAAAATGCACATGAATAAAAAAACATTTTTCTTCGCTTACAAAACTTGGTCGAGAAGGAGTAGAGAAAGAGTTACCAAATGTTTACTTGTTATTCAAAAATTTGGTGTTAGCTTGTTTTATATGATTAAATGCCTCAAACTAATTGAGTTTTGTATTAGTAAAGCTATACAATGAAATCTTTTACCTCATTGTTTCCTTTCATAATTGTGCAAAGCAAGCTAGAGAGAATGCTATTCCTAGCCTTAAGTAATGAGGTAAATAGCCAAACAAAAGAAACATTAACTTTTTCTCCTTGTCACACATTTTGTTGTTACTTTTTGTTTGTTTGCTTGTTTGCAACAAGATCTCACTCTGTATCTCAGTCAAGAACCCACTGTGTAATCCAGGCTAGCCTTGAATTTTCTTCTTTAAATATGTATTGTTTAATTATGGTGTATGTGTGTGTTTCTGTGTTTGGGTCTGTGCAATGTGAGTGCAGGTGACCATGGTATACAGAAAAGGATGTCAGATTCCCTAGAACCAGACTTACAGTCCATTGTATGCCCCTAATGTATGTGCTGAGAACTGAACTCTGATCCTTTCCAAGAGCAACGTGTGCTTTTAATCCCTGTGCCATCTCTGTAGGCCTGTCCTTGACTTTGAAATCCATCTCTCAAATGCTGGGAGGACAGGTGTGTGCCATCATGCCTGGGTCATTACAACACTTTTAGTATAGATCTATTAAATCATTAAGTCTTCCCAATCTGTCTTGAGATAACATCTACTACAGATCCCCAAAATTTCACAAACCTTGTGACTATAAACAGTTATTTCAAGTTGTTAAAATTTTTGTCTAATTTAAATAAATGCCTTACGTCCAATTCAAAGAGTTTTTTGAGGGCTGGAGAGATTGCTCAGTGGTTAAGAGCACAGGCTGCTCTTGCCGAGGACCCGGGTTTGATTCCAATCACCCACATGGCAGCTAACAACCACCTGTAACTCCAGTTCCAGGGGAATCTGTTTTCTTTTGACCTCTTCAGGTACTGCATGACATGGGTACACTTACATACATGCAGGCAATACACTCAATCACATAAAATAAAAATAATAAGTAAAATACAAAAAAGACTTTTTCCACCTCATTAGCTTAGGCATGACCTGTCTACTTAAAACAATGACAAAGCAGAGGTAAGTCAGGTGATCTTCAGTGGTTTTTTGCCCTGTTCAACCTTGTCTTTTCCCTTCCATCCTTTTCCTACATCATTGTAGCATGAAATGGGGGGTGGGGAGGAAGTTTGTAAAAGAAGCAGAATGCACTTCATTGGTGTGACCTGTGACTTGCTCTTGGGATGCACTTTCTGTTTTAATAGCTATTTTAATGGTGGAATTTGAAAACTTGCAAAAAATTTGTATGTCTTTAGGAGCCTTCCCCCAAGAACTTGTCATATATTTGGTGGTCTCTTCCACTGCCAACCTGCCTCATTAACGAAGTTCCATCAAATCCCCATATCTGCTCCTTCTTCAGCATGTATTATGTACTTTGCCTGTTGGAGACTCAAGTCTGATTGTCTTATTGATCTATAAAGAGCTTTTCTAATCTATTATTTTGTTTTTTCATGTTATTTTTTCTCTGTGACTTTAACATGTGAATTTCTTTTGTAGTTTCTGATTCTTGAGACTCAAGCCTTCCTTTGTTGAGTTGTCTGCTTCTGTTTATACTCTTATATGCCTTTGTTGTTCACTTGTTGGGTATGAAAAGTTGAATTCATCTAGGCTTCAGGTTCTCTCTTTTGATTTTATATTGGAGTGGCCAAATTGCTTTCATCTTCGGGAGTTCCCACAGAGGCCCAAGTCAGATGGGGATCAGATGCTCTCAGACTTTCTCCTAAGGTCGGGGATCCCTCTAGGAAAGATGCTGCCCTCAGGAATTTGGGGCCTGGGCTAGCCTGGGAGCAGGGCCCAGGAGAGATGCTGATCTCAGGAAGCTGGTGGCTGTGCTGCTGGACTTACCTAGGAAAGGTGCCGGCACCAGGGCACTGGAGGTTGTGCAGCCTAGGGAAGCAGGGGGAGGTGAGGGCGGGACCAGGCCTAGAGGGCTCCTGGCGACCACGGGGAGGAAATGGGTTGGTCTGGATGCAAAGGATCAGGAAGCAGTGGTGTCTCTGGGCTGAGAGGTCAGCTCAGTGTCTCGGGTACCAAGACAAGAAATGGGCCAGTACCCAGGTTAGGAGGGGAGCTGGGAGGGTGAATGAGGCTGGGGGAGTCAAGGTACAGAGGGTCCCTGGGATCCACCCAGGAAAGATGCTAGCACCAGGAAGCTGGTGGCTTAGCTGCCCAGGGAAGCAAAGGACTGCTTTCAACTTCCCCACCTGAGGGAAATCCCAGCAGCTTCTTGCTTTTAAATCTTTCCATGTGAACAGCAAGAATTTAGCATGCTTTTTCTTACTGTCAGATCTTCTCTAGAGTTTTTACTTTAACCAGGAATGCAGGAACAAATTGGTCTCTAAATGCCCTTTGTTGGAAAATGAGATGCTTTCCCCAGTATGCACCTTAATCCTGATAAGTAGCTTTTGTGTTGCAAACGACCATACATCTCCTTTTAAGAAGGGAAGAGAGTTAAAGTCTACTATATTACTAAATCTCCCTTACAAACTTTAACTTTCCAGTTTTGCTGCATATATTGCCTCAAGGGGCATGATGCATGACATATTCTGCTTCACTTTGGTCAGTGTTGCATGGACAGATTTATTACTTTGGGTACTTTCCCACATTTATTTTTATCAGCTTTGCAGTTTTAGGGAAAACCCTAGACTCAGAGTCTATCTCCACTTTCTTTGTAAAGTAATTTTAAAGCTATTTAGGTTAGGTCTGTAACTGACTGAGCTTGCAGATGAATACCTACTTAGCAAGTGACATAATAAAAGGAGAGTATCTGTGTGTCATAGCTCTTTCCTGGAACTACTAAAGGAAAGAACAACTCACATAGGGAAAATTGTGACATTCACGGGTTGATGCTGTTTCTTTTTTGTTTGATAATTAAATTTTTCTTAGTCTGCATTAGTTATATGAAATAATGTGTTTCATTATTATATTTTCATACATGCATGTAATATAGAGATATATTGACTAATATATCACTAATTCAAGTGGCTGTATTAGTCCATTGATAAACTTCAAATTAATCAAAATTTTCATAGCTGCTGGGTTTGGGCCTTTTCCATGGCATGGGATATTCAAGAGTTAAAGGGTAGGCTTATTTCATGAAGGTGGGATCTCTAGAGTCTGTATCCAATTGTCTTCTCTCTATATGCTACTTATAGATGCCTTTTTAAGTAGCCATGCTTTATCTCTTATTTAATACTCATAAATAGTTCTCTATGAGGTAGTCATTCTTTTCTTTGCATTTACCAAAGAGACTCAGGTTTGCTCAGGATCATACCACAGAAAGGAGTAAAGCTAAGATTTGGTTGGGGGCAGTCTAATTCTAAACTGCATTCTTTTTAAAAAGGTTTCAGTTGCAAAGAAATTTAAATTAGATTAAAATGAGACACATACAAAAGGCCATAAAATAAAAAAAATTAGAGAATTTGAAGTCATAAAGAGGATGGAAAGATTATTTTACTGAAGAATTAAGTGCTAAACTTAGTGCTGGGCTTTAAATAGGCAAATCATAAAGGAAAATAAGATGAATTAGAATGCTCTTGCAGTCTAAGTCACAAATCAAAGGGCTCTTCTAACTTATTTGGATGAAGAAACTATTTTCATCTTGCAATAAGAATAGGTTTATATAAGGAAAACCTTTTCATAAAAGGTGACTCATAAAACTTTGTAGATTATATAGAAATTCTATTTCTTCTGTATCATGATAAGCTGAAGATAATGAAAACACTAAAATCTTGTGATGGGCCTTGTAAAGTACTATTTATTGACATTCTGCTGTACTTCGATTTCACTTAATTTAATGGCCATAGATAATGCAGAGAAATTACCTTCCCAAGTTTTATTATATTTTCTAAAAGAACATCCAAAAATAGCTTATCCCCTTGTACATTTTAAATTGGCATATTATTAGTTTTATTAGAAATTTAGATAGTTTCTTTTGGTCAACCAAAATTTTACTTACTGCTTCATAATTTCATTCCATTATATGTTGATTTTTAAAATTTTTTTATAAATTTTAATTGATTTTTGTGTATTTAATATGGAACATCTTAATCCATTTAATCATCTTTATACCCCCTTCCTCATTGGCACCCAACCATAGTCTACCCCCCAGTGGAATTCATACATTCTGTCATTTGAGATAAGGCCTATTATACCAAGTTAGTGTGCCAAGATATTCCTCATTGTAACTTGATCCACTGGGGTCTAGTCAGTCTATCTAGAGTCCCTCCCTTTAAGAAGATCAGTTCAACTGCCAATAAATTCTTTGACTAAGATTTGAGCTTGTTGCTCATTTCCACAGATCTGTGGTGGGGTTTTGTCTGCTTGAGTTTGCATGGGTCTTGTGCGTGCTGAGACCATTGCTGTAGGTTCATATGAGCAGGGTCCCAGGAGCCTGTAGGACTCTATTTCCATATGGTCATCCACCTCCTCCCTGGCTCTTATACTCTTTCTGCCCCATCTTCTGCAATGGTCCCTGAGCCCTGGTGTAGGTGGACCTAAATACAGGAGTCCTGTCCAAGGATCCACACACTGCTTGCAGCCTCTTACTCTTCATGCTTTGGCCATTTGTGTTCTTTTGTACTCCTGGTCCTCTGTTGCATGAGGGAGCTTCATTGATGAGAGCTGAGAGATGCATTAGTGTCCTCTTTACCCCTGGTTCTGTGTTTCATGAGCATTGGTTGTAGAGGTTGCATTGTAGATGTGTCACTTAGGCTTGGGCAATTCACAGAAAATGTCTGTGTATGACCAGTCGTGGTATTCTCTCTAATAGTCTCCATCTGGTACAAAGAGGCTTCTTTGATTAGTGGTGACTGGGATACTTGTCTGTAAATATAAGGATCCATATTTTTCACATACTAAGAAATTACATTTGTCTAGGGATGCGACAGCCTTCAGGTTTTCACTAAGATCTGTGACCTCTCCAGCCATGTGCATTTGGCTATGTTATAGTACCACACATGAGTTCCCTCCCACTGAGTGGGCTTTAAGTCCAATTAGGCAGCTGTTGATTACCTCCCCCTCCCCCAGATAAAAGAGCTACTACTGAACAAATGTCATTTGCTGTGCTGGTCTTTGATGTGGTTATTAGGCTTTACAGCTGGGTTAGACAATTGCTCAATTTTCTCCCTTAACAGATTGCATAGTATCCTCTAGAACTATGAGAGCTAGTCTTGAGGGAGGAAGCCACAAGATCAGTTCCAACTCCATTGTTCAAAGTCCTGCATCCAAAGTATGTACTGTCTTCAGCAGTAGGGTCTTACCTTCAAGATCTGAGAGGCAATCAAGGTCTGTGGCAATAGCCTGTGCAATTTTAGGATTAACTTGAAATACCATGACCAACAATTCAAAGGAAGGTTTCTCCTGTCTGGCACTGTTTCTTATTATGTAGCCTTCAACTACACATATGAACCCATGTAGAGATATATTATATGTGTAATTTTTCAGTAGGGTTTTGGACTAATATGATTCCCTCTGATTTTTTACACTAGCTAGGTATTATTTATCTCTCTTCTCTCTCTCCCTTTTTAACCCTCCCTCCACACCCTTCCCATTTAAAGTGTGCCCATTTTCCCCATTTCTCCTGTGATAATACCAGTCTCCTATGGTCCCACCTCTCTTGAGCTCCTTCTTCCCCTTTATCCCCCTTGCATAACCTTCCTTCCACCCTTCCCATTTAAAGACCCCATTTTACCCATTTCTCCTTTAGTGACACTTGCCTCCTACTGCTCTTCTCTCTCAGGTTTCTTCTGCCCCTTTACCTTCCTGATTCTTTTACATATCCTCACATACAAGGATTTGGTACTAGGATTCACATATGAGGGAGAACATGCATCTTTTGTAGTGTTGAGTCTGTGTTACTTAACTTAATATATCAGTTTCTAGTTCCATCTATTTACCTGCAGATTTCATGATTTTGACTTCCTTTACTGCTGAGTAGAGTTCCATTGTGTAAATGTACCCCATTTACTTTATCCACTCATCAGTTGAGGGATGCATAGGTTGCTTCCATCTCTTAGATATTGTGAAAAGAGCAGCAACAAACATATCTCTGCAATAGGATGAGTCCTTTCCCTATATGTTAAGGAGTGCTATAACCATCAAGGAGGGTATAACAGGTCAAATGATATTTCTTTTTCTTGATGGTCTTTTATTGATCATTTTCTTTTTCATTTTATTTTATGTGTATGAGTGTTTTTTTGCCTGCATGTATTTAAGTGCACCAATGCAAGCAGGCCCATGGAGTGTTTTCAAAATTCAATTTAAATTCGATTAAAATTCATGCTTTTTCAGCAGTCTGGAATAAATATTTGAGAAGATCCTGTAGAAATGTTTGATTTTATTATCTGTTGTATACCCTATATACTCAGGATCATGTAAACATTTCTCAGGAAAAATGCTTAAGCCCTAATTGGGGTCAATGATATAACTTAGTGGGTAAAAAGCACTTGCAACACAAGCATGAAGGCAAACTCCAGTACCCCTGGTGGAAGCAGAGTACTGACTCCTCAAAGTTGCCTTCTGACGTCCATACATATGTGCTTAGACAAACAACAGTAATAAATAAAATTAAAAATTGCAAAGGAAATTCCTGACCTATTAGTGGCGTGCACATTATTCTGCCCTCAAAAATGCGATGTTTATACTAAGATACAATGGTTATATATTGAATATAAATGCAGAATTTATATTATTGTATCATTCCTAAAATGTGGCAAAAAGATATGTGCTTCGATTGGGCCCCCTGGCCACCTATCTGAGGATGCAGGGAATGGGTGGCAGGTGCATCCATGAGATAGTTACCACCACTCCACCTGGCCAGGTGCACTTACTATTAGGGACTAGGCCTGTAAGTGCCATGCACCAATGGTCTACCGGCTGTTATCGTCATTCAGGTGACTAGCTAGGCACAAACAAGAAAAGACTTACCAGTTAAGAAAGAAAATGGCTGAAGAGCCAAAATGCAGCTTTTGGCAAAACTGGACTCCCTAGCCAGGGAGTAAGATGTGAATGACACTATAACAACAATAAAACAAAAACCAACCAAAACCTTGATCACTAGCCAGGCATGGTGGCACACTCCTGTAGTCCCAGCACTTGGGAGGCAGAGGCAGGTGGAGCTCTGTGAGTTCAAGGCCAGCCTGGTCTGCATAGTGAGTTCCAGGACAGCTGGGGCTACAGAGAGACCCTGTCTCAAAAAGACCAAACAAAACAAGACAAAACATAACAAAACAAAAAAACCACGCAACCCAACTGTTTCCTTCAGCAAAAGCAAAAGGTTTTTTCTAATATACATGTCCCTTAAGTGAGAAATTGAAGCCACCAAATAGCTGTTGCTTTTATTTGCTGAAAAGTAGTAAAATGCTCTGTCTTAAACAGAAGTATAATCATGTGGAAAGAGCAATGGAGACCAGAAAATAGTAGGGACCAGCATAATTGAAATAGTGACCTACCTCCTCCTATGAAACTGGGACTATGTTTGCCTCCCATGAACCAGAAGCTGGGATCCCTTACAATGCACCTGAAGCTGTGTTCCTGTCTGTCCTGTGAATCTCGAAGTATGGTAGTTTCTTATGAGCCTGTATCTGTGGTCTCCTCCCCTGAGCATGGAACTGTGGTGGTTTCCCATGAGCCTGGAGCTATGTTCCCTTCTCATGAGCTAGAGCTGTGTTTATTTCCCATGAACCAGACCTACAATCCCCTCCAGGGAGCCTGTAACAGTCATTGTCTCCTATGAACCTGGAGCTGTGGTCTCATCTTATAAACCTGTACCTAAGGTCCCCTCCTGGGAGACTGAAGTGGTGGGCCCTTCCCATGAATGGGTGCTGTGGTTCCTTCCTGTGAACCATTAGCTGTGGTCCCCACCTATGAGCTGTAGCACCCTCTTTCACACCTGGAGCTGCGGTCCTCTCCCATGAACATGGAGACCTCCTTGTGAACTATAGCTGTGGTCTACTCCCATGAACAGGACCTGGGGTTCCCTCTTGTGAGATGTAGCTGTTGTCCCCTTCCCCACCCTGAGGAGAAGCTGTGGTTCAACCTTGGGAGCTAGAACAGTGGTCCCGTCCAGTGAGCTGGAGGTATGATCTCCTCCCATGAATCTAGAGCTGTGGTCACCTGCTGTGATCTTGGAGCTGTCCCTACTTCTAAGTTGGAGACATTGTCTCCCCTTTTGAGTTGGTCTGGTCCTGGTAGCTGGAGCATCCTCACCTCCAGTGAGCCACAGTGTGGCTTCTGCCTGTGAACTCCACTGTGATCCCCTCACATGGACCTGAAATTTTGGTTCCTTAGTCTAGTGATAGAAATGATCATTTCCAGACAGAATGGAGAGCTTTGCTTCCTCCACTTATTCTTTCTCATTGTTGAACTAGACTTGTCCTGTCATTATAGAGATGAATATTCATGTAAAATGCAAATCAACATCTCAAAGACTACAAAAAATGGAACCTTTGCATGCAGTAACTACTAAATTTAAAAAGTTCTATTAAAGCATGTTCACCTGTTAAAGGTGTGTCTCCATTATATTTACTTTTATGAAACAGTAGCTAAATATACAGACATTTATTTCATTTTAGTGAATAGTCAAATCATTAAAAAAAGTTCCTAGAAGGAGAATTATTGGCAGAAAGAATAAGTAGATTTTAAGACTTCTGATACAGAAACAGTGAAATTCACACACTCTCTGCAAAATATCAGAATGCCAGCCTCCCTTTGCTAATGTCACATTACTGATAATTGCCAGTGTTTGAGGCTGAAAATAAGATCTCAGTGTCGTTTGTGTTTGCCCTCTTTGATTGCTGTGGCTGCTGAGCAGCATATCTAATACTAAGACATTATTTGAAGTGCGAAGAGAGGGGGAGGGAAGAGATAAGGAATCTTCTATTACTTGTTTTAATGCTCCATAATTAAAATGTGTAAAACTGTGTTTAGATAAAGCTGCTTCCCTTATCAATCAATTAGCTTTTCTTCACACTTTTTCCTGCTTAATTACCTGTTGTTGTTTTTTTTTTCCAGTTTCTAGGTGAAGCTGGAGCAAGAGATAAGGCCTCAGACTGGAATATTCGATTAGGTTTTAATACCTCTTTTCTCCTTCTCACCTCCACATATTTGTTAAGGATGAAGCACACTTACATTGTGGTACTCTATCCTCCCTTGCTGGGAAGTCACGACAACTATGTTTTATAAACATCTTGTAGGTACTACTCTCTCAATAGTTAAGGAACACAGCAACTATCATTGTGTGACTAAAAGTTAATGAGACACCATTCTTCATGTGTTGCTGTATTTGTATCTAGTAGAGATTTGTACAACTTGAAAGGATAAATAATTTAGAATATTTTTTTACTTCTGAGAATTTCACACATGGTACTGTATTTGTATCATTCCTACCTTTTCCAGTCCCCTGCAACTTCTCCCATGTCCCCCTCACTCTTCAATTTCTTGTCCTTTTCTTTGATCCTTATCATTACATATACATATTTATATATTCACATGTATATATACACACATACATACACACATGCATATATAAAGTGTATTGAGTCCATATAAAGGTACTTGTGTGTCTATATGCATAGGACTGAGCACTTGGGATTAGATAACCTATCAGAGACCTGGTCCCTGGGAAAAAAAAATGGGTTCTTCCTTCCTCAGCAACCACTGATTGCCTGTAGCTTGTTATAGACAGGTGGGACCCTGGGAAAATTTCTCCCATTCACATTGGCAGGTGAATTGATATTATTATGTAGGTCTACTCCTCTAACATATTGTTGAGATTTTTATCAGTGCAGCTTCCCTCTCATGTTTAGAATGCATTGTCTAGCAGCAGGTCTCCTGTTCCTCTGGCTCTTGCATTCTTTCTGTCTCTGCTTCCATGATGTTTCCTGAATGTTGGATATAGGGGTTGCATTGGAGATGCAATAGTAGGGGCTAAGCACCAAACAACTGCTTACTGTCTGTATTTGGGAGACAAAACTGTGGATCTTTGTAAATCACTATCTGTTGGGAGACCTTTGTTGTGCAAAAGTCAAAGCTTCTTCACACCGGATAGCTCATGTAGCTCGGGATGTGCTGCGGGCTCCTTTGCATAACAAAGTGCTTCCCGGCATCTTTCCTGCCTCTCCTTTTGAGGAGTCCGCCATGAATGCCCTAAACATTAACGTGGCCTTTGACTCTGAAAAGGTATCATACCTTCCTGTAAATTCCTAGCAGACAACTGTCTGGCAGAAGCCCACTTTTCACATGCAAAAGCATCTAGCAGCCAAGGCTTTTAACACAACCCCCATGGTATAAAAATCTTAGTCTTCTCTCAATAGCAGGAGAATTTAGGGAAACCGGGCCAAGGAATTCAGGGAGATCAGAGATATCAGAGAACTGAGTCTCAGATAATAAAGCTGTACAGACTAAAACTAAGCCTTGAGCCTTTGAGTCTTGTGTACCGGCGACCTAACTCCTCCAGAGACTAGAACTAAGCCTTGAGCCTTTGAGTCTTGTGTACAGGCCACCTAATTCCTCCGGAGGGCAGCACCTTCCGTTACCGACCCAAGGACACGCTAGCTTCGCCGTCCTCGTGTCTCTTCCCTGTGGGGTTCAGTGGCCAGGAGCCCCACTATCCTGAGGAAAGGCATATGGGTGTATTAAGGGACGGGATTTCGACTGGACAAACGCTCCAGTAGCAGAGAAAGCTCAGCAGCAAGAGAAACTGCGGTAGTCATCAGCTACCGCCACTCCCAGAGACCCGGGACCGAGCCGCCGAGCCTAGGCATGGACCCAAAGTAGCCGCCAGGAAGTCTTCGGACCTGCAGGGAGTGAGCATATGCCTGCGCCCAGAGAGAGAGTGCAGCCGCCCATAACTATCTATTGCAAAAAAATTTATTTGATGAAAAATGAGAACTACATTTATTTGTGACTATAAGGATAAGTAGAGTACAGTAAGAAAGTACATTTGTTTAGGAAAGTGGCGGAAGGAGCTTATTCTTTAGGGTGTATGAGCTCTCAACTCATGTGTACTTGGCTATGTTTACAGTACTGTACATGGATTCCCTCTTGAGTGGGCCTTAAGTCCAATTAGACAGCTCTTGATTACCTGCAAGATAAAAGTGCCACTACTGCACCAATAGAAATATTTTCCTAAGCCAGTCTTCGTTGTGGTTCATAGACTGTTGTTGGGTTAGTGTCCTCCAAGACAGTCACTCCTCCCACCCAATCAGTCTGCTTCAACTGCATGAGGTGAGGGTCTAAGGAGAGAATTTGAAGCTCTGAGAAAGCAGGGAAGTGTGGGAAACATCTTGGCAGGTGTTCTGGAGGCCTGCAGGCAGTGTGGGTGGCACAGATCTCAAAACTTAACCAAGATGTGAAAACAGGGCCTATGGGCGTTCATGCCTTTGTAAGTAACCTTTTCCCAGATGTCATAAACTAGACACAAACCCAAATAGAATGTATCATGTCGATTTTGTCATTCTGCCTTAGAACTGTGTGGCCCTGAAATCCCAGAGAGTGAGGGGGTCTGGGGAGTGTGTGTGGGGAGGGGTGGGGTTGATGCAACAACTGTACAACTATGTAGGACCATTGATTGTTTTTCTTCTTTGGCAAATTTCATAATACCTTCTGATATTATGAAGGCTAGTCTTCAGGGAGGAGGCTTCCATGTTGGTTTTGGCTCAAACACTCCAAGTCCTGTGTCCAAAGTACATGGTGTCTTCAGCAACAGGGTCTTACATTTGAGTCTGGGAGGCAACCAATGGCTATGTCAACAGCCTATATTATTTTGGGAATCTCTTGGACTACCCTGACCTACAACTCTAAGGATGTTTTTTTTTTTTTTTTTTTTGGTCTGGTACTGTGACTTTTGTTATACAGCATTCAGCTATACACAACTAATTATCTATTATATGTGTATTGTTAAGTAGGCTTGTGAAATAATTCATTTCCCTATTGTTTTTCAGACAAACAGTATATTTATCTCTCTTTCCTCACTCTCCCCCAAAAAGAGAATTTAAAAAAATAAAAATAAATGCATAAATGACAAGTTAATGAATCAAGGAATGAAGTTTTTGGATGAATGCTTATTTGGAAGATAGGAATACAAGTAGGAAAAATGAAAAGTAGTAGATTCTAAAGTGATTTAAATTCCTTCTATGTCCACTTTTTACTAAAGATGTTAGATGTGTGACTAATTAGAAAACCCAACTAATAAAAAATTAGTCTAGGACAGAAATAATGAATTCATATCATCTATTATAATGTGTCAATTTATGTGCCAGTATGGCTTATGAAAAGATGAAAAGTAAAAACATAATCATTTGGTGGCTGATTGCTCTTGAATATATAATTCTCTTTGTTTCTTGGTATTCATGGGAGTTTGAATCTAGGATTTCTACAAACACCAAAATCTGTGGATGTTGAAGTTCTCTCTATAAAGTGATTCTGCATTTTCATATAATCTAGTCATATCCTTTCATATGCTTTAAATTAAATTTCTCTATAGTGTAAACAGAATATAAATGATTTATAGTTAATATGCTGTATTTCTTAAGGTATATGAAGAAAATTTCTATACATATTTATTACAAACAGAAATGTTTTCATGAATTTTTGGTACATGATTGGTTGAAAGCACAGATGCATAATACAAAGCTTGGGAGGTGGCAACATTGTGACTTAACTGATAATTAGATGAACTGTCTTATGTTGAGAGAACTATCAAGCTATTGTCATAGAAAGCCAGTTCCTTGTATATATATGACTATATAGTTTCCTCATGCTTCTATAATTAAACAGCTGTCTTTCTAGTTTCTAATAATAAATATAAGAATAAAATCAAAATGGTAAAAATAGAATATAAAGGACAAGAGTCAGTTCACAAAAATACTTTTTAGTTCCCATGAGAAACTGAGCAATGAGAAAATAGTGCAGAAATTTGAGAAAGACAGGCAAGGCAACAACAGAGACCTACCCATGTCAGCTAAAGTGGTAGACACAGAATTTAAAAATTAACCAAGCCCAGAGAGTACTTGCACACAATTTTAAGTTTTGAGAAATGAAAGAAATGAAAGCATTTCAGAGCACTACCTCCACAGAGGGCTTTCTTTTCCACCATATGAATGAAATTATTATCTTTAGTTACAAGTTCAACAGCTTTTGTTCTTGCAAACTAATAATTTCTCCATTTCATTTCTTCTCCAGAATTGTTTCTTTTAAAAAACACATCTTGTGGTTGCTGTGGCTTATCTTGTTGTAACAGCTAGTTTTTCATTTTTTTGACCAAAATAACAAACATAAATTAAGAAGGTTTTATTTTGATCATAGTTTCAGAGGATCCTCTCCATCATGGATGGGAAGGCGTGGTGGAACAGAAGAGTTCCCATCATAGAGAGCCAAGGGCATATACAGGGGGGATGCCAGTACTTAGCTGGATTTCATCTTTTCCTATTATTCTATCTAGACATCAAGCACATATTCAGGGTTAATCTTACCCTCTCGATCCACCTGGAAAAATTCCTCACAGAAATGCCCAATGCTATGTCTTTGGTGTCCTGGGTGATTCATTGTCTACATGACAGTGAAGATTAATCATGATAATAAACTTGTGCTGTATTTTAGGTTCCTCTCTTAGATTGTCTTGTGTGTATTATATACATATTTGCTAATTACATTACCAAATTCCTTCTTTCTGTGTTCTCTATGGCAAACTCAAGAAGAAAACATCAAATTTGGTGAAGGATTAAATAAATATGGTACATTTCTGTTGGAAATCTTATGTCAAAATTCATAATTTTTCTGGAGAATCATCACTATTATTTATTTGTAGCCTAATATTCTTTTAAAATTTATTTTATGTGTGTGAGTGTTTTCTCTGCATGTATGTAACTGTTCCCAAGTGTGCAAAGCCCTTGGAAGTCAGAAAAGGACAGCAGATTCCCTGGAACTGAAGCTAATGGACAGTTGTTAGCAGCCATGTGAATGCTGGGAGCTGAACCTAAGTCCTCTGTAAGAACAGTCAGAGTTCTGAACATCTGAGCCATTTTCTAGCCCCATAATCTTTTCTTAAATATGGTTATACATGGTCATTGTTCTATAAGAATATGAAGTACTGTAAACATATTTCCCCATAGCCCACTTCCTTCACCCTCTCTCCTATTAATCTACTATGTTCCCAGTCAGTTTCACTTATACTTTCACATTATTTAGATGTGATTTTATGTATATGTAAAGTCTGAGTCCGTCATATGTGTAATTTGTCTTTCTGAGATTTAAAGATATGCATAATTTGATAATCTCCAGTTGCATTTATTTTCCTGAGAACAACATAATTTCATTCCTCTTTATTTATAAAAACATTCCCTTGAAAACTTAATGTCAATTTTGTATCTATTTCTCTGTTTTTGAACAACTAGGTTGGTTCCACAGCTTAGTTATTGCAAATAATGCTGTAATAAACCTTGTTGTGCAAGTATATCTGTGATGTGTTGATTTGTAGTCTTTTGGGTAAATATTCATTAATGGTATAGTTGGGTCATATGCTAGGTTTACTTTTATTTGTTTGAAGGCCATCCATACAGATTTCCATAGTGGCTGGTCTACTTCACATTTCCAAGAGAATCAATAAGAGTTCCTCTTTTCCCACATCTTTGCAAGCAGTTGTTGCTTTCTTTTTAAAAAATATTTTTATTTTATTATTTTTATTTTATGTGTATTCATGTATTGCCTACATGTAGGTAAGTGCACCTGTGTAATGCAATGCCCGTGGAGGTCACAAGAGGCTGTTGGATCCCCTGGGACTGAAGTTACGGACAGTTGTTAGCTACCATGTGGGTGCTGGGATTTGAAGCTGGGTCTTCTGCAAGAACAACCAGTGTTCTTAACCGCTGAGCCATCTCTCCAGCCCCAGTTGTTGCTTTCTTGACAGCGTTATCTGTACTTGGTTCAGAAGAAATCTCAATGTAGTTTTTAATTGCTTTTCTTTTATGACTGCTAAGGTTAGGTTTTTTAATATATATTTATTAGCCATTTATAATTTATTGTTTGAGAACTGTGTGCTCCTTTTATTACCTCACTTAAAATATTGAGTTGTTTGATTTTGTAATATTTTGACTTATTTGCATATTATTATGATAATTGTTAATTATTAAACTTCTTTACCTAGCAAAGAGTTTCTCTCATTCTGTAGACAATCACTTCACTGTACAGAAGCTTTGTAGTTTCATGGGGTCTCACTTTTAAATTGTTGACTTAATTTCCTGAGTTAGTAGAGTAAAAATCCTCTGTGTAGCCTGCATCTTGAAGAGTTTTCTCTACTGTTTCCTCAATCAGATTCAGAGTTTCAGACCTTATGTTAAGATCCTTGACACATTTGGAATCGATTTTTGTACCATATGAGAAAGAGGCATACTTTTATTACTCTAAATGTATATTTCCAATTTTACAACCACCATTTGTTGAAGAAGCTATCTTTTCTCCAATGTATATTTTTGGGGTCTTTGTAAAAAATCAGGTAGACATATAGGCCTGGGTTTATGCTGGGTCCTGTATTCTGGTCCATGGATTTATATCTCTGTAATGTCGTAGTTGTGTAGTCCAGCCTGAAATCAGGTATGGGGTACTTCTGAGATTTTTTCATGTAAATCAGGTTCATTTTGGCTATCCAAGGTATTTTTTTGCTACTGTAAGATTCTTGATATATTTTTTCGTATCTCTGAAGAACAACATTGGAAGTTTGATTGGAATTTCATTAATCTGCTGATTGCTGTTTTCACAATATTAATTCTCCCAGTCCATGGACATGAGCAGTCCTTTCAACTTCTCCTCTCTTCAGTTTCTCTCCTCAGTGTTTTAATGTTTTCATTTTAGAAGCATTTCACTTCCTTGGTTATCATTCCTATATAGTTTTAAAGAAATTATGAACAATATTTTTAAAATTTCTTTCTCTGCATTTTCAATATTGGTGTATAAGTAAACTCCTGAGGTTTGTGTATTAATTTTGTATCCTTCAACTTTGGTAAGTTTTTATTATAAGCACCATATTGAGTAAGAGAGGAGAAAATGGACATCCTTGTCTTATTCCTTATTTCATTTTTATCCATTTAGATAATGTTAGGTATAGTCTCTTCATATACAGCCCTCATATTGGGATATATTATTTCTATTCCAAGATTCTTCATAGATTTTTATAATCAAAGAAAGTTGAATTTTGTCAAAAGCCTTTTTTTCATCTGTTAAGGTGGTCGTATGATTTTTGTACTCTAGTCCATTGATCTAAAGTATTACATTTATTGACTG
This sequence comes from Nannospalax galili, assembly GCF_000622305.1. NCBI lineage: Eukaryota > Metazoa > Chordata > Mammalia > Rodentia > Spalacidae > Nannospalax > Nannospalax galili. Next base: position 5,617,191 of record NW_008360320.1, read on the forward strand.
GCACCTCTCGAATGATGTTAAATTGATCACGGTGAATTATCTTTTTTATGTATTTCTATTCTTTGAAAAATTATTTATTTAATAACCACATGATTAGAAGGAGCATTTCATTACAACATTAACATATTCAACAACAATTTCCAGAGCAGAGATGCATCTCTTTCAATACTGGCTGTAAATTTTTAGGTTCACAGCCGAATTAATATAGCTATACAATATTGAACTCAGTATATACCTATAAGACATAAAATTGAATGAGGATATAACCTTTAAAAAAGATCTCCATTTCATTTTAAAATATACTATTTCATACAGAAAAACCCTTTTTTATGCTACTAACACTTAGATGTTTGCACATGTGTCTCTAATCTCTATGTATCTGATTATTACTAGTCACAGTAGGTTACTTTTTGAGATCTACCTGAGCATGGGTATAAAATCATCCAGCAGATTTCAATGGTAATGTGTTTCACCTCTACTAATTAACATGGGACAAATTTTTAGGTTTCTTCCTCAAATACAACTCATTTTTTTATTTGATAAAATTTTTTGTGTGTATTTCATACAGAACATCCCAAACAATCTCATTCATCTATATACTCACATCCCAAATGGTACCCTCCCATATCCGCCCCCACACACTGGAGCCCATATACTCTGTAATCCCTGGTACTGTCCACTGTGTTGTTGGCACCCCTGGCCATTCTCCAGTGCTTGGTCCACTGAATCCAGTCAGCCTATCTAGAGTTCCTTGTTTTAGGAACATCAGCTATTCCTCATCTAGCAGCAATCAGTTGCAAACATTCCTTTAGATAAAATTGGGGTCTGCTGTTCATTTTCCTAGTTCTATGCTGGGTTACTCTCTGGGAGTCTTTTGGGCCACCCTGGCCAACAACTCAAAGAAAGGTATCTCCTGTCTGGCATTATTTCTTTATGTAGTTTTTAGCTATACACATGGACTCTTAAAGAATTATATTGATCCCTTTAGTCTTTGGTTATACTTTCCTTTTGGGTGTTTAAGACCATACAGTTGGTCCTGATAGAACCAGTTTATATTTACTCTTTATGTCATTTGGAGAGCTGATCCTCAGGGCTCACATGGGCATGGGAGGAGCCCCTGGCTCCTTTCTTTTACCAGTTCCACCTATGTGAAGATAAGTCAAAGGTCCTGGTTGACGGTGGCTGCCTTCACTTGGAAGCATGGAAGAAATGTTTCCTCTGTGTTGACCCTCCTCTTTGTAGACTGGGCACTGGTTCAAGTCCATTTGGTGGGTCTCCATGGCCTCCTTGATCAAGAGGACAGGTGATATCATGGTGAATTATCTTTTTGCTATATTCTTGAGTTCTGTTCATAATGTTTTAATAAGATTTTTTTTCTTCTGTGTTCATCAGGGATATTGGCCTATAATATTCTCTCCTTGTTGTGTCCTTATGTGTTATGGATATTAGGCTAAAACTGGCCTTTGAAGGAGGATTGTCACGGTGATCTTTCCCTTTGTGTTTTGAAATAATTTGAGAAACATTGAAATTAGTTCTTCCTTAAAGGGCTGGCAAAATACATTAGTGAATTCATCTGGACCTGGACTTTTTCTAGTTAGGAGAATATTTTTTTAATTACTACTTCAATTCCATGTAAGTCTATGACTCTGTTTAAATTATTTATACCATTATGACTTGATATTGTAGTCTTATGAGTCTGGAACTTCATCTATTTAGATTTTTCCAATTTAGTGGAAAATATAATTTTAAAGTATGTCCTAATGATTTTTAGAATTTTATTGGTATCTGTTATGATACCTCCTCTCTCTCTCTCTCTCTCTCTCTCTCTCTCTCTCTCTCTCATCAGTTTAGCTAAGGGTTTGTTGAACTTACAAGTTTTCAAAAAACAAACTCTTTGCTTCATTGATTCTTTTTTATTATTACTTTTAAATATTTTCATTTCATCAATTTTTTTTTCTGAGATAGAGTCTCCCTATCGTCTCTGCTGGCCTAGAACTTGCTATGTAGGCCAGGCTGGCCTCAAGCTCAGAGATCTGCTTCCCCAGTGCTTCAATTAAAAGTATATGTCATCATGTCATTTAATTAATCTTGTCCAATATTCTTTCTTCTTTCTATCTCCCTTTCTTTCTTTCCTTCTTTCTTTCTCTTTCCTTCTCTCTTTCACTTTCTTTCTTTCTTTCTTTCTTTCTTTCTTTCTTTCTTTCTTTCTTTCTTTCTTTCTTTCTT
>NW_008360320.1:5619484-5641234 GCF_000622305.1 Nannospalax galili
ATTTATTTATTTATTTTTATTTGAGATCTGTTTTTTTAAATCATGAACACCTAGGGTTATGAACTTCCCTCTTCCTAGTACTTCCAGTGTATCCCATAGGTTTTAGTTTGTTGTGTTCTCATTTTTCTTTAATTCTCAAATTTAAAGAAATTTCCTTCATTTCTTTGATGAGCTAGTCATTGTGTGCTGTTCAGTCTCCATAGACTTGAGTATGTTCACCAGTTTCTCTTGCTGCTGATTTTTAACTTTATCATATTATATTCAGAATGCAAGGAATTATTTTACTTATCCTGTATTTATTAAGACTTTGTGTTGTGTTATATAATCTACTTATAGAAAGTTTCATGGGCTGACGAGAAGAATATGTGTTCTGCAGTGTTTTGATGAAATTTTCTGCAATTTCTGTTGGTCTCTATGATACATGATGTTAATTAACTTTGTTGTTTCTATATTTATTTTTGTCAGGGTTATCTGTCTGTTAGTGATAGTGGGTTGTTGAAATATCTGCTGCTATTGCATTGGGAGTCACCTAATATTCTGATATTTATATTGAGAGTAAAATTTCAGACAGCAAATGATGTCTTGAGGTCAAAATCCCATGAGTTCAATCATCTTGATGGAGTTTTTCAATATGTAAAGAAGCCCTTGGAAAACCTGTTATAGGGAGAAATATATTGAGATTTTCCAGAAGGAATTTGGGTGCTATAACCTCTATTTATGGTGAAGTAGATAAAAATCTTAAAGAGTCAGCAAAAAGTGCACATGCTGAAGCTCTAAAAGAGTTAGTTTAATAGGGCAAAGAGTACATTTCAATATTGTTGTTGCTATTTACTTTGCAAAGAAAGCATGGAAAAAGTCTCTGAAAATTAAATATGGTTTTCGTAAGTTGGCATTTTAATAGTTTTTTACATGGTCAGTTTATCATTAGTAAAGTAATATTCAAAGTACATTAAAATGATAGTTCAAGCTGGACTTGGTGGTACATGCCTTTATTTACAATATTAGGGAGGCAGAGGCACGTGACTCTCTATGAGATTGAGGAGATCTAGGTCAACATAACTGGTTCCAGGCCAGCTGGAGCTACAGGGAGACCTTTCTCAAAAAAAAAAACAACAAAAAATATAATTCAAGAAAAAAAAATACACTAGAATTGCCCACCTTTTAGAATGGTGAAGTCAATGATTTAGAAGAGTTCCTTGCTTCTATCCAGCAGAGGAAATTATTGTAAAATTAAAATAAAATTTCTGGAGGAGACAGAATTCATGAACTTGTGACTTTTCAGGACATTTGGCAGCAATACTTATCTTTAAATGAAACATAATATAGTTTATCTTGAAAGATTCTGTCACCAGTACCATAACATATTGTGTCTCAAATTTGAGACCTTCCCTTTCTCAGTAAATAAGAAGATAAAATGGTTTCAGGGATGGAGAAATATGATTTGCTGGTGAAATGCTTTCTCATTTAAGATTAAGTATCAAATAGAATGACATGTTACATCATCTTTACACTCCTTATTCAGTGACACACTTGATCACAGCATTTGAAGAAATAACCGAGCTATTTAATTAAGTGTATTTGGTAATTGCATTTACAGATTATTATTATTATTATTATTATTGCATTTCAGTCTAGATTCCTGGAGGTAGACTTTCAACCATTGACCTTAGACTCTAAAAATTTCAGATGATGCCCTAAATGGTTCTTTCATAATACCAATATAGGACAAAATTCTTTCATAAAACAAGCATGCAATTCAATTCTAAGAAGAATTTCAGAATTCAGAATTTCAACATTAAATTTAGGATAAGTAACTGTGTTATGATATTCAATGAGAAACAACTGAAATACAAAATAACCTAATTCTTGTGTAGTCTACTTGCCACATCATTTTGATGTATTTCTTAATGTTTTCATATGGAATTCTCTTCAACAACTTACATTTTTAGAGTTAGTGATCACACATTTATATTTCTTAGCATCTATTATCAGTGCTTGGTGTAGATCCATGAACATGCTGTTTTAAGAAATGATTGTTTGAACAGGGAGTAGTAGCATACATCTTTAATCCTAACACTCAGGAGGAAGAGGCTGGTGGATTTCTGTGAGGTCAAAGCCAGCTTGGTCTACACAGTAAGTTCCAATACAGCAAGAGCAGCATAGTGAGACCCTATCTCAAAAATCCCCAAAAGTAAAAAACAAAAAAAGTTTATTAAGATTATGCTTAAGAGAGAGAACATGCATGTTTTCTGCAAACAATGATTAAGCAGTAGTCAGCCATGCTTTAAATTTAATTTTAAATCTTTCCTTCTCCACTAGTCTTTTCTTCTGGCTGATAATGTTCCACAGAAATATAGTGTTACTCAGTTTTATTATCAATGTAATCAAAATACCTTACAGAAACAATTTAAGAAAGGAAGCCTTTATTTACACTCATGGTTTAGGAAAATTCACTCTATGGTCTCTTTTTTTCACACTTTTGTATAGTGGCAGGATCATGTGGTAGAGGATGATTTCTTTACTACATTGTGGACAGGAAGAATAGATAGCAACTGGAAGGGGCCGGGATCAAAATATCCTCAAGACTCGCCTACGATGACCAACTTCTTCCAGTTAAGTTCTACCTCTGACAATTCCCAGAACTTCAGAGTATTGTACCACCAACTGTAGACTAAGTGGTTAGCACATGAGTATTTGGAGGTCATTTAATACTAAAATGATAACTGATATGAAGGACAAGTGTACTGAATAACTTTAATTGTCAACTTGACACACCTGAGTCAAGAGAGCCTTGATTGGTGAATTGCCTCCATTGGACTGGCCTGTGACCATGTCTGTGAGGCATTTCATGATTGTTGAGTGATGTGGGAGGGCCCAGCCCACTGAGGGCAGTGTCACCCCTGAGCAGGTTTTCCTGTATTGTATAAGAAAGCAGGCTGAGCCATGGTCTTGAACACAAGCCAGTAAGCAGCTATCCTCCATGGTTTGTGCTCCAGGTCCTGCTCTTAGTTCCTACCTTGGCTTCCCTTGATGATGGACTGTGCTTGTAAGTCAAATAAACCTTTTTCTCCCCCAGGTGGTTTTGGTCAGTGGTTTTATCACAGCAATTGGAAAGAAACTAGAACAACAAGTCTTCAAGTAGGTCTGCCTGTAAGTGTAATTACCTATGTATTATTCTTGAAGAGGCAACTGAAATTAAAATCTAAGATGAATTTAGAACTTGGAAATGAAAATGTTGTAAGCTTCAACCTATGATAATTACTGACTACAGAAAATGTTAGCAAATGTATCAAAATTGAGGACTGTAAATTTATATACTATCTTGAATAATTATTTTTTCCAAGTTCTGACTTTTAATGATAAGGTTTCTTAAATATTTTATTACATTTTTGAAAATTTACATAACATATTTGATCATATTTAGACTCCCCCTCCCCGTCTGTACCCCCTTAACTATGCTTCACCTCACTCCATGTATTCTATTCTAATATATATTGTGGATCCATTCACTGGAGCCTGGTTAACCTACCCAGAGTCAGATCCTTTAAAAAGACTGACTCCCTCCCAGCAGCTGCCAGTTGCCAATACTTTCTGAGCTGGAGTTGATGTTTCTTATGCTATTCCACGTCTATGCAGGGAATTTGTTTAGCATGAACTTGGCTGGGTCTTGTGCATTCTGTCACTATTGCTGTGAGTTCATATGATTAAGTGCTTATGTATCTGGAAAACTTTATTTCCTTTTGGTCATTCACAGCCTCTGGCTCTTACAATCTATCTACCCTCTCTTCTGCAATGAACCCTGAGACTTCAGAGGCGTAGGTTTGATGTAGATGTCCTATTCAAGGATAAGCACTCTGCAGTATCTTACTCTCTGCATGTTGACCAATTGTGGTTCTCTGTGTTAATCACCATCTGCTGCATGAGAAAGCTTCTCTGGTGAGAGTTGAGAGATGCATTAATCTATGGGTGATTTTGGTCAGTGATGTCATCTTAATTCTATGTTTATTAAGCAGAATAGTAGTAGGCTTTCTCTTATGGTTTCTGTCTTGTCTAACCAGAGTCCTAAGCCTGTTATTGGTATCAAATATGGGCTCCATTTTGTGAAGTAGACATTAAATCCTTTCAAATATGGTTGTTTACTCTCATACCATTTCTGTCACTATTAAACCTATGAACATATTTTAACATAATAATCAGACATTGCTATACAATAATAAAGAGAGAGGCTTTGGAATTGCTGGTGTTATTCCACAGAGAATCTTTGATTAGTTAACTCTGTTACTAGTCATGGAAAGAGAACCTGAAAATGGTACATGATCAAGATATGCACACACACACATACACATAAGCTGTACCCATCAGTGCAATGTTGCAATTTATCACAGACTGCCAAGTCTTAGATATAACTTATTCAGCATGTGTAATATTTTTAGAAATATCTGAATTTTCATCAATACTTAAGATTAGAGAAACAAAATTACAATTTGTTTTTCTCTTAAGAAACTAGACTGTCAACAACTTTTAATCCTTAAAACAAGAGTACGGGAAGGATCTTAACTCTCAGACTTTCCTGGGTCACATTGATACCATCCCAGCCCATATCTGTGTGTACCTCATCCTAGCAGAATGAGTCAATCCTTGTCAATTCAGCTTTCAATCCAGTCTGGGTGTCTGGGATCATTCCCCAACCCAGTCTTGCTCTTTGGAGCTCTGTCCCTGCAAATCCCTAGTGCTCCACCATCTTAGTTCTCAGATATCTTCAGGTAAAGGGGATCTTATCCCATTCCAGATCTGCATGCACCTCCAGTTTTGGCAGGATGAATCACCCCAACCATCTCAGCTCTCATCACAACTTGGGTAACCAGGATCCTTCCCACCCCAGACTTGCAGTTTGGAGCTTGATTCCTGAAACTTCAAAGTACCCAGTTATCTGATCTCTGTTTTCCCCAACCTGTGAACTCCCACCCTAACCTACCAGCCATCCTGTTCATTTAGCATCCACATTCCACACTGCTCATCCATGACCCTGGTCAATCAATCCTGAAGATGCAACTCAAAAGTTGCACCTATTTCTAGCTGAACTGAGAACACTTCTTTCACATGCAAATTTTATATCACATAAAGTGTTCCAAAAACTGAACACCAAGCATTACTCAGCTGGTGCAAAACCTGATGAGTTAGGGAAATAATAAACAGTATACAAGTAAATATTCAACAGGGACAAAAATCGCTTACCTATACCAAGACATACTACCATACAAATCCAGATGTCCAGACCTGAGTGAAAAAAATGCAAACATGAGCAACCAAGATAATATGGCTAACACAGAAATTAACAACTACATCATAAATTTTCCTGAGAATGAAAACAAGTGGATGCATAAGAAAATGATTTCAAGATAAAAATTATAAATATGTTCAAGGAATTCAAAGAGGATATGAATAAACACCGAATGAAGACTGTGAAAACACAGTCAATTAGATAACTAAAACAATTGAAAGCATGAAAGTAGAATTCAATAAAGTGATAAAAATCACTGAAGTAAAGCAAATCTGAAATAAAACTTGAAATATAAAACTCAGGAACTCAGACAAAAAATATACAGGAAAGAAGCAAAAGGGAAGTGGAGGAAATGGAACAAAGAATATCTGATATTGAAGATAAGTTTGGGGAAAAGACAAGTTTTCTTCTTAATCATAGAAAATGTCAAATCTGATGTAAGTCAAGAAGAGAATATGCAAGACCTCTTGGGCACTATGAAAAGAACATAATAATCATAGGCATAGAAGAAGGAACACGGGCCAAAAGCACAGAAAACATTTTTAATAAAATTATAGAAGAAAATTTCCCAAATTTAGGGAAAGAGATACCTATCAAAGCACAAGAAGCATACAGAACACCAAGTAGATAGGACTAGAAAAGAAACTTCCCACTTCATAAACTAGTCAAAACACAAAATATACAGAACAAGGTAGTGAAAAGATAGTGAAAGATGTGAGAGAGAAAAAGTCATATAGAAAGAAAGACCCTTCAGAATAACATCTGACTTTTCAAGGGAGACTGTAGGAGTCAGAAGGGCTTGGACCAATGTCTTGCAAGTCAGGGATGAACACAGATTCCTGCCCAGACTACTATACCCAGTAAAACTATCAGTTGTAATTGAAGGAGAAAGGAAAACTTTTCATGATAGAAACACATTTAAGGAATTTATACCCATGAAACCAGTTCTACAGAGAATGTCCCATGGACTATTTTGGTCAGAAGAAAAAAATTCAACATTCTCAAGAGGACCCAATGAATAAATAAATTATACACCAACAATCAACCAAAAGAAGACCAATAAAACAACACCACAACACCAACAAAACAAGACTTAACGCTGGTCAATAATAGCCTGCAATATTTATTATCTCAAATTCACAGTAAAAAGACACAGAGTAACCAATTAGATTGGAAAGCATGATCCATCAATTTGCTGCCTCCAAGAAATGAGTTGCACCAGCAATGATCAATACAACCTTAGGGCAAAAAGGTAGAAAAAGATGTTTCAAGAAAAGAAACCAAGAAACAAGCAGGTGCAGTTATTCTAATATTTGAAAAAAATGGACCTGAAACTAAAACTAGTCAAATGAGACAGGGAAGTTCACTTCATATTCATAAAAAAAATTTCACCAAAAAGTTATCATGATCCTTGGACTACCCTGACCAACAACTTGAAGGGAGGTTTCTCTTGTCTGGCACTGTGTTTCTGTGATGTAGTCTTCAGGTATACACACACATTCATGCTCAGATATTCTATATGTATTTTTCAGGGGGATTGTGACTCCAAAAATAACACAGGCTATTGCCAAAGCCTGTGTTACCTCCCAGATTACCTCCCAGATTTGAAGGTAAGACCCTGCTTCTGAAAACAGAACATACTTTGGATACAGGACTTGGAGCAATGGAGCTGGAACTGACTTGGAGGCCTTCTCCCTGGTGACTAGCTCTCATAGTTCTAGAGGATACTATGCAAGCTGTTAAGGGTTATAAATCAATCAATGGTCTAACCCAGCCCTAAAGCCTAATAACCGCAATGACTGGCACAGAAAACTATCTCTATTGGTGCAGTAGTGGCACTTTAATCCGGGAGGTAATCAACAGTATTGAATTGGACTCAAAGCCCTTTCAATGGGAGTGAAATCATGGGAGGCACTCTAAACACAGCCAAATACACTTGGCTGGAAAGGTCATAGATCCTAGAGAAAACTCTGCCATATCTCTAAGCAAATGAAATTTCTTACTGCATGCTAAATATGAATCCTTACATTTGCAGACAAGTATCCCAGTCACCGCTCCTCAAAAGAGTGTTCTTTTTTTGCAACAGATGGAGGCTTTTACAGGGTTTCATAACTGGTCCCACACAAAGACTGTGCCTGGGAGATGCCCATTCCTAAGTGACAGATCTACAGTAGAACCTCTACACCAAAGACTCATGGAACATAGAGGAACAGAGGGTAGAGTGAATATTAATGCATCTCTCAACTCTCACTGGTGATGCTTCCTCATACAACAGACTGTGATGAACACACAAAGCCACAACTGGCCACATTTTGGAGGAAAAAAATGAAGACTGCAGAGTGCATTTCTCTCAACAGGACTTCTATAACAAACCTCACCTCCCCATGGCTCAGGGTTCATTATGAAGAAGATGGGGTAGAAAGATTGTAAGAGCCAGGGTTGGTGCATGAACATAAGGAAAGAGAGACTTTCATGCCTCTGAGAACACATAGGAATGTTTATCTCCTGCAATGGAAAAATAGAAATTATAAATAAATTTCATCAATTAATAATTATACACAAGAGGGGATTTGCCAAAATTTTTAATACTTGGCCATGGCCTTGGAGTATGACCAACTCAGCAACTGAATAAATGAGGAAGGAAGGAAAAAATGAACAGTTAAGTAAGTGGGTTAGTCTTAGAATTAGAGTACCTAGATTTATGCCCCTACTATTTACTAGTTTGATTTAGGTATTTGGATACATCTACCTTTGCATACATAAAATATAGATAATAATGTTATCTGCCTGACAAGATCATTGTGAAGGTTAAACCTAATTCATCTAAGCCACTTGTTATGGTGACCGGTATACAACAAGAGTACAGTGAATGTTAGGGACCAATTAAGCAGGTGTGTAGATCATATGAACTTTCAACAATGATGATAGCATGCACAAGACTCATGCCGACTCAATCAGGAAAAAACAAGTATAGAACTGAGAAAATGGGCAACAGTCCATAACCTTTGCTGAAGAATTATTGGCAAGTGATTATTGTGGGTTGAGGGAGAGTAGTTATTCTTTAAGGAGTGAACTAGACAGGCTGACTTGACTGCAGTGGATGAACTTTCACAGAGGGACATCTGGATGCAAATACTTGACTGGATGGGACTTAACATATATGACAAAATGCATAAAATCCAGATGTGGGAGGATGTGAGGGTGGGTTGGATGGTGAGTGGGTCTAAATTTGATTAGGATCTGTTATTTGAAATGCACAAAACTCAATAAAAAATAAAAATTATAATTCTAAACATATATGCACCTACATAGGCACATCCAATTTCATTAAAAATAAACTTTATTAACTCTAAAACATTAACTTGATTGCAACACAGTGATAGTATGTGCCTTCAATACCTGCTGTCATCAGTAGGCAGCTCAAGCAGACAAAAACTAAATACAGAAACATGGAGTTAAATGACAGCATAAATCTAATGAACTTCACAAACATCTATAGGACATTCCATCCAAACACCAAAGAATACATTGTTTTTCTCAGCATCCAATGAAATTTTCTCCAAAACTGACCACATGTTAGGACACAAAGCAAGTCTCAACAAATTTATGGAAATCAAAATATAATCTTATATCCTACCCAATCACAGACAAAGCTACATACAATATTAAAATGGGGAAAGTACACAAATTTATGGAAGCTAAACAACACATTACTGGATGAAATTTATTCGTGGGAGAAATAAGGAGGTCAAAAAGTTCTTAAAGTTGAATAAACTTAAAAACACAACATACCAAAATCTTTGGGACACAATGAGGACAGTCCTAAGAAAAAAATTTATAGCATTAAGTACCTTCCTCATAAAATTAGAAACATCTCATATAAATATTAATGATACACCTGAAAGCCTTGGGAAACCAAGAACAAACAATACCTGAAAAGAGGGAAAAAAGAAAAGAGATAAATAACATCAAGGTTAAATTTAATGAAGTAGAAATTTTAAAACTATACAAAGGCTCAATGAGATAAAAAATTGTTCTTTGAAAAAATTAAGAAGATTGACAAACCTTTTACCAAATTAGCCAAAATAAAGAATGAAAGCGAAGACCCAAATAAAGAAACTCAGAAATGTAAAGGGACAGACCCAGAGGAAATTCAGAAAATCATAAGGTTATCTGAAATGTATATTCCACTAAACTAGAAAAATCTAAGAGAGATGAATAGATTTCCCTGCTGCACATTGTCTGGCCTTGGGGGCTCTCTGAAACTGCAGAGGAATAATCGATGACCCCATCACTCTTGCATGTTTCATTCCCTTAAAGCTAACACCACTTGAACAACAATGCCAGTTTCAGATACTGGCCTGGGATGGACTCTGGCCAGCATCATCTACATTACCAGCAGCTTTTCTATGCTGTGGTTTTTCAGGAGTATAAAACCCCTCTTGTATTTTCTTTTCACAAGTTGGAGGCTTAGCTGAGTGTGATCTTGCGCTGAAGATACTCTTTCCGTTGTTTAAGTGAAAATCACTATGCCTCTTCTTACTCACTTTAATCTCCTTATCAAAGTGAGCCACTCTTCATTATGTCTTGGCTCCACCTTTAATCTTCCTAGTGATATTTTATAATCAAACTGTACGTATTGTGTCTCTTTCTGCCCCACTTGTTCTTTTTCACTGTAGATATGCATAATATTCATCATTAATAGCCATGGCATCATTTCTGTTAGGCTGTCTTGAAAAATCCTGTGCCAAATAAATTAGCCCATTACTTTTCAGTCTAGCCTTAAATATCCTAACTGATGCTTAAGTCCTTATTTCCCTCTTGAACTACATTATTGTGAGTACTACTTTCTTCTAGGCACCTACTAACAAACATCCAAAGTCTTATACATTCCTCAAAAAGGCTACATTTTCAGGATCTTCACAGCCAATAGCCTACACTCTGGTTCCAACTTTTGTCTTAGTTACTTTTCTGTTGCTGTGATAAAATACTGTGACCAAGGGAATTTATAAAGAAGAGTTTATTTGAGCTTAGTGTTCCAGGTTCCAGAAGGATTAGAATCCATCATGTGGGGAGGCATGTTGAGGTGACCAGAGCAGGAGCAGAAAGCTAAGCACTCACATCCTGAAGCAAGCATGGGAAGCAGTGAGGAACTGGAAATCCAACAAGGCTTAAGAACTCTCAAAGCCCATCCCCATTGATGCACTTCCTCTAACAAGGCCACAACTTCTAAAACCTCCCAAAACAGCACCGCCAGCTGGGTGAAAAATATTCAAATATTTGGAACTTCTGGGGAACATTTTCATTCAAACTATCCCAAGTATTATGCTTAATATTTTAATTATTTAAATATGTTCATAGAAGAAAAGTTAATTACATTATCAGATGGAAAAAAAGTTGGAAGGCAAAGTTAATATACATAATGTCAGAAATAATATTTGTATATCTGAAAAATCATGACTACTCAGTTACATGTGTTAAATAGGCTTATAAAAATTTGACAATGCTTGATGGAGATTTTTTTTAAATGAAATTGATGCTATTTCTTATTTTTCTTTTAAAAGTATTTTTATATAATTCTTTGAGAATTTCATTCAATGTGTTTTGATCATAGTCACTCCACATGCCTCCCCTTAAACTCCTCTCAGACATAACCGCACCTCTACTTTCCCCTCAAATTTTTGTCCTCATTTTTATAACTCTTTTTTCCATTCTCTCTTCCAGGATGGTCCTTGAGCCTTATGGAGGGGCTGTGATAAAGATATTGTGACTGAGCACTCCCGTGACACTTATTTTCTGCACTTTGTTAAGTTGTGAGTTTAATAATAAGTGGGATTTCTTGAGGCATGTATTTCAGACTCAAAATTCAAGCTAACCTGACAGGAGCTCTGGGGTGGATGGGTGAAAATTTTATAGATACAGATGCTCTTACAGACAGTCTAAAATGTACGCTATGCTTGCATGCCTTCTCCTTGACATTTTGTTTTCCCCGAGCCTTGTGGAACAGGTAATATTCATGATCTCTTACTTAGTCTGACTGAATTCCTAATTTTCTCTTCCAGACTAATTTATCCTTCAGTTTTTCCCTCTCTGCTAAAATATTTTCATTCTTTCTTGTGGTTCAGAGAAAAAAACAAAACAAAACAAAAAAACCGTGGTATCGTCCTTGACTCTTATATTGACCTTATCCCAAATCTAAGTAGTTAGAAAATCTTGTCTATGTATTTACCTATATCTTATTTTTTCAGTCTTCCTCAATACTTCCATGCTGACCTACTATCTTCTCTGACCTGGACGTTTCAATAGCTTCTGCTATGGTTTAATTCTAAAATGTCCCCCACGGGTTTAAGTGCCAAGCACTTGGTCCCTGGCTTACGCTTTGAAGATCACGGTGTCTTTGGGAGATAGGGTCTTCCTGGAAGAAGTAGCTGAGAGTAGACTTTTGCAGGGGTTTTTATAAATCCTCTGTTCTGCCTTGCATTCTTTGCTTCCTGGTCTCCTACTGCCTGGGACAGAGCCACTCCCACCTTATGGCTCCCTTGCCATGTTGGATTTAAATATCTCTGATTCTGTGGGCCAGAATATCAATATCCCTTTCCTCCTCCAATTTGTTTCAATCAGGTATTTAGTAAATGTGATAGAAAATAATACATTTATTGATTCTCTTCATATTTACATACTGGTATCATTCAATATACTTTGAATTCTGCAGTCAATACATTTCAAGTGGATGTCTCTTTGGAGGTCTTCATAGGTCTTCAGTAAATATACTCTCAAACTTTCTTTACAATGTTCTTTTCAAGTTGCTTCATTGATTGCAAATCTATCCTAAACTAATTTCCACAACAAAGTGTCAGTCTTCTGTTCCAGAACTGTTCCAGGCCCTCACCTTGGGAAATTTGCCTGGATCACTTTTCTCCAATTGTCTTTTTAGCTTGTTCTTTCATATTGTTTATACTTTTATTCATTAAGACTATCCATTTCCTCTATTTGGAAATTTAATTCTTTCCAATCCTGAACTTGCTTCCATTTAACTTTTCTCCGTGACTTATGTTATTTTCCAAATTATGAATACTATGTATATTTTTGTATCAACCCTTCTTGATTGGAGTAGTAATGACTTCTGTCTGTTATGTTCACTGTTCTGTCCCCTACTCTTATAGTACTGTTCGTATATAGTAGGAGTGCATTAATCACTTCTGAAAAATATCTCTAAATAGAAACAAGCCAATGAATAAATAAAGCTACTGTAGTCAGGAATGGTGGCACAAGCCAGTAACACCAGCTACTTGAGAGACTGTGGCAGGAGGAACATGATCAAAGAGAAGACCAGTCTACACAACTTAAAAAGACACCCCTGGGGCTGGAAAGATGCCTCAGTGGTTAAGAGTACTGGCTACTCTTGCAGAGAACCCAGGTTCAATTCCTAGCACCCACATGGTGGCTAACATCTCTTTAACTTCAGGTCTCAGATAATTTGATGCCCTCTTCTGACTTCAGTGGGCATTGCACAACACAGGTGCACTTATATACATGTAGGCAATATACCCACACATATAAAATAAAAATAAAAAGATATTTTAAAGGTACCCCTCCTATGTGCTTCAGCTGTGGTCCCCTCCTGTGAGCTAGAGTTGTGGTTCCTTCCTTGAGCTGGATCTGTTGTCATCTCACATGAGCCTGAAGCATTGGACCCCTAGTGAGAGCCACAGTTCCACATTCCTTTGGCTGTGGGCAGATGGTGGAGCAGAGTAGAGCATGGAGGACTTCCTGATGCTGGGCAGCAGTTTCAGTCTTCTCTGAGTGACTACGGGTCTCACAACCTCTGTCCCAGGTTATACATGGCAGAGGCTTTGCCTCTTATGCTGGGGCAGAGAAGGCCCCTATCATCTTTATCATTATTTGTAGATACTGGCCTTGGGAGAACTAATTCTCTGGAATGGACCTTCCACCTCCCCTAAAGCCAAGATGTGATCTTCACTCCATACATGGTCCTGGGAACCCAGGCCTTGATGTTAGACCTCTCCCATTACCAGGCACCAAAAGGTTTTCCATTATTTTTCTATTGTTCTTCTACAGCCCCAATATGCCTTCATCTGTGCCTTAATTGAACTTCTAGAGATAAAAATGACAGTCTGAGAAGTTAAAAAAGAAAAAAAAAAATAGAATGTACTGTAGTAACTAAACTGGTAACCGATATAATCTTCAAACTAAAGAGATATAATTTTATCTTAGAATATAAATTCAAACTTTTATATGATAATTTCAAATATTGTTTACTGACAAAACTGTACTACCAAGCTTCAACAATATTGTGAAATTTTTCACTATTAAAAAATTAGTAAGAAGAGTATATGCCTAGATTGTTTAAGACCTTAGGTTAAATGAAAAGAAAAAGAATAAGTCTATATTAAATCTTCATTATTCCTGAGGGACTCTGAGAAAGAGAAATCTTGTTTTAGAGCGATGTGGTCCATTTAACAAGTTGAAAAATCTGTTTTCTGCACTAGCACAATCATTTTATTTTCAGTCATGCTTTTGAGAAAGGTAATTGAAAAATAACATTTTATCAAGAAGATCCTAAATATAATATTAAAATGTTTTAATCATAATTTAGAAATCATAATTATAACTGAGTAGTAAATTGAGAAAGTTAAATTAACATACTTTGCTCTTCTGAGGTATTAACCAAAAATAAGCTAAGCTTATTATGAGTAGATTCAGAAATAAAACTAGTAGTAATGGTGAAAAATATGGATGTGGGTTTAGTGTTTAAAACACTATTTTCAACATGCTATACAATTACTATTTAAAATTATATGGTCTGTAATAAGCAGTAGCAAAATTCCTTTACTGGAGAGAGCTTGAGCAGAGGCCAGATGGATGACTGTCTAAACAATTAAATAATGAAAAATGTGCACTAAAGAGCAGGTGTGGCTTCTCATTTCCCTTTGAATTCTAATATTCTGTAATTTTTCCTATTAATAAGTATATATTCATGCAAAAGCTATAAATAGTAGGCAGATATAATTATGTTTATATATACACAATAAATGTAACATATATGTATACTTAAATATACATATATACATGTTTATGGCAGTTTCTTGCCTTTACAGATCCTAATTCTGTTCTAGAGATCATTGCATTATGTGCAAGGCATATCTCCTAGCATCATCTTTTACTTGGTGTGTAGTGTTCAGTCACTACAACCTGTTCCATCTGTTCCATTTTTAAATTATTTTTATTTATGTGTATGAGTGTTTTGCTTGCATGGATGTAAGTGCACCACCTGTATGCAATTCAAGGTCAGAAGAGGACATGCAATCCCCTGGAGCTGGAGTTATGGCTGATGGTTAGCCACCGTGTGGGTGCTATGAACCAAACTCCAGTCCTCTGCAAGACAGTCAGTGCTCTTAAGCACTGAGCCATCTTCCCGGCCCCATGTTCTGTTCCACTATTTTTCTTACTACAAGAACATAACTTTCATGCACAGAAGCTTGTGAATGAAAAGATCAATCATGGGCCTTTGAA
Source organism: Nannospalax galili (assembly GCF_000622305.1). Taxonomy (NCBI): domain Eukaryota; kingdom Metazoa; phylum Chordata; class Mammalia; order Rodentia; family Spalacidae; genus Nannospalax; species Nannospalax galili. Next base: position 5,634,300 of record NW_008360320.1, read on the forward strand.
ATTAAGTTCTGTTGATGCTGATTTGCTTTTCTACCAAATATTGCTAAGTTAAAATTTTTCTTCATTTAAAATTCATTTTCTGTAATTACAAGTACAGTTCTGTTTTATAGGACTTACAGGACATACTTCCACCTTATAAGTTAGCTATTTAGTATGGTCAAATTCAGGCAAATCATAAGGGAGAAGCATCACTTAGTTTTACAGATATGAAGTCTAAATGCTGAAACAAGGGACTATTGAATGCTTGAAGTAAAGGAGCCAGGTGTGGTAGCACACACCTTTGATCCCAGCACTCAGGAGGCTGAGGCATGTGGATCTCTGTGAGACTGAGGCCAGCCTGGTCTACATAGATAGTTCCAGGCCAGCTGATGCTACAGGAAGAACTTATTTAAAAATCAAAAGAACCAATCAATCAACCAATTAATCAATCAATAAATAAAAAGAAATGGGAAAATAATCTCAACAGAGTGACAAGAAGATGATCTGTACTCTGTCATCTCATACAGCAAGGACACATTATGATTATTATCTCTTCATTTTACAGAATGTTGCATGAATTTTTAAGGTTAAATTCCAAAAAGTTTTCATGATTGAACTGTTTCCAACGGTTAGTTACATAGTTGTTAAAGAATTCCTTATGCTATCTGACATTCACTCCTATAGTCATGTGTATAAGAATAATAATTTTGTGATGACACCACACAACTGCTTTCTCAGGGCTTTAAGGTACACGAGAATTATCCCAAGAACAATAATTATCCCACACAACGTCCCAGTGTGTTCTGGGCTGAATTTCGGGGATTCTGATTTTGTTGATCAGGGTAAGACACAGAAGTGTGATTTAATGAGCTTGCACTGCTGACTTCCTCTACCTCCATTAATACAGGTGGTCTGTACACTATACTTTGCACAACACTCTATGCTGATCCATATTTTTAAAGATATATTTTAGCGTGCCCAATTCATTGTTTAAGTGATATAGAGAATACTTGCTCATTTGTGTTAAAATTTAGACTTTCATTTATTACCCATAAGTATTTATTCTGACAAATCCAGTCCTGTCTTTCAAAACAACCTTCCAGGCCAAAGCCTACGCACTTCAGTCACATTTTATGGTGAGAGAGCTCCCTCATGTGGTAACATGATGCTAACAGTATTCCGAAAATTTGTATTCTGTCTTTGGCAGATACTTGAAAATAACTCACTGTTAACTTTACCACTAATACAACTGGATTACTTCCTTTCCAAGGACTTTTTAGAACAGACTTTCCTTTGAATCTTAACAAGGAAGACACTAGGTTGTAAAATATGCTGCAGTCACTTTATGGATTCTCACATTCCAACTGCGGCTTACTTTAAGATTCTGGAAGCTGTCTCAATGTCTCTGTCATGTCATTGTGAATGATTGCATCATCGTGAGGCGGTGTGGACACAGAACTCTTCAGCTAAACCCACAGTTCTGTTATTTATCTAATGACGTAGTGAATAAATTAACTTTTCACCAAAATCATATGGAAAATGTAAGACAATCTCCAAACTTTTGGGAAATTTTACGACAGACATTAGATGGTTCAAAACAAAAATATCACAAGTAACTTTTTAATTCTAGTTTGATTACCCTTATAATACTAGTGCATATTAATTAGGTATGATCTTTCAACATATGCATACAGCAAGGGCTAATCAAATTGCAGCAATTTTTTATCCCCTATTTATTTCATTATATTTCGGGAACTCAAGTTCCCCTTTCCAAGATCATAATAAAATACGTAGTAAGTTTTTTAACTGTGGCCAACCTGATGTGTTTTGGGACGTGAGTACTTACTGTTTCTGTTTAACTGTGCTCTGGTACGCATTATTCAAACTCTCTCCATTCTCCCTTCTCCTAACCAAATGAAAGTGTCTCTTTCTGAACTTGAGTGTTATACCCTCTGGATGAAAAGTGCTTCTGAGGATTCAGATAGCCCATTCACTTTACTATTCTATTTGGGGAATACTAAACTTCTAATAAACAAAAGCAATAACTATAACTGAAAAAACTATAAAAATACTCTTATTAAACAAACAGATATTGGTGCCAATCATATTGCCTATCATAGCATAATCATTTAAAGTGTTTATAATGAAACTGATAGTCATTTAAAGTAATTAGATATTTTCACAATTAGCCATGAGTGATATGAGGACATAAATCAACTTAATATATATGTCCTTACTTTCAGGGGATAATCTGAGGATAACCTAATAATAATGACCTTTCAATAATTATATCCCTATTATTAAATATTATTCTAAAATTTTAAAAGCACTCAAATTTGGGTTTTTTGTATAGAGTATTTTCGTGCTTTACAATTGTAACTTATTTCATAAAGTTTTACTTCTTCTACATTTAAATTTTCCAATATGAATTTGATTTTTATTAATAGCCCTTTTAGAGGAGCCAGGGCTCATGCTGACTACAAACAACAGAGAAAACAATTAAAAGAAAATTAACAGACATGTACCAGTTTTAATAAAAAAATCTCCAGCTCCCACATTTTCCAAAGATTTGGTTTAACATTTTAGAGTGTTTGGATTCAGTCTTTTTACGTAAATGAAAAGCGTCTTTACAAATGAGCTTAATGTATAGTGAGGACACATACGAATGCTTATATCCATACTTGGGATTAAACTACATATACAGCTTTATGTGTTTTGACTTTATAAGATTTATATTGAATCAAATGTTGAATATTCTAATATTATACATATATTTACATATTAACATTTATTTGGCTATTCTTTATAGGTGATTCCAATTTTTAAATGTCATTTATAAAACTGTAATGAAATATTTGGTTGTGTATTTAAATATTTATAGGATATATTCTTAAATAATTTTGAGTGCCCACATGTTTATAATGTACTCCTGAAAACATTTAGCACTTGTTCCACCATGAGGAATGTTGTTAATAGCAATGACAGTTCCAGTCACAGTAGCATCAGTGCTAATAATATTACCAAAGAACAGCACAGCGAGGCCCACATCGTGACGGGTCATGGCAAAACATAAGAGTAAGAAGGCCAGAGTGTACCAAAATGAAAGGAATAACTGACAATCTACCACATAAAACTGAAATCAGTTTTAAAGCAGAAACTCCTGACATGTATTAACACTGAAAAATACACAGATGTAGAAGAAATGAGGTCTCTTTAAAAAATAAAGAGGAAGATGATGACAGAGCAGATTTTAAAGTTTATTGGAATAAGAGCTGGAGAGAAGGCTCAGAAGTTAGGCACTGGGTGCCCTTGCAGAGAACTGGGATTCGGTTCCCAGCACCCACATGACTTCTAAATGCCTCCTGTAACTCCAGTTACAGGGGATTTGATGCCTTCTTCTGGCCCCCGTGGCATTGCATGCATGGGTGCACTTAAACATGCATGCAAAAAACTCATACATGTAAAAAATAAAAATAAAAACAGAATAGCAAAGAGCAAAAACATTTTAGTAATTGTAATTGGTGTTATAGAAGAAAAATTAAGGGAATCATAAGAGAGTCTAAGAAAACTACAGTAATGAAGGAAATCATAGAGGGGACACAGAATTTGAAAAAGAGAGGGGCTGGAGAGAGGGCTCAGTGGTTAAGAGCACCGACTACTCTTGCAGAGAACCCAGGTTAGATTCCCAGCACCCACATGGCGGCTATGAACCGTCCTTAACTCCAGTTGCAGGGGAATCTGAAGCTCTCCTCTGACCTCCGTGGCATTGCGCGACACGGGTGCTCTCACATAACATGCAGGCAATACACTCATACACATAAAAAATAATAAAAATTATATATATATGAATTTGAATATGAGAAAATTCAATATGATTTTAAAGCTGTAATGCAAATGATTGAAATTTCCAAGTATGGGGATTGAAAGTTGATAAGGACCCAGAGAACTCTTACAGGGTCAATAGGGGAGAAGCTATCAACACATAATTTTTTTTTTGGTCTTTTTGAGACAGGGTCTCCCTGTAGCACCACATGTCCTGGAACTCACTATGTAGACCAGGCTGACTTTGAACTCACGGAGATCTGCCTGCCTCTGCCTCCCAAGTGCTGGGATTAAAGGCATGTGCCACCACACACAAGATACAGTTGGATAAAGAAAGGGAACCACATGTTCAATATACGAGGCTCAAGAATGACACCATTCATACATCCTTCTAGGAAATTTTACTTGGAAACAACTCCATCAAAGGAAAGAACAGAGGGAATAAACTACAAATTAAGACATAGGAGCCAGGAGAGGTTGCCCATACATTCACTTTAGTATTAAAGTATTTTCAACTGAATCAAAAAGCAAACAATGCTATAGAAAACACTTTAAAACAAAATGGAAGCAAAAGAACATGATCTAAAGCATTGTAATTAAAATTAAACCTATTATCACAAATATATAAAAATTATGTTTATACATTAAAAGAAAAAACTCTCGGAGTTGGAGAGTTGGCTTAGTAGTTAAGAGCACTGGCTGCCCTTGCACAGGACCCAGCACCCACATAGCAACTAACAACTGTCCGTAACTCCAGTTCCAGGGGATCTGATACCCTTCTGTCCTCCATGGGCATTGTACAACATGGGTGCACTCACATACATGCAGGCTTAATACTCATACACAGAAAATTAAAAAAAATAAAAATAAAAAACTTTTTTTTTTAAAAAAAAAGCTTTCAATATGAGCTAAGACTACAGTAGTAGTGTGCTATTCATAAAATGTATTCTAAACTGTAGTTACCTTATAATTCTCTATAATAAAATCTGGAACTTATAGGTACTATCAGTATTCAGCTTTGACCATCCAAACTCCTCAGTAAAGAATAAATACAGTTGCTATGTTATATATGAGGCATGTGACATTGAGAAACATTTTAGACTTGAATAATAGCCTCTTTTAAACTAATGGTGGACGCTGACCTCCTGGGGGCTCTGATGTGGTGTGCTTTCTTATTTGTGATATTTTCACTTTTTGTTTCAAATATAAATTTTTGTTTTAAATGTATTTATATGCATGAGTCTGCTTGTCTATATGAGGCTTCATATTCAGTGGAACATATCTTTGTGTCTGAATTTCTGTTTAAAGTTCAGAGTTCAGAGATACTGTGTGTGAAACTACTGAAAGGGTAACAGATAAACTCTAAGCTTCATCAATGGTGCTTTAAAAGCACTTGCCTTTTGTTTTCCCTTTGTGAGTTACATTAACCACATGGAAGCAGAGAATAGTCCCTGCACAGTATTTGCATAACATCATCTCCAGTTGATGCACACACACACACACACACACACATGCACTATGATTCACTCGATTTGTTTCCCAAGTGCTGAGCATCAAATCTAAGAGTTAATCTGTTTACTGTATTCATGGAAAATTGCGAGCCATGGCGATTCTAGCACAGTTTTTGTCTCAATCAAGCTTTTCCTCTGTGCTGTCATTAGTTGAAGAGAGAGGACCCTTGTTTGGGTTTAAGCATTATATCTGTTTTCTACCCTGTCTGATCCACCAGGCTTGTGACTTGATCAAGTCATCATTACTGTTTGGTGCACAGTCCTATTACCTATGAATGATGGAAATAAGTAAATATCCTCAAAAGTCTGTTTCATCTTTAAAATATAAGTGGAGAAAATTATTAAGTTGAAGCCTACAAAAGTTCCCTTTCTAGTCATAATGTTGATACTGGCCTCTCACACACTTTGGTCTAGTGATTGAAGGACTGAAGATGTCATGTTTTATTTCCCAAGTTATCACTGATAATAAACACTTTTGATTTAGACTCTCTCATTTCTGCAGCAGGCTGAAATTCTAATTCTAATTCTGTTATAAGCAGGGAATCTTTTTTGTTTGTTTGTTTCATGCCTCACTGTCCAGAACAGCACCTGACAAATACTAGACACAGAGTAAATGTTTGCTGAATGAAAGGGTGTTGTGACTTACAATGATCACATTCTACAAAATTGTAATTATTAATAATGATGATAATCAGACATGTTAAAATACTGGAGTAGATAATACCAAAGGTGAAATTTCTGACAGCTTTGCTAATGGGAAGGTGTCAAGTTAATCTCAGCTAACATAATCAAAGGTGTGGCATGTCAGGCAAATGGAAGAGCTGTACAGTTTAGTGCAGGTTTTACACATGGCTTTATGAATATGTCTCTTAAAATTATCCACATTTTATTACTACAAGCATTTTTTCATTTATGAAAATAAAGATATGCTAGAGAAAAAAAATCACTCAATAATACCACCCAGATGATATAATGAAACTCAGCTTCATCATACTCGGCTTCTGGAGAACTTCAGAGTTCTCCAGATATGGAATTCCCCTTCGCACACTGAGTGAAGTTCATTGATCTCTTTAAAGCTGGTTTCTTTATTATCATATGTTTCACCAATTGTTTAATGTTTCATCACTGCCTAAATCACTTTATAGAGCAATGATTTATAAATTCATAATTTTATAATGTTACCTTCATGATTTAGCCAGAAGATTTTCATTTAGAATTTTCATTCTTTTATAAAATTAAAAAAAAATTATGTTCACGGGTATATTTCCTGAATGTATGTAAGTGACCCCAGGTTGTACAATGCCTGAAGAGGTCAGAAGAGGGTGTTGGATTCCTTTTGAACTGGTTGTTAGCCATCATGTGGGAGCTGGGAATCGAACCCAGGTCCTCTGCAAGAGCAGCTAGTTCTATTAACCGTTGAGCCATCTCTCCAGTCCCTAGAACACTCACTCTTCAATAGCACTTATCAGTTTCCTTGAAACCAATTTCTAAAAGGAATTGTGGATTAAATATTTGTGATTTGCTTGTGTTTACCACTTCCCAAATCAGGGCCTGGTAATTTGGGTACCCCAAGCTCTTATTTCCATTATCCTGAAATTTTACAATCGACTTTTAAATAATAAT
>NW_008360320.1:5641839-5654365 GCF_000622305.1 Nannospalax galili
ATATTACTAATAACCTAATTAGAAGGATAAATATTATATTTGTTGTGCTGCTTACAACGTAAAATTCTGAAAGCATAGTCAAGATACTGTGGTATAACTTACCGGAGTGATTTCCTTCTATTAATGTATGGTTGATTTCATTCTTAATCAAATTTCATTTTAAGAATCAGGGTAATTTTTTGTTGTTTTATATTATTTTATCTTTGGAATAAAATATTTGTGTTTCCATTGTTAAACTTTAGGAAGTTGTATTTGGAAGTCTCAGTTTTCTTCTCTTAACCTTGTGTCAACTCTCCCCCCTCAAAAATTTTTTTTCCTGTATTCAAATACATATACTGTGGGGGTATTTTTTTGTGCGTCCATGAAAATTTTATTTATTGAATTTTTGTGAACTTCACACAATATACTTTCATCATATTTAGATTCCCCTCCCCTATCTGTACCCTTCTCTCACTACTTTCCCCCATTTTCATGGTAAATATTCACAAGGAAACTGAGGTTTCCAGACAGCTGAGCAATTTCTCATATGAACTCCCAGCAATGGTGACAGTATGCATGAGTCTCACATAAGCTCAAGCCAGACAAAATCCCAGCGCATCTTAAAATATAGTTAAGGGTTCTTCTATAATGCAGTAAAATCATCCCATCGAGCTTCACTTTAAAAAATTTTGTAAACTCATTTTTATAGCAATGTTAGATTTACAAACACTAGAACAGATTTTCCACAGAGTTCTCAGGTGAGGTCTCATTAGACTCTACCTCACACTTTTACAGATTCTCTTATAGTAACACCTTGAATTACTTTGGGATATTGTCAAAGTTGATGAACAATACTGATGAACTATTATTAACTAAAATACACACTGATGCTAGGTTTTACATTGCTATTGTTTAGTCAGGAGTTTTGGGATATTGGTGTGTATCCACCAGTGCAGTGGCCCTATGTGCCACCTATGTATCTCTTTCTTACTATCTCTGTTTGCAACTGTGAACCATGGATCATTTTATGGTCTCTGTAGCTTTGCCTTTTATAAAATGTTATACAGTTAATTTCACAACTAATCCTTTCTAACTGTCTTATTATGCAGCTTGCTTTTTAGTCCATGTTTTGAAGGAAATATTTGATCCTTACTGTTTTGGTAATTATAGTAGGCTGCTAAAATCATGTGTATATCTTGCGTGGAAATAAACTTTTGAATCATTTGAATTACCTTGGAGAATATTATATGACAGCATTGTGTAGCTTTGTTATGAAACTATTAAACTGTCTTCTAAAGTGGTTTTATTATCTCGTAGGGCCACCAGAAATGAATGGGAGTTCCTCACTAGCATTTGATTCTGTGTGTTTGTACTTTAACCATTTCACAGGTTTAACTGGTAACTCATTGATGATTTAGGCTATCAACATCATTTTATATGGTTGTTGCCACCTGTGTCTTCTTTCTTGCGGCGTGTATACATATCTATTGCTCGTTGTTTTCATAATGTTGAATTTTAAGTGGCTTTTTTTCTGTAATTGAGATAAAAAATCTTTAATAATGTGTTTTGAAAAGATTTTTCTCCAGCTATCAAAATTGTTTTCTACTTTACAGAGCCTATCTTTTCCTTCCTTCTTCCTTCCTTCCTTCCTTTCTCCCTCCCTCCCTCCCTTCCTTCCTTCCTTTCTCCCTTCCTCCTTTCCTTCCTTCCTTCCTTCCTTCCTCCCTCCCTCTAATAATAAAACAAAATCCCACAGGTTCTGGCTAATGCCAGTCCCCAGGTGCCACGGGGTATAGGGAAGGGCACCTGAATGACCCAGTGAATAGTGGGATGGCTACATGGGACCCCATGTGTATCTACATGTGATAGGGCTCTATAAATGGCCAGCTGTTCCTAGGTGGGATGTGGGGAAGTCCATCAAAGCTTGCTGACCAGAGATTGGGTGAACAGCATATGATCTTAACCACAAGACAAAATAAGGGTACAGGGTTTGGCAGGATACAGGGCTACGAAGCAGTGGCCTAAAACATGTAAACTGTCCTGTGAGGTTCTGAAGTCAGAGTCTGGGAGGATGCTGTGGGCAGGGCAGCAGCTCCTGGGGGGCCTGGAGGACGCCGTTCCAGGCGTCTCTCACCTTGGGGCGGAGGCCAGGAATTCTTGGCGTCCCTTGGCTTGTGGCTTCCCAACTCTTTCTTCCCCCGCCCCGCCTTCTCTTTCTCTCTTTCTCTTTCTTTTTTGTTTAGAATGGAGTCTGATATACCTAGACTGGCCTCTAACTTGCTGTTGACCTTGAAGTTGACAACTTGAAGTTGACCTTGAACTTCTGATACTCCTGCCTCTACCTTTTGAGTGTTGGTATTACAGTTGTGGAATACCATTTCCAGTTTATGCAATGCTGTGGACTAGACTCAAGGCTTTCTACATACTAAGTCAGCACCATACCAACTGAGCTGCATCCCTAGCTCCTCCCAGTGTCTCTTATCCACAGAACTTTAAAATATTTAGTGAAATCTCATTCATGTGGTTTTCTTTTTTCATTAATGATGTTGGTACTGTATCTGCAATGTCTTTATCAAATCTGTGATGATTGGTTTTAATGTCAACTTGCCACAAATTAGAATCATCTAAGTAGGGAGCCTCAGCTGAGGGATTGTCTTGATTACCTTAATTGTTGTCGAAAGACTCATCCCAAATGTGGGTGGCACCTTCAGGTAACAGCCCAGATAAAAAGGCTGTGGCTGAAGGAAAATTATTCAACTTTTGCTTGTTTGGCTTTCCTTCTAGTCTCTAAATTGACTTGCCCTTCTGTTGGGTGTGATAGTTCCAATGAAAGTGTCACCCATAGGCTCCAGATATTTAAACACTTGGTCCCATTTGGTGCTTTTGTTTGGGGGCGGTTCATGGGACCTTCAGAAGATGTGACCAGGCTAGAGGAAGCATGTCACTGGGTGTGGGCTTTGAGAGTGTATAGCTTGACCACTTCCAGTCTGTCGCTCTCTCAGCTTCCTGTACCTCTTCGAAAATGTGAGCACTCAGATTTCTGGTCTGGCTGCCTCTTGCCATGCCTCCCGACCGTGATGGACTCATAACTCTTTGGAACTGTAAATGCACTCAACTCTTCCTTCTATAAGTTGTGTTGGTTATGATGCTTTGTCACAACAACAGAAAACATATCTAATACACAGGTACTACTGATTTCTTCATTCACATCAGAACCAGCATTTCCAGGCTTCCATTGATGACAAAGGCATGGAAGTTCCCCAGGAATCCTCTAGGATTTCTATGTCAGAATGGGACTGCCAAGAAACCCACCTTTGCAGACTGAGCAACTACTGGGTTCTCTGCTTCTTTAGTGTGAGACAGCCATTGTGGGACTACATCAACTGCTGAGGTACCCAGCCTCGAGGACCAAGCAAGTACCATGTTCACAGTCTCTCAGATGTGGAACAATGCTTGTTATTGTTTCAATGTTAGGATGAGTTGATAAATTTTTAATATAGTCAATAAATTCTGTTTCTTTAGGGACTCCTGACTTACAAAATCAGTTATTTTAGTTTTGTTCCTATGTTATAGAAGTATTATAATTTTATAATTTAATTTCAGTCTACTGTTAAATTACTTTTTGTGAAAGATAAGTTTTGTAAACAATATGGCATGCATTTTGATTCATTTATTTTTTGTGAATACCTGGTTTTTTTAGTATCTTTTTACAAAACACTGTTTTTTTCCTCCATTCAACTATGTTTGCTTCTTTTTAAAAGATTAGTTGACCTTGTTTGCATGAGTGTGTTTCCACACTTTCTGTCCTGTCGTATCATGTTCTTCCATGAGCACCACACCACTTTACTACAGTTGTGCAGTTGGTCTTAAGAGTTGGTTACTATCATGTATTACTTAACAATGGTAATAAATTCTGAGAATGGAGGCATTAGGGAATTTTATCATTGTACAGCATCATAGAGGATATTTATACAAGGTCAGATGTGTAGTATATCACCAATCAATATTACTCTATGGGATCTCTGGTGCATATGTTCTGCCATTACCTGACATGTCATGCCACACAAGACCATATTTTCAGTATCAGAACTTCAGTGAAACTTGCATAGTATATTGTTACTTTTTGGTTGCTGTGATAAAGCACCATGACAAAGGAAAGTTACAGAAGGAAGGGTTTATTTGGTTCTGGAAGGGTAAAATCCATGTGGCATGGTGTGGAGGTATGGAAGCAGGTGGCTAAAGTAGGAAGCTGAGCGATCATACCTCAGCTGCTTGCCATCTCAGGTGTTCAAAAGAAGCAGAGAGAGTGAACCAGAAGTGGCTACAAATCGTCAAAGCCCACACATAGTGATATACGTCATCCAGCAAGACCATATTTCTTAAAGGTTCTATAATGTCCCCAAACAGCATCACTAACTTGGAACCAAGTTTTCAAATACCTGAGTCTATGGAGGACATTTCTCATTCAAAGTACCACTTTCTACTCCCTGGCCCTTATAGGCTCATGACTATGAGGTAAAATTCATTTAGTATACATTTGAAAGTTCCCATATTCTTTTAAAAATATTTTGTTTTTTATTTTTATTTTATGTGTATCATGTATTCCCTTATTCCCTGCATGTATGTGAGTGCACCTGTGTCATGCAATGCTGTAGAGGACAGAAGAGGCTGTCATATCCCATGGAACTGGAGTTATGGACAGTTGTTAGCTGCCATGTGGATGCTGGGATTCGAATGTGGGTCTTCTGCAAGAACAGCCAGGGTTCTTAACCACCTAGCCATCTCTCCAGCCTCAAGTTCTAATATTCTTTAACAGTGTCAACACTGTTCAAATGTCCAAATCCATGACCTGGGCATGGTGGCACATGCCTTTAATTTCAGCACTTGGGAGGCAGAGGCAGGTGTATCTCTATGACACTGAGACCAGCCTGATCTACACAGTGAGTTCTAGGCCTGCTGGAGGTACATGGGTACTCTTTTCTAAAAAAAACAAATAGACCACAATTCAGAATATTCCATATTTTTTTTTCCTTAAATTTTCTAATTTTTGAAAACTTAAAGAAATAAGATTTCACATGCCTAGGATGGGCTTTTGGAAATTCAAAATATTCAAAACTCCTCACCAATAGTATATATTGTTTAATGAAAGCTTATTCTAAATAAATCCTAATAGTAGTGCAAAAAATTTATAAAATTTCTGCCATGTTTATATTTTAGGTTGACTTCGTTGTCCTCAAACCCTATTAGTTCAGAAAATGGTTGAATTTTAGATAGAATCTTTAAAGATAAATCTGTTTAAACGAGGTCTTTATGGTGGCCCAGGTCTCATATAGCATTGTTCTTCTCATTTTTTTCATGTATGTATGTGTGTGATGTGCATTTATATCTTGGTCTACATGTGTGAGCACACATGTGTGACTGTGTACATGTGTTTGTGCAAGTGGGGCCCTGAAGTTGATATACAGCATTTTCCCCATCACTCTTCCACGTTATTCTTTGAGGAAGAGTCTGTTAGTTCATCTCAGAACTTGCTCATTCAGCAAGGGGTTGGAAAGATGGCTCAGATGTTAAGAACACTGGCTGTTCGAATCCCAGCACCCACATGGCAGCTAAAAACTGTCCTTAACTCTAGCTCCAGGGGATCCGATGGCCTCTTCTGTGCTCCGTGGGAATTGCATTACATGGTTGCACTTACATACATGTAGGCAATATATTCATACACATAAAATAAAAATAATAAATAAAAAAGAAAAAAAGAAGAAGCAGCAGAAGATCTTGGGAATAGACACAGGGGAGCAATACTAAGATACTAGAGCAGGTTTCTATGTGTAGTACACCCAGAGAAGGAGGATTAATATACAATCTTCCTTTATGCCTTTTTTTTGGTGTATTTCATACAGATATTTCAAACAATCTTAATTATCTTTATACTCCTGTCCCCACCGGCACCCTCCCACCCCCACCCCCGCCCCACTGGAACCCATATACTCTGTCATCGTGTTAAGGTCCACTGTGTCAAGTCAGTGTCCCCAGACATTCCCTAGTGCAAGTCCATCCACTGAGGTCTAGTGGCAGAAGGTAGGAGAGAGAAGATTGTAAAGCCAGGGAGGAGGAACATGACCATATGGAAAGAGTCCTACGAGCTCCTGGAAACCTGCTCATATGATTCTATGGCAATGGTGTCAGCATACACAAGTCCCATGTAAACTCAGGCAGACAAAAACCCAGCATAGAACTGGGGAAGTGAACAGCAGACCTTTATGGCTCTTAAAGGGAACCAGCAATGTTAGCATGTTGATCTGGGACATCTAATTACACAACTTCCAAAATAATTTCTATTGCTTAAACTAGTCTGTGAGGTTTTTTGTTTTTTTTTTTCAGTCTTAACAATATAACCTGCTTAGTTAAAATAAAAAAGTAAAAAAGTTAAAGAGAGTTACAATTTTATGTAATGTGTTTATGCTAAAAATTGACCTCTAGCATTCGTAAATAAAATTATATCTAATGTGACTTGTAGGGCTTTTCTGCCTCCAGATATCTTTTAGTAAATATATTTGTAACTATGATCTATCTTGCTTGATTACCAAGTACTTACTTATTTCATGTTACTATCACAATAAATCCATAGAGTATGTATTATCATTCCTACTTTACAAATGAGGAAACTGGGGTTTAGAAATGTTGATTTCTTGTCTGTGGTTAGAGTGGGTGAATGAAGAAACTGACATGTAAACGGAAGTCTTTCCAAGTCCAAGGCTGTTACTAGCAGTTATTGTTTACTGATTCCTGGCTCCCTTTTTATTACTAAAAGCCAAATTCTTTAGAAATTACCTGTCATTTTCACCATTGCTTCTACAAACACTTACTTTAAAATCTTGAATATTAAAATTCTTCTAATGTTTAAGGATGCATGCTGTTACAAAACAACTTAAAAGATTTCTGTTTGCATGGATTACATTTAAACTTTCGTTATTTGTATTGCCAATAACAACTCCTTTGAAATTCTTTTTCTGCTTAGTCTGTAGCTTTGAACTTTCCTCTTTTTCCTGTCTGTTCTTAGGGTAAACTTTGTTTTCATAATTGCTGTCTTCTCTAGAGCTCAGATACTAACTTGGAGAAACCTCACATTGAATCCTTAGCCCTTTCTGCTTTTTCTCTGAACTTCCAATGAAATCTTCCTAAGAAAGATCCAATTTCACTCAAATGGTCTGTTCTTCACCCTCAAAAGTCAAAGAAAAGTTATATACTTCCCAGATGTTTCCTCCCTCACATACTTACACTGCTTATTGGTATGAAATTAAGTATCTATTTCTCCATGCCAAATTGCAGATAACTTGAGCCGGTTCTGTTACGAACACCTTCTACAGGCAGGCTTTGCTTCTGTTTTCATCATTGTCATTATATGGCTTTAGATATCTATGTGATGCAGTACAAAATTGAAAATGAGGTATGTTTCAGGAAAAGCACTGAAATTTTGGTAACTGTGTGCTGGGGTCTACACCTCTAATCCCAGCATTGTAAGAATGAGGCAAGAAAATCAAGAATTAATGGGAGGCCCAGGAGAGCTCATCTCAGAAAATAAAAAGAATCCAAATCAACAAAAGAAAAACCTTAAGTGAATTTATTGGTTGGAAATAAAAATGAACTATATCATCTACATGTTTATTTACAGTTAAAACCCAACACATAACAGTTGTAGGATGGCAACCACTTCAGTTACAACTTCCTCTTTCTCTCCATTAAGAAAAGAACTAAGAAAAAAATGGTTGTGTTCATTTTTGCTTCTTAACTGAGTCAACCCACTGGTTAGCCTTAGAGATAAAGTGTCCACCCAGCACATCGTAAGAAGATAGATATGGTATTTAATTTGACCATAAAGAGAAAATATTAGCATAGCACAAAATAATTTATGAGATTGGTTGAACCTTCAGATTCCTTGTTAACTGTGGCTAAAGTTTATCAGTAGGAACACTGTGTGTGTCTCCTTCTTTGCTTCACCATTCTAATGAACTTTTAGTGATTGTCGAGAATCTGAAACTATTCCTAACTTTGATTTCAACAACCAGCAGGGAATGATTACAATGAGCCTATAATCAATATAATTTAACTCAGATCAGCTAAGTTCTCATAAATACAATTTACCACAAATATGCCTACTTATAAATATTTTTTAAAAACCCAAAGGATCAAAAAATGTCTACAGAAATCTCCATATACACACATTTGTACACACACAAGTGAGATTTTTTCCTCTAAATTTTCTCATTAAATACTAATTCTGAGTTTTTCTATGATGATAAGTTGCCTTTCTTTGGTGCTTAATTATATCATCTCATTAAAAAGCTCTGTGATATGAAGATACATGCACAAAATCAAGTTACATGAATGGCTGAGATCAATTTTAACATCCTTTTGTTTCTCAGAGTAATAGGATATCACTCTGTCACCATTAGTTTGTGTCACAAAAACTAAAATTACAATTAGTTTCTTGTAATAATTGAACTGAAAATTTCTAAAAATATGTATTTTCTAGAGAGGAAATTTATGACCTCCACACCATATTCAATCATTTGGAATATGATAGTGAAAAATAGCGAGAGTGCTTGTGACTTAGACAAAAAATAAAAATAAAAACATTTAATTGACTCCTTACTGCTCTTAAAGTATTGATAATAGGAAACTATTTTAAATCAAATCTATGCTAATTATAATTACATATTATGTAATTTATAGATATTGTACAAAATATCAATTTGTTAAACTATTTTGAACAACTGTCCTCATTTTATTTCTTAAGATAAACAAGTTAAATTTGTCAAATTTGTAATTAGAAATTTATTAAAATTTCAAATTTGATATATGTTGCTCTACTTCATTAAAACCCGAAACTCAATTTCTATACTAAAAATTGACTTAATAAATTTATCTGATAAGATTGCGATCATAATTAAACGGATGCACTATGGGAAGAATTTGTAACAGAAATTACCTTGTAAGTTACAGCAGTGCTAGATGACTGGGATTATTTCTCCCGTTTGTTTAAAGAGCTAAAGCATCTTGATATCTTCTAATATTCAGAGTAAAAGAATAATTGAAATTTTAGTATGAAACATAGGAAGAAGAAATGTAAAGTGTTTTATTTATGTGAATTATTCAAATGAAGTAGAAATAATAAGTATCTTGCTCCTTAGGTTAAAAACTCCGTTATTTTATATAAACAATATATGCTAATACATTTTCAAAAATGAATAAAAGAAAGCAGAGGGAGAGGCTAGATGGAGGAAGGGAACCAGGCAGTTGGAGGTGGGCAGTGGGAGGGAATGAATGAGACAAAAATATGGCATATATTTATGAAAATGGCATGAAGAAAGCCATGATTTTGTATATTAATCTGAAATCTAATAGAATATCTAATGTTTGTGACATGCAAACACACCTCTAATTAAACATATGCAAGTAATAACCTGCAGGGCATGTAGATCAACTTATCATTCAGCTGTTTATTATATCCACTTGGTACATAAAGTCCCCAAGAAAAGGCTATAATGTTTTTCTGAATGCCCTCATGTTCATGTCTTTACATATTTTGATATAATAAAATACAGATGAAATTAGGAGACATAAACGTACAAACATTTGTATTGTACAAGAGAAACAGTAGATAGCCTTTCTGGTAAAACAAGCAAGCGATTTCGTAAATGTATTAGTAATGTTTTCTTTGCTCTGATCAAGCACCTGAGAAAAAGCCATGGAAGGAAGGTTTTGGTTCAGAGAATGAGGGTACAGTCTATCGTAGTGGGGAAGTGCTGGTGACAGGAACATGAGGCAGCTGGTCACACTGTGTCCACAGTTAGGAAGCACAAAGACATGCTTCCTGGTGCTTCACTTGATTCCTATTTTTATTCTTTTTTCTTTTCGTTAAAATTTTCCCCTTTCCTTCAGCCTGGGACCTGAGTCCTTGGGTTAATGCAACCTATATTCAATATGGTCCCTCCTCCTCAGTAAACTCTCTGGAAACTTCCTCATAGACACGTCATGAGGTAAGTCTTCTAAGAGATTCCAAATCCAGCCATGCTGATAATAAAGATTAACCATAATATCATACTAATATGACATGTATAAGATCACAAAACTGGTGTACTTGAGATGATGGAACCATGAGGACATTCTATAAACTATAGAAAAGCGTATGAAAAAGAATCAATTTGAAAATTTGTCTGGATTATAGAAATGAAAATTAGAGACAGAATCATGTAGATATGAAGATAATCCTGATTCAAAAATAATATTTTTAAATACTGAAATGAAGAAAGAAACAGAATTCCCATAAGCAATAATGCAAATATTCAGCATGGTTCTAATAAGATTCCATGTAGAAAGAACAGAGAGAATGGAGGAAAAAGCATAACTAAGGAACTCTAAGTGAGAGTTATTCATGACTATTAAATTTTAAAATGTATTTTCATTCATCACAAACACATTATAACCACCCAAAATTAACCTCAATATATCAAGGTGATACTGAAGAACACTAAAGAGAAAGATGATTTTTAGCTGACTCAGACAATGAAGAATAAGTTTACCTGAGAGCAGCTTTCTCAAGAGTAGAAACAGAAGAAAAGGGGAGTGGGCTAACTAGCTTGTCTGTCAAAGGAATTACTCAACAGCAGAGGGTGAATGAGCTATTTTAGGCAATGAATGATTTTCACTGGAAAAAAATGTACACATGTGCTTAAATAAATATTTTATGTATATAATTACAATAGGTTTTCTAAAGATGTATCTAGTATTTGTAATTCTGTAGGTATGATTTTACATGCCTATTTGTTATAAATGGTTTGAATTCACAAGGAACATTGACTTTGCAGATACATTAAAAGATGAATTCAAACCATGTAATAAAAACATGATGAGACTGGCATAGATGGCTCAGTGGTTAAGAGCACTTGCTCCTGTTCCACAGAACCAGGGTTCAGTTCCCAGCTCCCAAAATGGCAGTTCATAACTATCTCTAAATCCAGTTCTGGGTATCTGATGCCCTCTTCTGGGATCCATGAACATCAGCCACACATGTGTTACACATACATACATACATACAAGCAAGCACTCATAGACAAAAGTAAAAATATTTTTTTAAAAAAGAAGCAATGACTAATATGCAGAGCATAAAATGAATTACAAAATATTGGAGCACATCAGCAGTTAAGAACACTGAATGTTGTTGCAGAATACCCAAGCTTGAATCCCAGCACCCACATGGCAGCTAACAACTGTCGGTAATTCCAGATTCAGGGGATCCGATAGACTTTTCTGTCTCCGTGGGCATTGTACAACACGGGTGCACTTACCTACATGCAGGCAATACACACATACACATAAAAATACAAAATAATAAATAAAATGTTTAAAAAATATTGGAGCACAGATGATAGCACACTAGGATTGTAGACATCATAGACATTCCTCAGTAAAAATAAGATATCATGACTAATTTCAGGCTAATTTAAATATTTAGATTCACATTTGTGAATGCGTACTGAGGACAGAAGGGCAATGCTGAGTCCCCAAACTAGTATTTATTTATTTATTATTATTTATTTATTTGCCTTTTTGAGACAGGGTCTCCCTGAGTCCTGGCTTCTGGAACTCACTATATAGACCAGGCCAGCCTTGAACGCACAGAGATCCTCCTGCCTCTGCCTCCCAAGTTCAGGGATTAAAGGCATGTGCCACCACACTGGGCTCGACCTAGTATTTATTAATAAAATACAAGAATAAAACAGAAAAATGAATGCAGAAAATCATGATAAGGGGAAAACATAAGAAATTATGTTCTAAGAAAATCCATAATTGTCTTAGTTTCATTTGCACAGCTGTACTAAAATATCTCGACACAACAACTTACAAGAAACAGGGTTTATTTTAGCTCACAATTCAGGTTACAGTCCTCTGAATTCAAGGCAGCAGGAACTAGAAATTGCTAGTCAGGTTACATGTAGAGCTAAGAGGCAGAGTCCTCCTCCAGTAACACACTTCTCCTGCAATGCTTCACCTTCTAGATTCCAGAACCAATCTAACAGAGTCACTAGTTGGTGATTAAGTGTTCAAAGACAGGCGCCTATGGAGGGTGGGATGTTTAATATTCAAACCACAACCCTGGGATCTGAACTCAGGTCTTCATGCACTCATGGAAGGCACTTGATTGACAGAACCATCTCCCCAGGTCCTGGACATCTTGTTTCAATTGGGCTTTTTTTTTTTTTAAATTTTTAAAAATGATTTATTTAATAACAACATACTTAGAAGAAGCATATCATTACAACACAATTGACATATTCAATAACGTTTTCCTGAGGTAGGATGCATCTCTTTCAAATTTGGCTGTAAATTTTTAAGTTCACAGTTGAATTAATAGTTATATAATATTGAACTCAGTATATAAGCCCTGTGAGACATAAAATTGAATGAGCTTTTAGCCTTTAAAAAAGATTTCCATTTCATTTTAAAATATACTATTTCTTACAAAAAGACTCAGTTTTTGCTACTA
>NW_008360320.1:5657649-5669059 GCF_000622305.1 Nannospalax galili
CTCCCTAAACTCCCTCCTTTGCCCTACACTCCCATTTTCGGTTTTTCTCCATTTAGTACACAGTTGGCTGTAGGCTTGTGGTATATTGCATTAATTATGTTTGAGATATGTCCCCTGTATGCCTACATTCTCTGTGCCTTTCATCATGAATGAGTGTTGGATTTTATTAAAGGCCTTTTCTGCATCTAATGAGATATCATATCATTTCTGTCCCTGAGTCTGTTTATGTGCTGGGTTACGCTTACTGATTTACATATGTTGAACCATCCCTGCAACCTGGTATGACGTCAACTTGATCATGGTGAATAATCTTTTTGATGTGTTTTTGCATGTGGTTTGCAAGTATTTTATTGAGAATTTTTGCATCTATGTTCATTAAGGATATGGGTCTATAGTTTTCTTTTTTGGTTGTATCTTTACAATCAATTGGGCTTTTTACTCATACTCTTTTTGCTTTGTACAAATGACAGCTTTTAAGCTGTAACTCTAAACTCTGAGCTTTTGAGATATAAATTCCCACCATCTCTTGTAGTATCTGAGTGCTTACTCTTTGAGATATAATTCCAGGAAAATGTCCCATAAGGAACAAAAGACCTATTTGGAAAATGAATCATTTTAGAAGTCTTCTCTTCAATATTAGTAACAGAATTTTAGCCTTCTGGGTGAATAATCTTAGTTTATTAATCAGAACCATAACACATCCAACATTCTCTCAAAAACTGGTGCTTTTAAAATAACTTTTATTTCTTATTACTTTGGCACAAAGCTAAAACTGAGAATGAGCTTTAAATCTCCTTCTATCTGAATACTTGTATCTATATGTATGTATTTTATGTCTGTTTGTCTCTGAATGGTATGGCCAAGGTTAATTTGTTTAAGAGCTCTAACTTGGCTTGAAAGCAAAATAAGTATTTACAAAAGGTAACTATTTATTGTCTTCAATACTCCGTAATATATGCATTAACAGGGTTGTGAAATTTGAATACTCAGGGATCATATTTGATGAATAAATACTACCCTAACTTTGTCAGTTTGGTTTAAAAGAACATGTCTTCATGTGGCCAACACTGAATAAAATGGAGACCTACCTTCCAGTATATTAGAATTACTAGTCTGCTAACTTTGTTACCTTGACTTGATGTTTAAGATCCTAAAGCTATAAATTCAACCTAAGAAGAAACATGCAAATTCAGAACTCAGACCCAGACAAAGTACCCATGTATTTAAAGTTTTTTAGCATGCTTACTTTTTAGATGGCTATGTTGTACATTCTATTAAAATAGTTAAAATGGAAAGTCCTTGAGATGATGTCTAGCTTTTTCTAATAATAAAATTTTCATGAGTAATCTAAACAAATATTAAGACAAATGATTTAAATAGTGTCAGAAGGAAAATAGTTTATAAGTATACTTTTCAAACAATTATGATTTTTATAATTAAACTTCAAAATAGCTTAGCAAATATCTTTGATAATTTATGTTCCTGTGAATTGCTAAATTAAGATAAACAATGGGCATTCACTGAACATTTAGAACATTTCCAAATCAAATAAAATGCTGAAATATTATTTGCTAACATAAGCTTGAGCATATCTACTCTCAAATTATTACAGACTAACAAAAGATGTTTGTGTCTGTTAGCACACACGTTCTGTTCCAGAGGCCTGCCTCAAAGTCAACTTCATATCCAGTCAGGTCGAATTCACTTATGTGATGGAGAAGAATTTCAGTCTAGAAATAAGGAAATGGCACACTCATAGATTTCCAGTTAAGAGATGCTGATGTGCGACTTCATAATTGCTTATTCTTTGGTTTCCTCCAGAAAGTAAAGTAGCTACAATTTAGGAATTCAAATACAAAAAGAAGAAATTGAAATTACTAAAAGTAATTAGGTAAATTATTCTCATGCAAGGAAAATAAGATACCTTTTTGTAAGAAAATTTGTAATTTATGGAGTATTGTTTTCTTGTTTTTTTATATTTATAGTGAAGTAGACTCACTTGCTGTTCTACAAACGAAAGAAGAAAAATTTAGAAAACATCCTGAAGAAAGTTGTAAAGTTTTATGGAAAAGGCTTCTTGAGAAGAAATTTTATGTGTGGGCTATTAACTAAGATTTCAGTGAATTTATTTTAAGATTTGTGTAGTCAAAGTTTAATATCAAAGTACATTTATGTGAAATGAAAATTTAGTCTACTCATAAAATGACCAACTTTTCTTGATGTAATGCTTTGTTCTTCACATGAATTTATCTAAAGATTTTACTTCTGAAACCAACTCCATTTCTTATCAAAATAATTCTGTATTTTTATGCCATCTTTGCCCGTATTTGATTACTGAAGGAAACAGACTCCCCTTATTATTGAAAGAACTAGGTTGCTTTAAAATGTATCTTTCTTCATCTCCGAAGTTTTATTTCTCATTTTAATGTTTCACAAATGCTTATGATTATATTCAACAAGGAGTTTAAACCATTTGATATTTTTGAAAAAAATATTTTAACCTGGAATTCATTTTGAGATTTTCTAAATAGGGCTCTATAATATGTCAAAAATTTGTTTTCTTTTCTGTAAAAATACAGTTATTAAACTAGTTAGGCTTATTTGACGGAAGTTTATATAAACTATATAAAATTATGTTGAGACTTTTTGGGTTGTATTTGTATTTACATATTAATCTCATGTTTTAAAAATTGTATCAAATTCTTCAAACACTGCTAGGTCTGTGGTGATTAATTCTGATTTTCAACTTGAACGGATCTGAAATCAACTTATACACAAGCCTCTGTGCATGCTAATGAGGGAATTTCTTGATTAGGTTAACTGAAGTGGGAAGACCCACACTAATTGTGAGCAGCATCTTCTAATGGTGGCCCAGGGTGTATGGCAGTCTGAGGGAAAGGTTGTTGACCTGCTTGCCTTCGTCTTCCTGGTGAGTTCATCTACCCTATGGTAAGTTCATTTTCATAGGGGTAGGTGCCCTTTTCCTACAGCCATGCAATGTAAGCTGGATGACTGACATAAACTCCAGAAAACAAGCTGCTGCCTACTTCTACAGGAGCAGCAAAAGCAGTTCCTAGAGGTGACTAATGCCCTTGCCAGGATACCCCCTCTGTAAACCAAGAACAGTGTCAGATTGTAACTGTCATTCTCATTCTACCTGCTAAATATAATTCAAGCGTAAATCTAGATACTGCTAGTGTGTGTGTGCGTGTATGTGTGTGTGTGTGTGTGTGTGTGTGTGTGTGTGTGTGTGTGTATTAAGGGCTCTATAGTCAAATTTATGTTCCCAAATGTCTTTTGATCTGGGTGCATCTACTGGAGCATGGTTAACCTATCAAAAGCCACACACTTAGATAACAACTCTCCTACCCAGCAGCCATCAGTTTCCAATAGTTACTCAGGTATTTTCTTACCTACTTCCCCATGTCTATGCTGAGAGTTTGTCTGACTGGTACTTGGGAATGCTGTCACCACTTGTGTGTGAACTGTACTAGCATCTATCTGGTCAACCCCTTGGTTAGGCCACAACATGACATAGAAGTGAAAAATGGAATTAAGCCATGAACACATGGAGTAAACTTTCTTTATGATAATATGCTCTCAAAAGAACTAACTTGAATATAATAAAAACATTAATCCATTCTGAGGGAAATTCTCCTATGACATTATCACCTCACTTCAGGTCCTAACTCTTAAATACTTCACCACCTTTCAAACTGCTACACAGTTTCCAGCATAAGAACCTTGGAAGACACATCCAAACCAAAGCGCTGGCCGAAGTGGGAGGGGAGATTGCTAAAATGGCAAATCTGGAGGACTTTGGACTGAAGTGGCTTCTGTGCCCTAAGAATCTATGCAAGGAGACTAGAGCACAACTCAGTAAAATATCAGATCCTAAAAAAATGAAATGTATGCTTAACCAATTGGAGACTTTGAGAGTGCCGGAACAAAATAGACGGTCTTTCTTTTTTGGCCTTCCTTCTAAACATTCTTCATCAGAGGTTTCCCTATTACCCATTAAACTGGAATTTTGGCATTTTGGAGATCATAAATTGATATGGGCATAAAAAAACTAAAAATTTAATCTCTTTGTCTTTGTAATAGTTTATTATGTAAGTTACAAAGGCATAAATACTGGCAACTGGGTACAATCCTAGCACTAGAGAGGTTGAGACAGGAAATTACAAGTTCAAGTGCAACCTGGAACACGTGGTGAGACATTGTCTTAAAAATAACAGTTTAATATGTATGAATATATTAGGGAATGTGTTCAGTCGCAAGAGTTATGTTTTAAATTGTCTGAATGCATAGAGGGGAATATATAAACAGTTGTATAAATAATGATAACAGAACCAATATGCTATAGCAGGGATATCTAAATGGGACAAGATAAATATTGTCATAAAGGGGGTACCCTTTTCTGTTAATAATCAGTTCTGATATCTACAAAGAAAAACTTTCAGTGGCCAATGTCATTGGTAGTGACTTCTACTTAGTAGGCTATATTTCCTCTCATGTAACATTTGTGCTGCTCTAAGGTGTAACAACTATACTGAGATACATAAAGACTGCCATTGCTCATTGAGAGGTTCTTATCTTGTTTTATATAGTCCAGTCCTTTAGTTCAGGAAACGGGGAATGAATCTGGTAAACACAAACACAATAGTTCATCTACATAGAGGCTATACAAAGTGATTTTTCTCTTAGTAAAGTATTACATGGATAATACACATAAGCAGTTCTAAAAGTATGAATCATGCTGTTTCTGTGGCTCTTATGTACACATTCTACATTTCTGGGAAACCCAATTATTGTTTGTGTTTGTTGGTATTTTTCTTAACAGTCTGTTTGCATTGAGGTAGTGAAGGAAAATACATACTTTATGGAACGGAATTTGAAAGAAGACAGATGTTTTTCCTAGATGCTTTAGATTTTACTTTTCTATAATATATTTAAATTGCACGATAAACTTTAGGTTGTAGATAAAAATACAAAATAAACTTGTTTATTCTTAGAGTCTAAATCTACATGTCTTAGCAATGCATCACGTGCCAATAGATTGCAATACAAGAAGATTATAAACTGATGGTTAATAATGGTAACACAAAACATTAAGGCAAATGACATTTACATAAGTATCTTGATCTTAATACATGTAATTTACATATGAAAATTTAATCACCATAGAGATAAACAGCTGCAATGTTTAATTAAACTCTCCACACAAAATCAGCTTGCAAGAAGTAGTTTGTCACTGCTAATTCATCACAATTCTCTTAAGTATTCTTTAAAATAAAAATGCAAAATAAATGACTCTTATTGATAATTTAACTTCTGGTTATTTGTATTTTAATTGTATCATCAAAGCCTGTTGAGAATATGATAAAGATTCTAGGGTCGTTTTCACTCTGTTTAGAAGGCAAAAACATAAATATATAGAAAACAAATGTATTTGTTTACAAACTTATAAGGGTCATCAACAAAATAGCACAAAGTGTAATTTAAGGAATTTTAATGCCCCAATAAGTGTGGGTAATGAAGGGATGTAAATGTCTTTCTCAATGGAGGTTTTAAAGAAAGAATGTATTTTATACAGAAATTAATGCCAATATGCCAACATTAGCAGAGAGAGGGGAGAGAGAGAGAGAGAGAGAGAGAGAGAGAGAGAGAGAAGCTAGTTCAGAATACGTAAACTGTATTTTAAAAGCACTAACAAATAAAACTGAAAGGCTAACACTGCATACTTGAAGTCACCTTTGGGCCATCAACCACAGAAAAATGCAGATTTTGTTTCTGTGCATCTTCTATAAACACACACATTTATCCGTTTATTTATTTTAAAAGTGAAGCATATCTTGTGTGCTAAGTGATGTACACCAGCAGAATACGTAAACTGTATTTTAAAAGCACTAACAAATAAAACTGAAAGGCTAACACTGCATACTTGAAGTCACCTTTGGGCCATCAACCACAGAAAAATGCAGATTTTGTTTCTGTGCATCTTCTATAAACACACACATTTATCCGTTTATTTATTTTAAAAGTGAAGCATATCTTGTGTGCTAAGTGATGTACACCAGACAGAATAGTGTCATGTGCAGACAAATTACCCAAGGACATTTCTATTAGTCCTTGCCTTCTGTTGTAGGTAGAGATTTAAAATACAGACATAGGAGCCATGTTCATAGTGAAGTAAAGGCTTTTAGTATACAGTTGTGCTTCACACCTTTAGCATTTTGCATGTAACGTCAGATGATTGGACAAGAATATAACTAAAATGCATACATTTCATTTCAGTAAAGATAAAACCGAATAGAACCTTGAAAATGACTTTCATACAATTTGTTGCTAGGATATGTTTTAATGTTCAAGCATCTGAGTTCTCTCTCAATATGTGCTTCCCAATTAGTCACAGTTGTCTAGACTAAATAAAGGCTCCCATTCCTAAGTCCACCAGTGATACACTATTAATTAAATGAATTTTATTAACATTATTTGTTTTTGCATCTGTAAATTTTAAACTTATAGGCAGTGTTGTCTCATATCTGTGGAAAAATTAAACAAAGGAAAAAAAGAGAAAGAAAGAACTGGAAGAATAAACCATGACCCTGAGTGAACGGGAGGACACAACATCAGGACTGATTATAAGCAGAAGTCACTGCAGTTATTCACATTGATGTCCACGTTTTATAGAAAGCAATTCATCTGGGAGCTGGGTGGTCCTCAGTTTCTCCTTTGCAAAACAACAGTATTGCTTAGATAATCTGAAATTTTATGCATGAAGTGTCCAGAATTCTGTGATTTTTTTCACATTTTAAAATATTTGGATACAATTTTGGAAAAAATAGAGTGAGACAAATCTGTGGTATACTGCACTTCTAAATTAACATGAAAAATAAATAACTTTAATCATGAAGGCTTAAAATAATTTTTTGGCTTGATGCTGTTTGCTCAGAAGCTACATGGACTTTTGCTAAGAAGAGTGGTTTTCAGGAGTTATCTGTTGACTGAGTCTCACTCATTCTTGGGTTCCAAAGTCATCAGTGCCTATCAGACTTCATTCTGGGAAATGTTCTTTTAAGTATTTAATCACCTTCCTATTGTCTTCAGGAACCTTAGCCCCAGCCTCCTCCCACAGCTGGACACCCATCCATCTATCCATCCATCCAACCATCCATTCAAATATCTGATAGTTATCAGCCATCAGTTCTTGTTACTATGTTAAATTCAGAGTGTAAACATCCACAATTGTTGAAGAACTTTGAGGTCATAACAAGATAAGCAGGACCAGGTACCAGGGGGTGAATTCACATTGGGGGATATCTAGGGACACAGATTTACTGAATAGGGCTTAAAATATATGGCAGTATGCATGAACTCCAGAAGGGGAGACCATGAGGGTGCAGATAGGGGAGGGGGTTTAAAAATGATCAAGAGATATTGTATCAAATGCATAAAAATTCAATAAAAATATAGACATTATAGTACTATCATTAACATTTTACAGTTTCTCTTCTTATGGGTGTGTATTTGTATATATAAGTGAGAGATAATTATCTAATTATCTAATATCTGTTTATTCATTTGTCTAGATTCTTATTTGAAGATATCATCAGCTGCAAGATTTTGAACACTGACATATCAAGAAGCATAGAAAATAGATACCCAATACTTTAGACATTTTAGTTCAAATCCTGTGCTTATATTTAGCAATCTTTTAATGTAAGAGCTAAACATTTAACTAGAGAGGTACTTCAGTTGCAGGATGCCTGCCTAGTGTGCTTGAGGTCATATGGTTGATGCCGAGCACTAAAACAAAACACTTGTCTTTTTTGTTGAAGTTTAAGTCTGCTGAATTGAATTTGAAATGTACTTTCCTGCATGAACTAATGCTTTATTAGATGTTCCATAGTTTCAAATCTCTGTTTATTTGGTAGAGATCCATATTTTAGCATACTTATGTTATATTGTGAGTGAAAAACTTTCTTGGATATTTTCCCAGTCTTATATACTTGACTCTTCCACATCCAACTCAGCATTTTTACATCCATATTCTATTAGTTTATTTCAGAATTAATTGAAGTACACATGGTAAGATAGAGATTTTGAATAAAGTCTCTTTTTATCTGACACAGCCTGTGGCAAGCAAAGAATTCAAAGCACGGGACACAAAGAACAATGCCCCAGTGCCTCACCAGAGACAGCTCAGCTCAGTGGAGGGTCTTAGCACAGTTTCTTTTATTTATTCATTCTCCAGCAAGATCACAGAGAGATTAAATCATTCATATAAGATTAAGAAATGATATTTTAGACAAATCCCTCAAATCCCAAGGATATTGCATTGTTCCCCTGATGTTAAAAAATAGGAAAAGTTGAACTCCAAGAACACTAAAGCATGTATTTCATGAGGATATATTTCCATTACAGTTAATAACTTGGATTTTCACACGAATCTAAGTGGAAATATGTATGGAAACTTTTTTGTGGAAAATTTTTACACTACTCTGCAGTGATACAAAAGGAATCACTGCTGTATTGCAGAGCTATAACAATGTATCAAAGTGAACTTTCAAAAAGAGACCATGTGGGTGCTGGAGAGGTGGCTCAGAAGTTAAGAACACTGGTTGTTCTTGCAGAAGACCCAGATTTTTTTTCTTTGCAGAAGACCCCACCACCCACGTGGCAGCTAACAACTGTCTGTAACTCCAGTCCCAGGGGATCTGACACCTTCTTCTGACCTCCACGGGCATTGCCCTACACCGGTGCACTTACCTACATGCAGGCAATACAGGCATACACATAAAATAAAAATAATAAAATTTAAAGAGAGAGAGAGAGAGAGAGAGAGAGAGAGAGAGAGAGAGAGAGACCACACACAATTAAATTCAGTAAACTTTAGCAATCTGTCAGCCTACTCTCTCCTAGATTATATAATGAAATTGATAAAAAGCATTCTGCTGGTTGGTTATGATTATACTGGAGCTCTCACAACTGAAGGTGTAGTCTTAGGTTTAAACTTTGTCATGCTGCTTTTTTTTTTTTTTTTTTCAAGGTTTCCCTATAGCCCCAGCTGGCCTGAAACTCACTATGTAAACCAGGCTGGTCTTTATTTCACAGAAGTAAAATGCTTTAATCCTTGCGAGTGCTAGTATTAAAGGCATGCACTACCTGGTCAGGTTCATGCTGAATTTTAGAAAACATTTCTAATTAAAAAAATTAAGTGCCAATGTTCCCATAGGTACCCAGGTTTTAGAATTTTTGTCCTTTGTTCCTCACTTGGTTTTCTTGTAGTTCTTATTCTTCCTTCTTACTCTCATTTGTAGATATTATACATCAGAGAGCACATGACCCATTTCAGATTCATACTTATTTTCTGTCACTTAACTGTTCTAAAGTGTAAAGTTTCTCATGGATTCTGCAATCCTCCCCTTTACTTACATTCTAAGACCCCTAGTGGATTACTGAAACCATAGGTAGTAATCATATATAATTTCATTTTTCTCATGCATTTGTATTTATAGTTGACTTTATGAATTAAATTAATTTCCATAAAAGATCAATAACTAGTAATGAGCTAAAACAAGCAATAATATACTGTAAAATATATTAATCGACTTTCCCTTCCTCTGGGTCATGCTTTCTTTTTTAAATAAGGCCAGGTGTGGTGGTGCACGCCTTTAATCTCAGCACTTGGGAGGCTGAGGCAGGAGGCTCTCTGTGAGCTCAAGGCCAGCCTCGTCTACATGGTGAGTTCCAGGACAGCTGGGGCTACAGGGAGACCCTGTCTCAGAAAGACCAAAAAAAATTTTTTTTTACTTGTTACTTTTATTTTATGTGTATGAGTGTATTGCCTACATGTATGTGAGTACATGTCGTGCAACTCCGAGGACAGAAGAGGGCTTCAAATTCCCCTGGAATTGGAGTTAAGGATGGTTAGTAGCCACCATGTGGGTGCTGGGAATCGAATCCGGGTCCTCTGCAAGAGTAGTCAGTGATCTTAACGGCTGAGCCATCTCTCCAGCCCCTGGGTCAATGTTTTCTTACAGAAACCACAGCACATTTTCTGACAGACTGAAATACTGCTCGCATGGGAGATCATGTGTCTATGTGCTCAATGGTCAATGTTTTCTTACAGAAATCGGAGCACATTTTCTGACAGACTGGAAAGCTGCTTGCATGGGAGATCATGTGTCTATTTGCTCAGTGGTCTAGGTGTGATCCATAGTAGTGAAACAAACAGAATAAAACATAATAAAACACACTGTTCTTGTCTTCCATCTATAAATTTAATGCATTTTCCATCTTATCTAAGCACTTTGTGGCAATAATTTTTCCACTTGACATACAATAACAAAATTTGCATTGAATTCTTTTTTTTTCTTCACACTTCCATGGATAGAAGATTTGTTCTTTCCATAAATCTTAACAAAATAGTTTTTCCTTACTTTATTAAAAAAACTACCCTACTTGATGAGTTCCAAGTTAGTGAAAAACCCTATCTAAAAAAAGCCCAGAGTGATGATGCCCTCTTTTAATCCCAGCGCTCAGGAGGCAGAGGCAGGTAGATATTTGTGAGATCAAGGCCAGCTTGGTCTACGTAATTGGAGTTACAGGAAGATCCTTTCTTAACCCGTTCTCCCAACAACAAAAGATGCCTGAGGTCACCCTCTCTTCTCCACAAGCACACACATATGAACTTCCACACGTGCATGTATGTACACACTTAGAATCTCTGCCTGTATAATTAAAGCAAGCATTTATGGCTTTCATTTAACATATCCAAATTTCTTCAATCTTCTTGCCGTTTGGGTATATCGTGAAGTAAATTAAATGTTATTTGAATACAAACACTGTGACATCATTGTATTCTATCTGATAACCAGGTGGCTACTGAGTTACTAATGTTAGGTAGTATATATGGCAAAGATATCCTGGACAAAGGGATGATTCATGTTCTTAGCAAGTATAGTTGGATGATCTTAGGTTATGTTGAATGAACAGAATTTAAAATTTGCCTGCTGTTCATTTCTTGAAACTTTCACATGGAAAGTTGTGGTCCTTGACCATCGGTAATGGGACATATGGAGAGAAAATAATGGATAAAGGTGTACCATTGTAGTTTTAAATGAGATACATTAGCCTCAATTAGGTGCAGATTCTAACTTAGATTACATATTTCCACATTCTTTCTCTTCACCTTTCTACCATGATGAATGAGAATAAGGCTAACTCAATTTTAATGAAAAAGTCATAAGAGTGTAAACATTACTTTTTGAGTTTATTAGAAAAATTATATAATTTGTAAAGATTAAGAGTTGTACATTGTATACATTAAAAATCTTGGAGAATCACTCTGAATTGATTGACATCATTTTACGACTACTTTAGGACTACATAGATAATTAAACAC
>NW_008360320.1:5671312-5685206 GCF_000622305.1 Nannospalax galili
AGGGAAAGTAGGAGTGTTTGGCTGGAAAAGGAGGAGGGAGGGACATGCAGGGGGCCAAGGTTTGGGGGGGCGACTAAGGGAAGGAGGAATGGTGGGAGGCTGGTGTTATTGGGGGTAGGGTGAGGATAATGGGTGTGCTGGGACTAGGGAGGGAGGAGGAAGGAACAAGAGTAGGGATGAATGAATCTTAGGGGACTAGGCAACCCAGAGGGAAATGTGATGTTCTCAAAACCCCTGAGAAATGCACATACAGTGTTTTAACATAAGTATATATGTATATGTACTTATGTATATGTATTTACGTTAAAAGTACATAAGTATCTACTTTTACATATGTATGGGGGCTGTGGGGCAAGGGACACATTGCCAGACAGAAGAGACCTCCCTTTGAGTTGTTGGTGAGCATGGTCCAAGTGATTTACAAAATACCACAGGCTATTACCAAAGCTCTGTTATCCCCAGAACTAGAAGATAAGACCCTACTGCTGAAGAAAGGACATGCTTTGGATACAGGTCTTGGAGCGATGGAGCAGGAACTACTCAGTAGCCTTCTACCTGAAGTTTAGCTCTCATATTGCTAGGTGATAATATGCAAACTGTTAAGGGAGAAAATTAAGCAATGGCCCAACCCAAAGCCTAATAACCATAATAACCAGTACAGCAAACCTACCTCTAGTGGTGCTTATATTAGTATTTTTCTGTTGCTGTCATAGAAACACCATGACCAAGGGAACTTATAAAAGGAAGAGTTTATTTGAGCTTACAGTTCCAAAGTGGCAAGAGTCCATCATGGTGGGGAGGCAGAGGTGGCTGGAGCAGGAGGAGAAACCAAGCTCTCACATCTTTAAGCAGGTAAAGGAAGTGAAAGCAGCTGGAGATACGGCAAGACTTAAGAATTCTTTAAACTTGCTCCCAGTGAGGTGCTTCCTCCAGCATGGCCACACCTTCTAAGACCTCCCAAAAAATCTCCAACAACTGGGGACAAATGTCCAAATACTTGGAGCCAATGGGGGACATTCTCTTCAGACCATTGCAGGACAGTAGTGGCACTGTTACTTGGGGGATAATCAACAGCTATCTAATTTGATTTGACGACCTCTTAATGGAAGTGAACTCATGGGTGGCACTGTAAACTCAGCCAAATACACATGACTGGAGAGGTCATAGATCCTAGAGAAAACCCTATCTCTGTCATATCTCTAGATAAATGAAATTTCTTACCATATGCTAAATATGGATCCTTATATATATAGACAAGCATATTGTACATCACTCATCAAAGAAGACTTTTTTGTTTTTTGCAACAGATGGAAACTACTGCAGAATTCCATAACTGATCAGGCATAGACAATATATGTCTGAGAGTTGCCCATTCCAAGATGGCATATCTATTGTAGAACCTTTATACCCAAAGCTCATGGAACATAGTGGAACGAGGGGTAGAGAGAAAGATAATGCATCCTTCAACTCTCACCAATGTAGTTTCCTTATACAACAGAGTGTGATGCACACACAAGGCCACAACTTATTTTAAACAATAAGGGACTGCAGAGTGTGTGTCCCTGGGTAGGACTCCTATATTAAAGCTCACCCACCCATTGCTCTGGGACCATTTCAGATGAGGGGATAGAAAGACTGTAAGAGACAGGTCTGGTTCATGAACACACGGAAACAGAGGTTTTCAGACCACTGAAAGCTGGCATATGTGAACTTGTGGCAATGGTGATATCAAGAATAGGACCCATGCCAACTCAATCAGACAAGGGCCCAGAAGGGAGAAGAGAAATGGGTAACAGGATGGCCCTAGAATGGGAACTATTGGAGACTGATTACTATTGGGTGAGGGAGAGAACACCTTGCTTACTATCTTTAGATAGGCTGACTGGACTCTAGTGGATGCATTTGCACTGAAGGACATCTGGGTAAAAATGCCTGACTAGATAAGACTTAATCTATATGGTGGAATCATGAGGTCTTGTGGGGGTCTGGGGAGATATGGATGGGGGAGGAGATCTCAATTTGATTAAAAACTGTTGTATGAAACATACAAACCCTCATTTAAAAAAAAAAAAAAGACATGTAAGGGAGACAAGAAAATTAGACAAATTTAAATAAATAGCCTTTGCCTAAATGGGAGCTAAGACTGAAAACTAGGGACAGTTTTTATAAAGTGAAATTTTATTTTGGCTTGTGATTCCAGAGGGATAGTCCATAACGGTGGGGAAGCATGGCAGATGGTAAGATGGTAGCCAGAGTATGAAGCTGACAGATCACATTTTCAACCACATGCAAAGAACAAAGGGAGAATTAAGAGTGAGGTCAGAGTATAAATTTACAAAGTCTGCCCTCAGTGATCAGTAAGGCTCCATCTCCTAAAAGTTCCCTAAGCTTTCCAAACAGTGCCACCAACTGGAGTTTGGTGTTCAATGTGTTCAAAGTGTTCAAAGTGTTCAAATGCATGAGACTATGAGAAATATTTCTCATTCAAACTACCACATTCCACTCCCTGCTTCCCATTGGCTCATGGCCATATAATAATGCACGATGCGTTTAGTCCAAATTCAAACATTCCCAGTCTTTCACAGTTTCAATACTGTTCAAAAACCCAAAGTCTGTTTTGAGACTCAAGGTAATTTCTTATCTGTGACACCTTATAAAACGAAAAAGCAAGTTACATGCTTCTAACATACAATGGCACAGCATATACATTCCTATTCCATAAAAAGGGGGGGGGTGGGTATATAGTGAGGAAATACTGGACCAAAGCAAGACCAAAAATGAGCATGGAAAATGCCAATTCCTGTAGTTCCAAACCCAGTGTCTAGAACATTAATTTCTTAGGGATCAGGTGGCCCCATGCCTCCGACTTTGATGCTGGCATCATACACCTTTCTCTTGTACCAATTATACTTCGTGTACACATGGTGTTTTAGAAGAATGTGACAGATTGTGGAACTTTGTAGAAAGGCAGTTGAGTGCTATAAGCAGAGCTTAATGGGTCATTCTAACAAGAGCCTGGAAGACAGTAGCGTTGGGAGTAATGTGGTCTCTGGATGCCTAGCTTATATGTATTTCAGAGGGGATCAAGATCTCTTTTAGCCTGCATTCTAGAGGCCAGTTATGTTGTATTTTGGCAAAGGATAGGGCTGCCTTCTTTTTTAAAAAATATTTTATTTATTATTTTTATTTTACCTGTATGAGTGTATTGCCTGCTTGTATGTGAATGCACCCATGTCGTGCATTGCTGTGGAGGTCAGAAGAGGGTTTTGCATTCCCCCGGAACTGTAGTTAAGGACAGTTAGTAGCTGTCATGTGGGTGCTGGGAATCAAACCAGGGTCCTCTGCAAGACCAGTCAGTGCTCTTAACGGCTGAGCCATCTCTCCAAGAACTGCCTTCTGACTGTGTCCAGAGGAATTTCCCGAGGCTAAATTTAAAAGTACTGAATTTTGGTCTTTTGATGAAGGAAATTTCAAGAAAGCATAACACTGCGTCTGTATTACTGATAACTCTTATATAGGTATATAATGAAAAATAGCAAGTGGAGCAGAATGAAATATAGCATAAAGTCTAGCCTTGTGCTGAAGGACGGGCAATAATTGTTAAGGAGATTGGTGTTGTTAAGAAAAGCTTTCTGTTCTCCAGTGGAACAATGGGAGGAGTACCATCAGGGCAAGACTTCACCCACTTAAGTTTCCCCCTTGTGAAAGACAAAGATCTAAAAAATCTTCTGTCCTAGAATGCAACTACACACAAAGGCTACTCTCAATGTGATTTGGGAGGCAAGGGTCCATCCAAAGCTCGCAGCTGAATCTGGCAATGTCGTCCACATGGTACTGACTTTAGAGGCGTGAAAGATGCAAGAATGAGTGAGTTTTGGATTCTTCTTCCATGGTTTCAGAGAGCCACTGAAAACAGGCCATTGGTGGCAGGGGATCCGTTTGGAAAAGGTTATGACAGGCCATGGTCTGAAGCTGTGAAGGTGAAGCCTAGGTTGTGGTGGAGACCTCAAGAAGCTCGGATACCAGAGCTGTGAGGCATCTGCCAATAAGAGCTGATCTTTTATTTTCTCAGTCCATATTCTTACTACATTTACATACTTTAAACCTCTCACCACCAGTATAAACAAAGATTGAAATAAGGGGATAATCAAAGTATTGTCAAAATAATGTAGTTGAATGCAGTCACATTACTCTTACAAAATAAGTTCAGTGATAATTTTCAGTGAGGATACAAAGACACTATGAACTATTAATAGAAGCTAAGAAATCATTTACAGTATTGTTTAGTTTATTTTCTCATCTTTAAAATTTTACTTATTTTTTTTATTTTATGTATATGTGTGTATTGCATTGCATATATGTAAGTGCACCTGTGGCACACAATGCCCATGGACATCAGTAGAGGGCATCAGACCCCCTGGAACTGGAGTTAAGGATGGTTGTTAGCTACCATGTGGGTTCTGAAAACCAGACCCCGGTACTCTGAAAGAGTAGACAGTGCTCTTAACTGTTGAGCTATTTCTCCAGCCCCTCATTTTCTCATTTAAAAAAAACATGGAGTTTGGCTCTTTGTATAGTGAAAAAATCATTATTAGCATCATAATTTATAAATTTAGAATTATTAATTTATAAATAAATATCCACAAGCATAAAATATCTGTTCCAAAAAGTTAGAGATGATCAGATGTGATGCTGCTTAAAGTATGAAAATAGAATCATGGACTGAGGGAAGAAGCAATGCCACTTTCCAGAGCAGGGTGGGTAAGAAACACAAGGTCCTGCTTACTTCAGCATTATATGTACTAAGATTGGAATGATACAAAGAAGATTAGCATGGTTCCTGTGCAAAGTTAACATGCAAATTTATGAACCATTCCATATTTTGACATAGTATCAACATGCTATTTAAACTAATGTCTCTACACCTAGGTTAGTGTTAGGTTAGTGCTGTTCTGTGACCTCATCAGAGAAATTTCTTTGTGCAGATGACAAAGGTTAAGCAGAAACTCACAATTATTCAAGTCTTAGGGACCAATGAGGAAGAAGTGGCAGAAGGATTCTAAGACCCAGAGGTCAGGAAGGACCAGAAAGAAACAACGTTTTATGGATGTAGCAGTATCTCTGGACTCATGAACTTCACAGCAGCTGTCATTACCTACACAAGAGCTGCACAAGATCAAGACAATCAACATTCTAGCATGGAAGAGGAAGAGATTCGTGAGGTCTCACCATTAACTGAGGACCTATGGAGAAGTGATGCATTCTGGGGAAGGAAAAGTCAGCTTTCTTTAAGGGTATTAACCATGCTCCTGTGGATGGCCCTCTACCATAAATATATGGTCAGCATAAATTAGACTCAATGCCTTATTTAAGATTAAAAAAAGAGAACATGAAATTGGGGAAGAGTATGATGGAGGTGGGGTGGGTCTGGGAGGAGTCGGGGGTCCATATGATTAAAATACATGAAATTTTCAAAGAATCAAATTTTTTTAATAAAAAGAAACCTCGGGTCTTCAGCTGAGTTTTTCAAGGGTTGGGAATATTCAGAGAGATGCACTTAGTGGGCTTTGTTGAGTTCTGAAGTCCACATGTTCATGGCAAATATAAGCTCATTGAATGTGAAGGATGCAGTAGAGAAGTTCTCTTATATTAAAGGGGCATCAAGTCAACAGGAAGAACTGAGAGGTTCTATTTTAGAGTTTTCAAACTCTAACCCTCTGGATTACCAATATTCTACATGCATTTCTCAATCCTACTGCCTTATAAAGATCAATGCATAAGGCTAGGCAGAGATTAAGGCTATCATCTTGATGTTAAATAGCTCCATAGAATTGTTTTTGTTTAACATTAATAATATTTCCTTTGAAAAACAGCATGTTCTCATGGATGTTTTAATCTTGTTTTTGAATTATGGAATGTCATATTCCATA
The DNA here is from genome assembly GCF_000622305.1 of Nannospalax galili. Lineage (NCBI taxonomy): Eukaryota > Metazoa > Chordata > Mammalia > Rodentia > Spalacidae > Nannospalax > Nannospalax galili. Next base: position 5,677,243 of record NW_008360320.1, read on the forward strand.
ATTACTCCATTTATGAATGCACAAGAGTTTTCACATCTGGACACTTTTTATAAAGTTTAATAGTTAGTAGAAGATAAGTGAATAATCTTAGTAGAAATAAAAAATATAATTTTTTCAGAAATTATATGAGATAGCTAAAATTATACTGAAGCAAGAATGTGAAGTTAACCATTTACTCAGTTGCTTAACAGCTTTGAGCTTCTACATTTGTTTCTTAAGTTTTAAACTAATAGAGTTGATGAAAAGTCTGCAAATTTATTTCCATTTCTACATTTATTTGAATAAGAAAAATACAGAATTGACATTTCTACCCAATTATTTATAAGTGTTAAATGATTAAGAAGTTTAAAAAATTAAAACCTAGGACTGGGGAGACGGCTCAGCAGTTAAGAGCACTGACTGCTCTTGCAGAGAACTCAGGTTCAGTTCCCAGCACCCACAGGCAGCTAACAATTGTCCTTAATTCCAGCTCCAGGCAATCTGATGCCTTCCTCTGTGGGCATTGTATGGCACGGGTGCACTTACATACCTGCATGCATTGTATTCATACATTAAAACACAAGCTTCCTCACAGTACAATGTGATTAACGTTTCAGTTGAAGGTGATAGTAAAGGATTGCTGGTGGACTAAACATTTAACATAACTACCAATGTTATAGGCGTTCTCTCATTCAACTTTCAGATAAATTCTGCTTTGAGTCTCCAGCTTCTATCAGTATTATTTTCAGTTAAGATGGAGAAAGATGCCCCATAAGTAAAAATCATCTTACATGAGTTCTTTAAACAATTTTTCATAATAATGATAAGTTCTATATGTATTATATAATTATAACCCAACATTATATTACAGTAATATAGTTTGTGAAGAGATGAGAGTATTTCTGATGCCGTTAGGTAAGAAAGTAAAAATAGAATCATCCTCAGGTTTTATTTTCAAATGCATCGAATTTTCAACCAATATGAAATGAACCTTTTTCTTCTTGTTTTAATAGTGAATAGTTTCACTGACATGGTAGCAAGTTTAAATCATAAATATGAAGGATCTACCACTAAGTCCTTTGTCCAGTCTAAAGTGCTAAATAGCTAGTGATTAACTGAGAAATCTACAACTGTCCAATGAGCTGAGAGTGCTTATCCTTGATTAGAACACCTATATCAAACCCCTGCCTCCCAAAGTTTAGGGATCATTGTGGAAGCGGGGGGGTCAGAAAGATTGTAAGAGCCACTAATGAAGTTTCTATTCATGTCTAGAATACGTTAACTAGTAGCAAGTATCCTGTCCTGGTTCTTACATTTTTTTTCTGCCCCCTCTTCTGTGTTGTTACCTGAGCCTTGGGTGTAGATGTTGCATTGTATTAGAGATACTATAGCTACTATGCAGTCTGCTGAGGGAGAAAAACAATCAATGTAGAGTACACAGCTATGAAGTCTATAAACCACAACAATGAGTAGCCCAGCAGCTATCTTTGTTGGTATAGCAGTGGCATTTTCATAGTGAGGATAATCAGTAGCTGTCAAATTGGGCTTAAGGCCCAATAAATGAGAGGGAAATCACATGTGGCACCAAAGACATAGCCAACCACAATGGCTGCACAGGTCATAGTTCTAAGAGAAAAATACACTAAACAAATTTAATTACCTACCATATTCTAAATACATACCCTTATATCTACAGACAAGTATATCTGTCACCATTCTCCAAAGAAGATTCCTTTTGCAACAAATGGAGACTATTACAAAGATCTCCCCATGACCTTTGAGATGTGAAAGTAATAGAAAGCTGGAGTGGTAGGTGGAGAGCAAAGAAAGGAAACTGATTATATAACTCTCTCCCATAAGGTCTCTTGTAACTGACTTTGTTTTACTTCTGGGTGGCGGACTCCACTTCTGGCTCCCAGCACCCTCCTCCCACCATCCTTATGACAAACCAAGATAATATTCCTCCAAACTACAGTTTAGGGAGTAAAGGAATTTATTGCATTTGTTAAGAACATAGGGTGGTGGTGAGGGTTACGTACAAAGGTGTGGGGACCCTTGGGCTTTTCCCCTACATCATGGCTGGGGCTCCCTGACCTTTTGCTGGTGGTCCAAGATGGAAAAGGCCACCTCCTCACTCCAGTTTCCTTAGTCCCTCTGCCTCCTGCAGCTAAGGCCTACTGATTTGGTGGGAGGGGTGACTGACTCTCCATCCCTCCTTTTCTCACGGGTCAACAGTCAAGCTTATAATCTAGATGAGCAAGTACATCTAAGCTTGGGAAGGAGGCATGGCTATAGCTTGGAATTTTAGTTTGCCAGGCAGAGGATAAGCTCATACCACATCCCTATAGAGCAGCAAATCTTCAAAATTTCTCATGCAAAACTATTTGGAGATTGAATGCAAGCTAATATGTGCCTCACATATTTAGTTTAATTAAATCATATCATATGCAAATTTCCAGAGAAAGGAAAGATTAAAGACATTAAATTCTTGTGACTCACAGTATTCCAGACACCAGCGAATCTACTGGAAACAGCATACAGGGCTTTCTATGTCCTCAGTTTGCCTGCACTGGTATTTATGAAAAGATGGGCATTTGCCCCTTAATGGTTAAGAACTCTTCCTTCCAGATGTGCTCTTTTGGAAAAGTGTTCCAGCACTTGGCAGGTCAGTGAAGAAGAAGCAAGCATGTCACTGCAAGTGCTCAGCCTATTTTGTCCATAAATGGATGATTACTTTCCAAGGTTGTCAATCTCTCATAAAAGCTTACATTTAAATCATAATAATGATGCCACTTAAACTTCAGTTCATTCTGCCAGTGCTTGATTAGCAAGCTGGCTGAGCGCAATGATAGAGAGGAAGGCACATCTTCATTTCATCCAGGGTGTCATTAGAGTTTACACTGGTTCTCACATCACCATTATTATCACTGTTAATTGATATTTGTAGGGGCTGATAGGATTCCTGACATTATTTCCAATGGGAAAGATGACACAGCCTTTTTCCTAGTTCTTCTTGATAAAATTTAAATAAATACAGACATTATCCCACCTCAAAAAATGACAAGAAAGTTTTAGTTCTGAGATTTTCATACAGAAAAATAATAATTTAGATGAACTTACCTGTAGAAAATTACACTGAAAGGCTTTGGTAGTATGCATTTCATGAAGCATAAGCTTGAAAATATTTCAATATAGGTATACATTTTTTTACATGTGGTTACATATAACCCTTTAACTTATACAGAAACACGTTCAAGAGTAATAACTGCAAATCACACTCCACAGCATGCAATCTAAATGCAGACGGATATCACTTATATGCTTTTTCTTGAAATAAATATTTGTTTCTTGAAATAAATGTATTTAATGCTCACTCTACATGGAGTTACTTCTTATTTTTGCCATTGTAGGCGAGACAATAAAAATAATGACTTTGGACAGTCATTGTGTAAGGCCCACCATCTGATCTCTTCATTTCTCAGTGTGACTAGCTACGTGGACATGTTATAGACTGAAGTTAGTCATTCTTTCTTTTACCAACTCCATCAAAGCAAATTTCCCAGGAATTTGAAAGAAACTTTTGGTACATACTTTTAGGTATGCTTATAATTTTGTATTAATGTATTTTAAAAGAAGTTTTAGGGGGCTGGAGAGATGACTCAGTGATTAAGAGTACTGGTTGCTCTTGCAGAGGACCCAGGTTTGATTCCTAGCACCCACATAGTGTGGCTAATAACCGCTCATAAATCCAGTTCCAGGGGATCTGACATTCTTTTCTGACCTCTCTAGGTATTACATGGCATGGATGCACTTACATACATGCAGACAATACAGTCACACACGTAAAATTAAAATAATAGATAACATTTTTGAAGAAGACGTTTTGCATTTAGAAAGTATTGAAGGGTGGAGAGAAGGCTAGGGTGATATGAGCGCGTGCTGCTCTTTTGGAGGACACAAGTTTGTTTCTCAGCACCTGTCATGGCAGCTCACAAATGCCTATAACTCTATCACCGGGGTATTCATAGGCATCCACACTTGAGATAAATTCATACAGACATGGACACCAATACACAAAGATAAAAAAATAAACAAAAAATAAAATAAGTCATTAAAAGGAAATATTGAACAGAAAATTCAGAACTCCAATATTTCTCCTCAGCCACTTCATCACTCCAGCAATTTCTTTCATTTTTAACATATTGCATTAGTGTGGTATACTTGTAATAATTGATGAGCTAATGATAATACATTGTTAATGATGAAAGTACATCGTCTGCATTAGAGTTCACTGAGGGGTGTGAATTCCATAGGCTTTGACAAATATGACCAAACACACTGTTGTAATATCACCAGAATACTTTCATTGCTCTAAAATCTCATGTTCTACCTATTTATCCCACTCTGATCCTAACTGCTTAGCGATCAATAACACTTTATAGTTTTGCTTTTGGCAGAATGCCACATACTTGAAAATGGTGGGCATCCTTTTATAGTTTCACTTCTTTCCCTTAGTGGTATTCCTTTAAGGCTCTCTATGGCTTTTAATGGCTTTAATTAATTTATTGAAAGGCAGTTTGGTTGCTGCTAAGCTTTGACCATTATGCATACAGCTTTGATAGACCTTCATTTGCATGCTTTAATTTGGGCCTAAGTTTCTTTTACTCAGCTAAGCACAGATATAATTAAAACTAAACTTAGCGCATATAGCTAAGTAACCAGATCAAGAAATACATGCTATGAAGCCCAAGTCACAACTTAGATATTTTGGTACTTAAGCTTAATGTCAGAAAAGTGATCAAATCAATTATCATTGAAGACAATGATAAATTAGTAAGAAAAACTTAAAATTTCATAATCTTCTGTAGGTTATGGCAATATGTGGCTACTATTGAGTGATAAGATTATAAAGATATGGTACCTGAAATAAAAATGGGTACAATTTTGGAAATTTACAAAATCAAGTAAGTTTCACATAATAGATCAGGCACAAATGATCATCTTGTAAGAGGAATAGAAAGTTTCAATCTAGAAATTTTTATTGTTTCTTTTACATGACAGAATCATATATGTTTGGGTCCTTCATTATAGTGTTATGCAGATGTATTAGCACAAAAGAAAATTACAACTGTTGATCAATCACTGAAATAGAGAATTTTCAACTATGTAAAAGGAAAAGCTGGGGTGATTTAAAACACTCAAATATAGACTAAATCACAGAGATTGATACGAGCTATGAAATAATCTTAACATGGCATTGTGTACATTTAAAGATAAACCTGACTTTCAGATTGGTGACTTTTCAGGCATAGCTATGTATACCTAAAAATTCCATAATAGGCTAGGGAAATGGTTTAGTTGATAAAGTCATTGACATGTAAGCACAAAGAATTAGATCCCTAGAACTTGGGTAGAAATCACAAAAAGCCAGAAGTAGCAGTATGTGTCTGTCATCCTAGCACTGGGATTGTGGGGACAGGCTAAGCCCTGGGACTTTTTGGCCAGTCAACCTAGCATCATCGGTGTGTGCCAGGCCTGTGAAAGAGTCTATCTTATGAATTAAAATCGCTGACACTTGAATAGTGACATTCCAAGTTGATATGACCTCCCCTCACCACCAACACACACGCAGTGTTTTCAGAAGGATCCTATAGTGAAAATAAAACCCAAATTGCTTTCTCATTCCTTATTTCTCCTTCTTTATTCTTTCTTTTCTTTTCTGTACGACTTCCCATTCTGCCAAATTGTTCCCTTTCCACCATTTTCCTCCATTCTCTCTCTCTCTCTCTCTCTCTCTCTCTCTCTCTCTCTCTCATTTTCTTCTTCCTTTCCCTCTTCCCACTGCTCTTTTGTCTCTCTGTCTCTCACAGGCACACAGTCTAAAAAGTGAGGTTAGTGCTGGAAATTTCATCAATAAACTAATATGTGGTCTGGACACTATAAAATACAAATATTAGTATGTCAAAATAGCCATATGATACAATGGCCCATCTACTCTTAATATATTCTCATCTCTTTACTTCTTCCTTTCCCTCTTCCCACTGCTCTTTTGTCTCTCTGTCTCTCACAGGCACACAGTCTAAAAAGTGAGGTTAGTGCTGGAAATTTCATCAATAAACTAATATGTGGTCTGGACACTATAAAATACAAATATTAGTATGTCAAAATAGCCATATGATACAATGGCCCATCTACTCTTAATATATTCTCATCTCTTTACTAATCATAAGGTTGATTTTCTGGCAAGAAGAAATTACCCTGTCTACAGCTGTCATTATAGAACACTTACTATAACAAGTCATCATAGTTGTGCTTTTGAACTTATCTGAGAATTTTTGAACTCGATTACATTTTAATTATTTATTTAATAACCATATAATTAGAAAAATGCATTTCATTACAGCAGCATTGACATATTCTCTAACAATTTCCAGAGCTAAGATGCATCTCTTTAAAAATTGGCTATACATTTTTAGGTTTACAGTTGAATTAATACAGTTATACAATATTGTTCTCAGTATAAACCCGATAAGATATAAAAATACCAGAACTGAAAAATTTCCAAAATGTTCAAAGCAATTGTTTAATGTAGTTGAGGGAAAATCATCTTAGCATTGAGTAATTATTTGAATCAGTTTAATACAAAAGGGCTCAGATATTTGAACTGCATCCATGTCACTGAAGAGTGTGTGCATGACAAAATACTAATTCACTACCTAAGTGCTGCCAGGAAACTCTGGCTCTTCATGTGCAGATAGAAAGAACACTGGTGTCATAGAATGAGGTGGCTGTCTAGTATAGAGGCCATGGCTCAGCCGTGTTTGTTCTTCTAGAGCAAGATTGCCTGAGCCTGTGGCTTCTTTCCCTTTTAAGTGTGCCTGTGTAATGCTCCACGTGCATTGGCACCACGTCAAGGTCTGCAGCACCCACACAGGAGAGGCAGCACAGAGAAGACTCTAATAAAAGAGCCACAGTTGTACTTTTGCTTTAATGCAATTGAAGTCAAAATAGGTTTGTGAGGAAGAGTTATTTTCATTCTGTAAAGGTCCTATGCACAGTCATGTTTTAACAAGATTCCCAATTTGCATTATGAAAAGCTGGCAGACTTTCCTTCAAAAGGCTATTTACTGCACTTGCCCTTTTGGTAACATTACTATGTGTTTGTACTGAGGCCTATTATTAAATGAATAAATAGCAGGAAAATGAAATATTAGATTAAAGAAAATGTTGGACTTTCAAATGGCAAACAAATGTGTTAAAAAGTTTTGTTATTTAAATGTGGCTCTGTGGGTCAGTGAAAGACCTTAAATGATGTCAGAGAAGACCAGTGAAGCGTAGATAGGCTATTTCATTATGTGGCTATGTGGGTCTCCCAAATAATAATTCATGGAAATATGGTACATGTTTTCCCTGCCAGGTACACAATTACTTCCTAGGTCTTAGCATATTTCTATCTACAAGAGAAGCTATTGAAAGAGTTCAGTTTGGTGCAATCATGACCTTATAAAAAAACAATCCCAATGTCTTCAATGCTTTCTTGTTTCCCAATCAATATAAGGCCTTAAACCTTCATACTTTTAATAAAGTAAGTCCCTTTTGATAATCTATTGTAGTCCACAAATTTGTCCTCCTAAAATAACAGCGGGCTACTGTGTGATTTGGCAAATAAGAAAAGGAAGGTTACTGAAGACTTCCCTTAGACTTTGGTTGGCTGTTTGAATTTCTAAATGGTGGCTGATGGAAAATCAGGACTCAATTTTATGTCGATTTTGTGCCCCAATTAGCACTGCTAACTGGGGCACACAAGTAAATTTCACTCTGCCCTGTGGAAGTTTTCAGTTAGTCAACTAAATGAGAAAATCATTGAGAGCTTGAATCCATCATGCAGTCACTATTTAATTAGGTGAAAAATCTATGGTTCCTTGAGGAAGGAAAAAGTGCAGACATGGTATCTCAATGATCAGTTGTTGGAAATATATATATAT
>NW_008360320.1:5685244-5692588 GCF_000622305.1 Nannospalax galili
TGAATTTGAAAATAAGTCCGTGCTTTTGAGGAGGAGAACCAATAAGAATCAATAGTCTATGTTCTATTAAAGGTGACATAGGTAAGGTCATTTGATTTCTCTCACACTTCAAAGACACATTTTCAGGGGAAAAAGAAAACACCTTTACAGGCAAAGTATGCAACCACACTGATGATTTTCTATACTTCATATGATCAAGTTTTAGTCTGGATTCAAATTCGCTGTCTTGTAATACAACCACCTATAATGGGAAGGCACTGTTTCCATCTATCTTGTGCATGATTAAATCCCCAGTACTCAAGTATTTTTGAATGAATGAGTGGATGAAAGGATAGATGAAAAAACAAGTGCATTATGCTTTGTTTACATGATACTTTAAGTTAAAAATATTATTTGTAATGTATCTGTATTTGTAATGTACCAGTACTTAGGTACTTTTGTCTTAGATAAAATGTCTCAGCAACTCTGACTGAAGTCAGAATCTGAAAAATACTTTTATTTTTCAAAAAAATAATAACTTGAAGCAGCTATGTCACTCAAGTCACCTTAAAAATTTCTGATTTATATAAAATTTTAAGTCAAATTAAGTTCCAATAGAGGCTTTTCTACATGGAATTTTAGCATTGAATTAGTGCTGTTATTTATTAGTGTTTTATTGTGTCTTTAAAGATTATCGTGCATAGATGCTTTTCTTTTTATTCTCATATGCATTTTTTTCTAGAATTGTTAGCATCATAAAGAAACTAGTTTTAGCAAGGATCATTGTTAGAATAAGGTTATATTTCTTTCAATGATTATGTAGTTTAATTTAGCTGTCTCATTTGCTTACAATTCTTGATGAAGGATATATTAGACAGTTTTAGAAATAATTTTAGGGAGCTGGAGAGATGGCTCAGCAGTTTAGAGCACTGAGTGCTCTTGCAGAGGACCCGGGTTCAATTCCCAGCATCCCACATGGTGGCTATGAACTGTCCTTAACTCCAGTTCCAGAGGAATCCGAAGCCCTCCTCTGACCTCCACTGCATTACATTACATGGGTACACTTGGATACATGTAGGCAATACACTCATACACATAAAAATAAAAATAATAAATTGTTTAAAAAATGAAATAATTTTAAATTCTGAGTATGAGGATCTAGTTATGATATTCCCCAAAGTCTTGGCATTTTTATGTCTTAAACCAGAAGACTCCCAAAGGGTGTTACTCTGTCTAGCTTCCTATCTCACTCAACTCCCTTACCTATTGCTTTGATGACTCTCTGCTTATTATCCTTTAAATATATATTTTATTGAATTTTTGTACATTTGTAAAATACATCACAATCATATTTAGACACCCTCCTATCTCCCACTTTTCTTCCTCTTCCCAGACTTCTGTTCTCTTTCCCTTAAGGGAATCACTGTCATCCATGACCTTTCTCCTGAATTTCAGTTCTCAAGTTCTATTCTTGTTTCCAAATAAATGACCAAGTATTTCTCAAAACTAAGAAATACTCTATTACTGTCCCTTTGCCATCACACCTTGATTTTACTCCTTCTATTTCAAATTCTGTTAATTTTACATTCCTTTGTAAGGCTCATCCTTTGCTTCAACTCTTACTTCTCCTTCATCCCTTGTTTCAGGAAGAGTTGCCAGTTTTGTTCATTTTTTCCCCCTCCTACATAAATATATAAACCTGTTAATTCTGATATTTTAGCCTCTGTAATAACTAGTTTTCTGTAATAACAAAAATTCAAGCTAAATTTGTCCAAGTTTTACTGAAATGCATTGAAGGTTGCACCACACTTCTGTTGTTATTTTTATGCTTGTAGATACAAATCCAAGGTTTTTCTTCCAGTGCTTCATATTCTGCATCGTATCTCTGACCTGAGTTTCCTGACATGTGATTCACATCTTTCCTGTAGACAAATAAGAAAACAGAACCTCAGTATGACCTAATGGCCAACCTCAGAGCAGACAGCTCTGGAATTTTCATCTTGGTTTATTCTTCTGTATTGGTTTTGGTCTATGAAAATATTTAAAACGTTTTTATTTATTATTGTTAGTATATGTGTGCACGTGTGTGTATGTGTGTGTGTGTGTGTGTGTGTGTGTGTGTGTGTGTGTGTGTGTGTGTGTGTGTACACGTACAGAGATTGGAGGACAGCTATTCGGGTTGGTTGTCTCCTTCACCTTCGATTCTAGAGAGTCAGCTCCAGTTGTCAGGCTGGCACGCCAGGTCTTTTTTTTCCCACTCTGCCATCTTGCTGCCTCTGGCCTTTCAAAAGTCCATTCTTTCTTTAGGATTAGAGGACAAGAAATTGAGAGGAAGTGGGGGGATTTTGACAGAGTTAGGGGAGTATGGAAATAATGTAAGGACATACCCATGTATGAAATTCTCAAAAATAAAAAATTAAATCAAAAGAAAAAAGAGAGAGGAAGCTTGCAGGGCTGTATGTAGGTGTTTGAATCTTTGTATCCAGAACCTGAACCACTAAAGAAACTCAATAAAGTAAGCTCATGAGGTAGTGATGGCTCAGTAAGTGACGGTGCTTGCTACCAAGTTTGACAATCTGAGTTTGATCACTACAACCCACATTATGGAAGAAGATAGTGACTTTCTTTGCATGAAAATCACAGAATGCAAATGTACATGCAATCATACACACACACACACACACACATACACGCGCATGTGCACTTAAAATGTAATTTTCAAAAAATAAGCTCAATAAATTTAATCAAATAAATAAATGAAGTACAGATTTAACTTTGTGTGACATATTCAATTCAATGGGGAAGAAAAATGTGAAGAATGCTATGGTGGTGAAATTTTTGCCCAAGTTTTAAATTTTGGACTCAGTTCTGTTGAAAATTGATATCATCTACTGATAAGTGTTATCAATTATAGAAACACCACTTTCCATAAGTCTTGATAAACTAGTCACCAGATATCTACAGTATGTATGTATAGCTATTCTGTATGAGACTCTTCCTGGGCAGACACACACACACACACACACACACACACACACACACACACACACACACCATAGAGAGAACCAATGGCAAACCAAAGAAACAATTCTGCTCAAGTCCAATTTGGTGAGCCAATGAGCTTATTTTGGAGTGACTTCCAGGAGTGACTTCCAGGAATATGAGTGAGGTGTTATTTGTTCAAAGGCAGCTGCATCACTGAAAAGCCCACCCTGAGAGGGGTGACAGTTCATGAAATCTGTAATCCTGGAGCTCTCTGCATGGACTATGGGCAGCTGGACAGAATAGATCATCCCTCTATGCACATGGGCTGGTTAGCATCTCCTCCAGCAGGTGTTTACTGCTTCTCTAATCTAGAGAATGGGTCTTTGTAAGTCTTGTAAGTTTCAGCTTTTCCAGAGATGTAAATATTTTAAATTCCCTAGTCTTAAGAGCTCCCTTGCCTTCCTCCTGAAGGGAATGTTTTAATTCAGAGAAAAGTGCTTTATAGCATCTCTGATGTGCTGGGAATGCTCAGAGCTATCACCTGAGAGCATGAAGGATATATCAGTATAGTTGGAGGAAAGAGCTGTAGGGACAAATCAAAACAGAGCCAACAGTGTGTGGGGCTCATACCCATTGTAGGTCTTGTCAATCTCAAGCTGACTTAAATAAAGCAAAATGAAGAATTTGGTAAAGAAGTTTGATTTTTAAAGACAAGACCAGTAAGACAGAAGATCTGATAAAGGGGTCAGAATGAGTGAGTGTGTAGAGAGGAGCATTTGGTCTTGTTCAGCATGGAATGATGCTAAGGTTTCCTTATACTCTCCTTATAATGTAGTGCTTATATCAGATTTCCAGTGTAGAGTTAAATTTGATTCTAAATAACACAGTAATGTTGCAAATGACAAGAAATAAAAATAAATTTTGAAAGGCAGATTTTTAGGCTGAAACATAGTTTTGAACAAATTTAATTATAAAATTGCTCTAGATTGACAATATTTGTGAGCTAGAAGTAAAGAAAAGGCTGACTACTGATGATTGTTCAAGACTAGTAACTGCATTTATTTGTTACTTAGATAAGTAGATAGCTGAAGTCACAGAAGTAAGAGAATATCAAGACAACAGGAACTGGCATTGTTTATGTTAAAAGGACAGAGGATAAAACTGAACCAAACAAAATATGAGATTCAGGGCAGAATATTTTCTGTTTTAGGAAACAAGAAAGAAAGGACTTTTCTTGAAACAACAATTTTAAAGAATAAGATAACTTTAAAATGCCAGAAAATTATATTAAAAAAGAATATTGAATTTGATATACAGTAGTTGATTGACATTGTGAGAGAAAATTATATCATTGGAATGGGCTATATATAGACAAGTACCCAAATAAGTTGTGACATTATTTCAACTCAGTCTCTGAAGTTTTCATTAGACTGAATTCAAACTTTCAGTTAAAAATGAAGAAAGTTTATGATAAGCCAACTCTGAACACTTATGTTGCTGTAGTTTGTGACAAGGTTATATGTGATTCAAGTATATTATGGAATAATAACAGATGATGATTTCATCAATTTCCATCTAATCTTAGTGAAGGGAAACTTATAGAAAGATTGCACAGGGCTTGTAATCCATTGTTTACTATGGTGAAATTAAGATGACTCTGATTATTTATAATGTATGCTTTAAATTATAAGCTAATATTTTAACTGCAGTAAAATTGTGCTTTAAATTGTGTGTGTAAATATGTCTGTGCATCTGTACAAAGTATATGCCTGTGTGCATGTGTGTATGAAGGTGCCCTCAACTCTACAATCATGGAGGCCACCGATTGACAATGGATGTCTTTCTCAGTCATCCCTCCACCTAATTTTTGATGACAAGATTTCTCACTGAAACTGGGGCTTAAATTTCAGCTGCACTGGAGGCACGCAAATCCTTGGTATCTGCTGGTCCTTTGCTCCCCATCAGTGGAGTTTCAGTTGATTGCAATCACATTTGGCTTTTAACTGGAAGCTGGGAATTTGAACTCGAGCCCTCAGACTCAAGCACTTTACCCACTGAGCCCTCTTGTCAGTCCAAGAACTCTTTCTTTTGAAACGTGGTTATAGAGTTAAAAAATATATATGTATTATAGAATATTGTTTATTAATTTTTAAGGAAGGCATTGCATGATTTCATAGTCTTCTTTTGTAAGAACAGATGCAAATATGGAGCACATAACCAGGTCTCTTCTTCAGGGAAGACCACTTCTTAGTAGGGAGACCTTTACTGGGTTCTCATAAGAACCCCCTGCAAAGTTTCAGTGAGTAAGGACCAATATCCACAAGTCCTTGCTTTGTCTTTGCTTCGTTTTCACTTGTGGTCACAAAAGAAGCCACTAGATGGTGTTAAAAACACAAGCTATGTGCTTCGATTTTATTTTATTTTATTTTTTTTAAAGTCTTCAAAGGAGAGCTCTTACAAGGTTTTCCTGGAGGTAAAGCAAGAATAAACTAGAAAGGTATGTTCCATGCGACTCTATTGTAATTATGAGGTGGAATAGCTTTTGACCCCAAATTATTTTCCAATGAGGTGCTTTCAAAATTAAGCTGTTTTGTGATGATAAACATCAGGGAAAACAGTTATGAATCATTGTGGCAAGTTTTAATGCACATCAGAAAGTAAATTAATCCAACTCTGTCTGACTCATCATGTCTTTTTTCTTCAGATACAAATGAAGAGTAAACAATGTTTTGGCAATTTTTAGGTTAATCATGTAGAACTGATTACTCAAGAAGAATGCTATTAACATTTAGTCAATTTACACCCTACAATATGACAAATTAAAATTAATGTTGCTGTTCTTAAGATATCAAATGGGTCATGATTTTCAGAAAAATGAAAATTGCTATAGAGAAAGGATAACACTGTCTCTGGAATCAATAAGTCTAGTGATGTAAAATACCCATGTAAACCTCTCCAGAAACAGTGACATAATTAGGCAAGCTCTGGTCCAGTCAGTGTGTCTTTACTTCGTGCAGGTTGCCTTTTGACGTGTAACAAAGAATAGTCAATTGTCAATGATTCCTTGTGGAATAGCTATGGTTAAACCTTGCCAATAGCTTAATAACAAAAGATTTTCTTTTTCAGGGCCTATTTGCCTGATGAAGCTCTAGCTGATAATTTTTTTCAATGTTTATCATCAGTTGTTCCCCTTAGTATTCATTTAATTAGCTCATTTCAAGATACTTCCTTGATGGCATGTGTATGTAAATATATATTCATAATCATTGTTCCCTTTATTTCCAAAGTAATTGATGCAATGAAAATATGTAACTATTAACTTCGAATCAGGTTGAAAACAATACAAAGTGCACATTTTAAATAAATTGCTTTATAAGAGAGTCTTTCTTTATTTTGCACAATTAAACATCACCACAATTTTCCATCTGTCACCTCTCCACATGCACATAGGCCATAGGTTCATAAGCTCCCCTGAGCATCCTATTTTTAAGATGCATTTAATAGTGATGAGCATCACAGTGTTAGCCATGGACCCTTCTACATTAGTAATGCCTCAGTACTCTCTGAGAGATAACCTACCTTTTCTTCCAGGCCTCTGTAGGCAGGATGTCCGTTTTAGCATAAGCCATATCATGCCACAGTCGGTGGTGACTCCATCTTTGACAGCATCACTGCTCCTCCATTGATACACATACTTGGGCAGTTTTAAAGCCCTTTAGCAGTCTACATTTTCATCCTCACTCTTAGACTCAGATAGAACTCTCCTCTTGATGTAGGTGGTTGTTAAAACTTTCAACAAAGACCCTGACTCATGTACCCAAGATTACTTCATCTTGCTCAGACTTTACCAGTTCTGAATACATGGGCAATCTCTAAGTAAAATGCTACAAGTTAGACCCTTAGAAATCACCTAGAACGGTTCACGCTGCTTCCTGCTCTGACAAACACAGTGCCAGTATATTGACAGACAGTGAGCACTTATTCAAATGCTATACTGTGTCTTTTGGAAGAATTTTCATCAATTCAAGAAAAGAAGTCTCATACCTAAGAGGAGCCATTCACCACTTCTTTCCAATGTAACAGGTTTGGGAAAACCCTAATCTACTTTCTGACTACACAGATTTATCTATTTCAGAAGTTTCACTTGAATAGAATCACACAACATAAAGTCCTTTGCAACTGACTTTTTGACCTAGCACAATGGTTTCAAGACACATTGCACCGTGTTTTAGTACTTCGTTTCTTTTTATAACAGTGATCTTCCATTATATAAAACAATACTCTGTTGTTCATCAGTTGACAAATATATGGGTTTTACTTATTCTAGTTATTATTAATAATGCAGTTATGATTGCCTATATGTTTCTTTCTGTGGAATAT
>NW_008360320.1:5692807-5731560 GCF_000622305.1 Nannospalax galili
TTTAACATTTTCAGTAACTGTCAAATTTATTTGTTGCAGGTGCAGCATTTTGCATTCTTATCAGCAATGTCCTAAGGGTTTTATTTCTACACATCCTCACCAATACCTATACTATTGTTTTTATTAGAGCCATCTGTGATGGTTAATTTTAATTGTCAGTTTGAGAATGTGAAGCTGAGGGAAGCTCATCAAAGCGCACGTCTTTGCTTTTATGTGAGTGGGCTCATAAAGAACAGGAATGAACAGAGGAAGACCTCCCTAAATGTGAGCAGTACTAGTCCATGGGCTATGGGCCTGCATGCAATCAAAAGGATGGATGAGAGTTCCCAAACACACGTATTCTCTCTTGTACTTCCTGATCTCTACAGTGTAGGTAGATCTGCCCCATGATGTCCTCTATGCAACCTCTGAAACTGTAAGCAAAACTGATCCTTCCTCCTCAGAGCTCTTTATTTCATGCCATAGTCATGAAAATTCTGACCAGTACAGTCATCACACTGAGACTTTGATTTCTATTTTTCTGTTGATCAATTATATTAAGAATTTTTTCATGTTTCATTAACTATTAGCATATCTTTCCTAGAGAAATCTCTTTTGAAATCATTTGCCCATGTTTGCAGTTTTCTTGTTGAGGCGTGAGTGATTTCTTTAGTCTTAATGTGACTAGAGAAAGTAAGACATGAATTGTTTGAAAATACTGTTTCCCTCAGGGGTGTGTTTTGTCCCTTTTGGTTGCCTCTTTTTAAACACAAAGGTTTTGATTTTGATGAAGTTTAATTAATCTATATTTTCTTTTTTCTTCTTTGGTGTTTCCACTAAGAAAACAATGCCTGACCTCAGGCCATGAAGATTTATTTTTAATTTCTCCTATAACAGCTAAATACCTTTAGTCCTAGATTAGAACCTATGATCTATTTAAGTTTTGTAGCCACCATTAATTTTTATTTAAGTTGCTTCTTTTAAAAGTTCAAAGTCTGTCCTTTCCTAAAATAAAATAAAATAAAAAATGTTGGAATTACTTCAGAGGAAATATGGACTTAAAAAATCATGTAAAAATCTATTAATTTAATGTAGTTATAACTATCTAACATTAATATGGACTGATGAAACTAAAATAAATATTTTATAATATTTGCTAAAGAGATGGGATACAATATAATTTCATTGTGTTATTGTTTTAGGGAACTGAGTATTTGTGGACATGGCTGGAATCAAAGGAATTCTTTCCAGGGCTAAAGAAGAAATGTGTAGGTGACTTACCAGCTTTCAACAGAAAGATAACAAAATCACTGATATTCATCAAGACAAGTGACTCTAAATTGAAGGAAAGCTTGTGTTTGGTGAGTTGTTCCTCTCATGTCACCTCATAATTTGTTCATATTTGTAATGTTATATTGTTTATTGCAGTCATTAGAGAAAGGCTAGACTGAAAAGTTTTAAAATGTGTGAAAATTAAGAATTTTGTCTATATTACAGGTTGGAATAGTGTCGGCTCTTGAAAAGGAGGTTAGACTGAAGCACATCACCAAAAACCCTGGCCTTTAGGACCTAGCTGCTCAGTTTTACCTAGCCTTGAAACTCACATGCTTCTTATTTTATTGTCAAGTGCCTTCGTTATTCACTATAAAACGTAGGCATTGCCTTTCCTCCAAGATTAATCTGAAATGCTCAATATGATTTTTTAACTGAGATATGACAATGTCACTAACAAACTTTGAAAATCATCTATGTGTACTTTTTTTTGTCATTCAGAGAAGATATTCTGCATTTATTTTTGCAAGGTGGACAAAAACTCATGCTGTAATGTAATATGGGTAAGTGACATATAATGTCAGCTGAAGAAGGGAATATTGTGCAAAGTTCTGCTGAAAGGAGTAAAGGGGTTTCCTGTTTCCTCATAAGATAACAGAAATATGAACTGAGACTTTGGGGTTGTTGAAAATGCTGTTAGAATAAGGCACCAAGGCAAGAACCCTGCCCAGGTCTTCAACATTCTTATATTGCAGGGTGAGAACTACTGTGGGTGCTGTGTGTAAAAGATACCTGTTAGGTACCAAAGAGCCTGTGAAACTTCCTACTGTGCAGGCACTTTTCTGAGCATGCTGGTGGTGATGATGCGGTAGGGGAGGAGAGAATATTCTCCTCTCAAGACACCGGAGATTTTGGGGTCCACTCCTGCACAATTCTACTTATATTTTTATTAGTGAATATTTGCTATACAAAAATATGCAGCACCCACATATAAAAAAGCCAAGTAAAACATTGCCCCTTTCCCACCACCCAAATATGGAAATGGAACTCTCCTTTTTGAAATTTCTTATGTAGCATACAATTGTTCTATGTGAACTATCACACTTGATTTCTATGTATGTATTATTCTCCTTGTTTCCTGAGACTCACTTAGAGGTTAAATAGATTGTTCAATGTTATTTGTATTGAGCGTAATAGCTGCCATTTGAACCCTAATGCGTCTGAAGTGAAAAATCTATTTCAGTTTGCCCCATAATGTTATAGAACTCTAGAGACTTCAACTCAGTTGTGCATTATTTCATGATTCAGAAATCTTTTTGAATATATTAATTTTTTGTTTTTGCTTCAAGTCATGACTGTTTTACCATATTCTACCTAACAGGGTGGTAGGATAGGTAGAGGGGTAAGAAGATCCGAAGTGAAGGGAGGTAAAGGCTCTCCTGCTGTGATGCACCCACCCAGAGCAAATCTGGAATCTGAATGAAGGTTAGGAGAATGAGATGTTTCAGTGCCATCTCATGTTTTGAAAAGAAAAAGCAGCAAACTACATGAGAGATTCCCTAGAGAAGCCAGTGGGAAAGGGACTCACAGGTGAGTGGAGAGCAGCAAGGTCTGCCATGGCGTATGGTACCAGTATACTGTGGAAGACAAAGGGATGTGTAAGTTGTTGGGCTTAAATTCTAACTTGTCTGAATTCTTGGTTCTAACCAAATGACACTTAGATACATAATGAAATAACAAAACATGTCTGCCCTTGTGTCCATTCCTTTTATCATTGCTTGGGAGTATACTCAGCCCCTACCTTAATGATTTCTTCTCTTTTTTAGGCATCTTAAACTCAGTGTTTTTGCACATTGCCCCTCAATACAGCTTAAAATATAATTATTTTCTGAATTAAAGTTGGGGCTGGAGAGTTGGCTCAGTGGTTAAGAGCACTGAGTGCTCTTGCAGAGGATCCGGGTTCGGTTCCTAGCACCCACATGGTGGCTACAAACCGTCCTTAACTCCGGTTCCAGGAGGAATCTTCTGACCTCCGCAGCATTGCACGACATGGGTGCACTCACATACATGCAGGCAATACACATACACATAAAAGAATAAATAAAATATTTTTTAAAATACATAATTATTTCTGAATTAAATTTATGACTCCTGAAGTTGACGGCTCTGTTTTGACTTTACATGCTTTTGCTCAGTGTCCAGCAAACAGCCTTATGTATGTAATATCAATCACCAACAGTGTCAGCCAAAAGATACTGATTGACCATCTGCTAAGGGGAGAACAATGGACAATAAGCTGATTGCCTTATTTCTAGGCCTGATGCAAACTCTGCCCTCAGAACTTAGCTGGGATATTGATTATTGGATCTTTAGTAGTTGCCTTGGTACCTAAAATTCCCACAATGTCAGACTAAATGTATCTTACAGGAAGCTTTGGCTTCAACTACATATTTGTTGCTTTTAGGGTTTGAAAAATATTTCTATCGCATTTGGTAAAGTTCAACAGTATTCATGTTAAGACTTGATGCTGAGCCTGGTGTTGGGTAAGCTTTTGGTAAACATTGTAGACTGTAATCCTGGTTCTTTACCTACTAAAAAGCTACTAAGGAGATGTACTTAACTTCTTCCTGTCTACATTCCATACCATTTCTGAATGTATATAGTATGATAACAACATTACCTAGTTCACAGAACTTTTATGAGGCCATAATAAGATAAAAAATGTACAGTATTTAGTAAGATGTTTGACTCATAATAAATTCCCAACTTTATTCTTATTAATTTCATAGTTAGATGTTCTCCATGTCTGTTAGATTTGTTCATATCTACCTTTCATGCAGATAATGTGTGAATTAAACTTTTTATAAAAAAACAAAGCTAATTGAGTCTCTTCAGAGAAATGTACAGTTGCAGTACAGAACTGCCTAAAACTTATTGAAGGAATGTAAGTTACAGAGAAGCACAAGAATGAACAGCTGCCAAATGATTTTATCAAGAAAAAAGCACTTACATCAGAATAGTCACTCTGATTTTTGCTGGCTGTCCTAGTGGGCAATAGGAGCATATGTGACCTTCTCTGATCTGGGAAGAAGCGAGAGAGCTGTGCTCAGCAACGCCAATCATGATGGCCAGCACATATAGAGCACTCACTGTGCACTCTCTTAAATTTTGAGACATTCAGGAGATTCCACCAGAGGGAGTTCTGGGAAAAGCTGATGTGAAGGTCTTGCTTAGATTACAGCATCCCTTTAAAGTGGATATAATTAAAGTCCTGTTTTACAAATGAGGAAATTGTGACAACTCTCTTTGTGACAAAAAGCCACACAGTGTTGAAGCTCAGAATCCGCATTATCCAGCTATTGAATGTGCTCCCTAACACAGTAATTTTGGCAGAATGTGTTTCTTATATCTTGATTTGTTTTTAAATTTTGAATTGAGCTTTTGTATTCTCATACAACAGTTCTTAATAAAAGCCAGATTCTCTCCCCCACCCATGCCTCTCCCATTCCCCCACTGGACCCGTACCCTGCCACACATGGTTAAATCCTGTCCAGTCAAGCATTTGTACACAGATGCCTTTCAGTGCAAATTCATCCACTGGAGTCCAGTCAGTTCATCCAGAGTTTATGTGCAAGGCATACTCTCCTCCACCCAGCAGCAACCAGCCTCCAACAGCACTCAGTTTTTGGAAGAGCAGTCATATGTTCATAGCAAATTTATTAGAGAGATACAGAGATTTTCCATGAACCCAGTCCTCCCAGGTGTACCTCTCCCATCAGAGTCATGCATTTGTTAGAACTGATGAAACTACACTTATTGGGCTAGCTTATGTTAGGGCTCCTGATGCTGTATCTTCTATCAGTTTAGACAAATATGAAACCTATACATAATAGCATTGTACAGGAAACTTCTCTGAGACATTCTTGTTCCTCTTTTCCCCTGTCCAAACCCATGCATCCACTGATCTTCATAGTATGTTTACAATTTTAGCTTTTCTAGACTATTGTATACTCATGCAACATATACTCCCATTTTGGTTAACAAAAGTTTACATGTCCAAAAGGGGATGCATAAGATTATATCACCTAGTGGCATCAGAGCCATGATAATTTGTAAAAGTGCAATCTCTGCTGTTTGCACTATGATAAACACATTCAGTGACATATTTCATGGACTATGTCCCCATCACTTAAACAATGCATCACTTCAGGAAGAAACACAGTGTATGTCTATTAGTTTCTTTGCTTAGTGATACATGCTTAGGATTGGTCCGTGTCTTCTGAGAGCTCATTTATGTTTACTGCTGAATAATTTACCATTATCCAGATGCATCACAATTTCTCTATTCACTTCCAGAGGGAGATTTTGGTTGCTTCAGTTTGGACTGTTATAAATAAAACTGCTATAAACATTCATAGGAATGTTTCTGTATGAACTTGAGTTTTCACTTCCTTTTGTTCAGTACCAAGGATCATGATTAGTTCTGCCACTGTGAAGATTTCATTACATCTGTGTCCTTCAGGGCTGTAATGCTGCAGCTGTCAACTTCTGAGTGGTGCCCACATAGCCGGCAGAACCATCAGTAAAACATATTTTAGTCTTCTCTCCTTCAGTTTTCTGATCATGGGGCAGACTTCATGAGGCCATAAGTCCTACTTGGGAATAGAAAACATTGTAACAGGAGTAGGAACCATAGGAATTTGGGCAACTTTGCATTTAACTTGATTGTGTCCTCATGAACTGCTCAGGCCTGATCAGGTGTACACCACTTCCCCTGTTGCTTGATTGTTGTTGTGTACATCCTACTTTATTGCTTAGTGGCTCAGATAACACCCAATTCATGGGCATTTCAGGTCCCATGGTAACTTGGTATCTCATTATCAAATGCTCAGTTTCCACTAAAGACCAATAGTAGCCCAAGAGCTGTTTCTCAAGGGGAGAATTGTGGTCTTCAGATGACAGTAGAAACCTTGTTCCAAAATTGCAAATGCCTCCATTGTGATTTACATATAGGTGCCAGCAAGCAACCCAAACAGCATCCCTTTCTGCCAGTAACATGTCAGGTAATATCAGGTCTGCTGGATTGTATGACCCAAGTCATACAGAAGCTTACATAGCAACCTGGGTATGTTGAAGAAACTTTTCCTTCTGCTCCTCATCCCCACTCAAGGCTAGCAACATTCCAAATTACTTGTTATATGAGTAGGAGTAACACAGTCAAGTGAGGAATGTGTTGCCTCCAGAATCCAAATAGGTTAAAGGTTGTACTTAACCTTTTGGTGGGGGGAGGGGCCAGGTGCCACAACTTATCCTTCTCCTATAAGGAATATTTCTGTATATCCCATACCATTGGACTCCTAAAAATATTAGCTGATGTAGAAGGTCCTTGAGTTTTGGTTGGATTTGTCTCCTATCCTCTGATGCACAAATGCTTTTCCAAGAAGACCAGAGGGGTTGATGCCTCCTCCTCACTTGGTCCCATCAGCATAACATCATCAAGAGAATAAAGCAGTGTAGAAGAGCCATATGGTCAAGTTCTCTTTGAACTAAATTTTAGCATGGAGCCAAAGAATCAATACACCCCTAATACAGAAGAGTAAGGGTGTACTGCTGGCCATACCAGCTGAAATTGCACTGGCAGTCCTTATGGACAGATACAGAGGAAAAAGCTTTTTCTAGCTCAATAGATGAATACTAAGTACCAGGAATGTGTTAATGCTTTGGGGGTGTTTCCCAGAATCAGTGTCAGTACAAAACCTGCTGGCCCCAGGATGTCTGATTATTTCCTTTCCTCAATATACAGTTACTCTAGTAAAAGGCCTTAAGTCCTTCTGGAGAAGGATGGAAGAAAGGCTTATCAAGTTGGACTTTGGTGAGATCTTTATTTTGGTCTGTGGTTGGTTCTCTATCTGGGGTTAGTAGACATTTGTCTGTAGTATAGAGTTATCACAACTATTTTTTGCATGCACATCTTGTTATTTTGGTGTAATTCTTATGTTTAATATATACTTTATGAGTTATTTTGTATTTTCTTTATATATGATCAAATTCTATGTTACTTTGATGGAGATGTTTTATTTTTTCTTCAATTTGAATGAGTTTCATTTTATTTTTTATTTTTCCTGATTTTTTTTTTTTTGCTACAAATTCCAGTATAAATTGTAGTAGCAATGATACAGGAAGAATCTTCCTTTTGTTTTTACATTAGAAGAAATATTTCCATTTCACCACAGTATATATTATTAGCTACAGATTTTCATAAATATCCTTTGGGTGGTGGAGAAGTTTCTAATTCCAGTGCTTGGATTGTTTTTGTTGTAGAAGGGTATTAAACTTTGTCAAATGCCTTTTTCTACATTAATTGAGTGATAATATGTTATTTCCTGGGTATGTAGTTAACTATATTGATTAATTTTCATATAGCCCAATGTGGGAGACAGGCTTGAGCCTAGGGTGAAAGTCTTATTGACAGCCATACAGCAGGCCCGAGGCAATGGCCCAACCACTGGAGCCACAAGAAATGCCTTGTGACATTTTCTCCCACTGGAAGATCATGAGACTGATGCTTAGAGTTCATTACTCCCTAATCACCACCCTTGGAATTCCAAATTGCAACACTTAGATATTGCAACAGTCAGGGTCATGTGGTTTCCAGGAATTCAGGCTCTGTAATCTGAAACCCACTATGCTAATGAGGCATCCTACCTGCTATTCTGTGATAGGATGTTAAGTTTGTTATGCTAATAGGATGCTAAGTCTGTTATGCTAATAAGGTATCCTACTTGCTGTACTGTGATAGGACGCTAAACCTGTTATGCTAATAAGGTATCCTACTTGCTGTGCTGTGATTGGACCACTACCCCTATATAAGCTTGTGCCTGCCTGCAATAAAGAAGATCTGTGTCACTGAACCTGGTCTCCTGTGTCTGAATGTGGCTCTGCTGACACAGTCTCCTCACCAGCCCTGGGGTCCAGGACTGGGCAGAAGCAGTGATGATCAATGATTGGAGGCAGCACAGGGCAAGCAGAAGAGCTGCCTCAGCGCTGGGAGGCAGAAGAGTGGCTTCAGCCCAGGGCGAGCGGAAGAGTGGCCATCACTAGCAGTGACAGCAGCCCAATTATTTTGTATTCCTTATTTAGATGTACTGTATGAACATACAGTACCTTTAAATGTACTGTATTTTCCTTTTAAAAATGCTTGGAGTCACGTTATTAGAAATGTTCATTGAATTTTCAACTGTATTTACAGAAGATATTAGTCTGCAATTCTCTATGTGGGGGCTCTGTTGGACTTTGTTATTAAGGTAATGCTACCCTTACAAAATGAGTTGGGAAATCTTCCCTTTTCTAATTTTTGGAAGATTTGAGAAAAAAATAAAATGATCTTCTTTATATGTTTAATTATTAAAACCAGTAGGTGCTAGACTTTTACCTGTTAGCAGACATTTAAGTTAAGGTTATTGATTCTAGTCTATTCTTTGTTACAGATTCATATAAATTTTTATCTCTTCTTCAGCCCGTATTGAGTTTCTGTGTTGTTAGATATTTTCCATTTCTTATAGGTTTTCTCACTTCTTGGAATGACTTATTCATGGTATTCCCTTATAACAATTTTCATTTTTATAAAGTTAGGACTCATAAACCTGCTTCCATGATCTTCATAAATTGGAATCTCCTCTTTCTTTGTCAGGCTTCATACTGTGCCTATGTATAGTAAGTGTCCAGTTTTAATGACTATCCTTATAATTTTTCAATTTTTTGTCTTAACTTATCTTTACTACATTCCTCTGATTGTTCTTGCTGTGTTTGTTGTTCCTGCCTTCTGATTTCTTTATGCTTAAAGTTACATTGTTGGTTTGAAACTTTCTTTGTATATTAGAGCTGTGAATTTTCTTTAAAGCACTATTTTCTCTATATTGTTTACCAATTTGTAGTTTTGTTTTACTACGACTGAAGGACAATGTCTTAAGATTTCATTGTATAATATGTCATGTTTTGTGCCCTAACAAAGGTTCATTTTTTAAGAATTCTCTGAGCACAATTGAAGTTATTGGGTAGTTTTATAGAGATGGTGTGTTCTAACTGTTTTATAGGACTGCTTTTTATTATGTTTTATTTAATTTTTTGTGTATTTCTTACAAAACATCTCAATCAATCTTAATCATCTTTATATCCCTTCTCCACTGGCACCCTCCCATAGCCTTCCCACTGGAATTCATAAATTCTATCATTTGTGTTAAGGCCTGTTGTGTCAGGTTAGTGTCTCCAGACATTCCTCAGTACAAGTTCATCTACTTAGGTCTAGTCAGCCTATCTAGAGTGCCTCGCTTTAGGAAGATCAGCACTTCTTCACCCAGGAGTAATCAATTGCCACTATTTCTTCAGCTAAGATTGGAGTCCGCTATTCATTTATCCAGTTCTATGCTGGGTTTTTGTCTTCTTGAGTTGGCATGGGTCAGTCCTGTGCATGCTGACACCATTGCTGTAGGTTCCTATAAGCAGGGACTCAGGAACTTGTGCAACTCTATTTCCATATAGCCATGTTCCTCCTCCAGGGCTCTTACAATCTTTCTGCTCCTTCTTCCATAATGTTCCCTTATCTTTGGATGGGTGGAATTTAACAAAGGAGTCCTGTCCAAGGACCAGCATTCTGCAGACTCTTAGTCTCTACACTTCAACCTTTTGTGACCTTTTGTGTTCCTGGTGCTCTGTTGCATGAGGGAGCTTCATTAATGAGAATCGAGATATTCATTATTGCCCTCTTTACCCCTTGTTCTAAGTTCCATGAGCCTTAGGTGTAGAGGTTTCATTATAGATGTGCCACTTAGATTTGGGCAATTCACAGACAGTGTCTGTGTGTGACCAGTTGTGGTACTCTGTAATATGCTCTGTCTGGTGCAACAGAAGCTTCTTTGATGAGTGATAACTGAGATATTTGTCTGTAAATATAAGGATCCATATTATATACATAGTAAGAAATTACAATTTTCTTAGGATGTAGCAGTCTTGGGGTTTTCTCTAAGATCTATGGTCTCTCCAGCCATATGTATTTGGCTATGTTTACAGTACCACACATGAATTTCCTCCCACTGAGTGGGCGTTTAGTCAAATAGGTAGCTACTGATTTACCTCAAGATAAAAGTGCCACTACTGCACCAATGCCATATGTTGTACTGGTCATTGATGTGGTTATTTGATCTTGAAGCTGGTGTTGGACCATCTATTGATGTTTTCCCTTAGCATGTTGCATAGTGCTTTCCAAAGATATGATAACTAGCCTTCAGGGGAGTTCTTCCAGGTTAGTTCTAGCTCCATTGGTCCCAATCCTGTGTCTGAAGTATGTCCTGTCTTCAGCAGTAGGGTCTTACCTTCAAGTTCTGGGAGGCAACCAAGGGCTGTGGCAATAACCTGTGTAATTTTGGGAGTCTCTTGAACCATCCTGGTCAGCAACTCAAAGGAAGGTATCTCCTGTCTGGCACTGTTTCTTGTTATATAGACTGTAGCTATACACAAGAACTTATGTAGAGATATGGCATGTGTGATTTGTCATTAGGTTGTTGGACTGATATGATTTCTTGTTTTTTTTTTTCACACTAGTGAGGCATTATTTATCTCTCTCCTGTTTCTCCCTGTCTAACCCTTCCACCATGAATTTCCCATTTAAAGAGACCCTATTTTCTCCCATTTCTCCCTTGATAATGCTAGTATCCTATGGTCCTACCTGTCTTGAGCTCCTTCTTTCCTTTTATCCCTAAAGTTCCTTGTATAACACACCCACTCCCTCCTATTTACATACCCTCATTTTTTCCATTTCTATTTATTACTAATGTTCCTAGATGTTTAATAATTTTGAAAAAAGGCTTATTTCTTTTTGAAAAAAAATACACATTTGAACTGGATACTTCTACCTTAAATTTCATAAATGTTTATATTCTATTACACCAATTACTGGTTAAAGAGTTTTGACATTTCCAAATATAATCATGAGGTAGTCTAAGTCTCATTTTAGTTTTCTTTCTTTTCACTCTGTGCATTTTGAAGCTGTACTGAGAGATTTTGGCACACTTACGTTTCTTATCATTTCTTTTGTTAGTTATACATTTTGATTTTTCTTAAATATTTCTAGTCTGTTATTTGAATGCTTTTTCCTATCTTGAGGCAATTTCTTTATTTCCATCAGCTCTGTGTTCTCTTGGAATTCACTCAGGACTTTGCTCCTGTCTTTATTGTCTCCTAATATGTTTATAATAATTCTTTTCAACTCTTTGTCTAGCATTTCATTTAAAGTTCTCTCATCAGATTTGACTATAAGGTTGGTAATTTTGGAGGAAGTGTGTTGCCTTGGCAACCACGAGTTGAAGGTCAATTTCTATGTTTTAGATATTTATTTTGGAGATAGGGTTTCACTACATAGCCCAGGCTGGCCTCAAACTTGAAATTCACCTGCCTCGGCCTCCTGAATACTGGAGTTACAGGTGTACCACCACATTTGGATTATATTCTTTTAGGTAATGGATCTCCTTTTTTTTCATATCATATTAACATTTCTGTTTTTTAAACATTTTGTTGTTTTTATTTTATGTATATGGGTGTATTGCCTGCATGTGTAAGTGCACCCATGTTGTGCAATGCCCATGCAGTCAGAAGAGGGAGCTGGATTCTCCTGAAACTGGGTTACCAAGGATAATTAGCTGCTATGTGGGTGCTAGGAATCAAACCCACTCCCCATCCTCTGCTAGAGCATCCAGTGTTCTTAATCACTGAGCCATCTCTCCAGCCCCCACATTAACATTTCTTTAGTAGTGTTCCCTGTTCTCGATTTTTCATTGTCCAATTTAATATTTTGCCTTTACTTTCCTATTGATTAGTATTTCCAGCCTAGTCTTTTTCATAAGATGCATACCCATACTGGTTTTTAAATAATTAACGATCTATAATGGATGAATATAGACTGTTAACATTTAATGTAAATATTGACATGTTGAGTTAAAATTGATCATCTTATATTTCCCTTTGTAGCTCTGTACTTTGTTTCAAAAGATTTTCTGATATTTTACTGTTCAATTTTTATAGTCATTTTTATCACCACTTTGCCTTAATATTCAATTAAATTTTGAAAAAAGAGTTTCATTATAGTGTAAAATAAATACTTTGAAGTAATTATATATTTAAAATATATTTTATTTATGTGTACAAGTGTAATGTCTGCATGTATGTATGTAAGTACACTTGTGTCATGCAATGCTTATGGAGGTCAGAAGAGTCAGATTCCCCTGGAACTAGAGCTATGGAACGTTGTTAGCCTCCGGGTGAGAGCTGGGAATCAAGCTCGGGTCCTCTGCTAGAGTAGCCAGTGCTTTATCCATTGAGCCATTTCTCCAACCCCAAGTAACTATATCTTGAAGTTCAGACATTGTGTCTCTCGCTTCTTCTTTCCCATATGATTGTGAATATAATATATTTTTACCGATTATATCACAGTATTATTAGAGTGCCATTGTTACGATTTTGCCACAAAGTCAGTTTTTAGACCCATTATAAATGAGAGGAACTAATTACAGTTTTAATTTCACTTATTCTTTTCCCTAATAATTACTCTATTTTGGTGCTGATACAAATTTCTATATATTTTCATCCCTCCTGACAAACTGCTTTCATATTTCTTATAATACATTCTGCTGACAATAGATTATCTCAATTATTCTCATCTTAGGACATCATTATGTCATTACATGATAAATTATTTTAGTATGACAGAGTGCATAGCATTCGGTGGAGGGGGGAGGTATGGATGGGGGAGGGTTCTGGATGTGAGTGGGAAATACTGTATGAAAATTTAAAAGCTCACTTTAAAAAAAATAAAAATTTTCTATTCTGGAACCCCCAATAAAATATTTTAGCTGGGTATAGAGTCTGTGTTTATTTCAGTAACTTGAAGAAAAATGCTGCTCCATGTTCTTATGATTCCATGGTTTCTGCACTGAATAGTATATCCAGGTATTTCAAATAACATTTGAAAATAATTATGAAGATAAGCAACCATATAGAGCTCACTATATTTTAAGTAGAATTGTAGTAGCTTTGAAATAGTATTGTTATTTAAATTAGTAACGCTCTGTTTAACAAAGTTAATTCTGCATACTGGTTGAAGCAATATTTTTACATGCATATGTACATGAGCAAATGCATTCATAGGGGTTAAAAATACATGAATAGTGTAAAATAGGAAAAAATGTTATAAAGGTTAAAATTATTCATTTCTTTTATATTTATTTCTTTTTATTTATGTTTATATTTTATATATATGAGTGTTAAGTGTTCAACATCTTTAGGAATTAGGAAATTTCAAATTAAAACCACTTTAAAATTTCATCTTACCCCAGTCAGACTTCCTAAGATCAAGAGAACAGATGATACCAAGTGCTGGAGAGGATGTGGGGAAAGGGGACTGCTCATTCATGGCAGGACTGAAAATTCGTGCAACCACTATGGAAAGCAGTGTGGCAACCTCTTTAAAAAAAAAAACCAAAAAAGAACCTATCATATGACCTGGTTGTACCACTTCTTGGTATATACCCAAAGGATTCATCCTACTGCAAAGATGGCTTATGCATCCATGTTTGTTGCTGTTCTTTTCACAATAGTTAAGACACAGAAGTAACATAAGTGTCCCTCAAATGACAAATGGATAATGAAAATGTGGTATATTTACACAATGGAGTTCTATTCAGTGGTAAAGAAAAACAAAATCATGAAATATGCAGGTAAATTGATGGAACTAGAAACTGTTACACTAAGTGAACTAACATACTCAGAAAAACAAATGACATATGTTTTCCCTCATTTGTGGATCCTAATAATCCTAGCACCAAATCCTTATATGTGAGTATATATCCTGATGTAACTGCAGGAGACAGGGAAATGGAAAAGGAGGTTAAGGAAAAGAAGGGCTTCTTGATGCTTGAAAGAGAACAGTAGGAGACAGGTGTTACAAAGGGGAAAATAAGTAAAATGAGGGTATTTATATGGGAAGGGGAGAGGGACGGTTATAAAAATCCTGTGGGCTTAAAGTGGAAAGAGGAGCTCAAGAAAGGGGGGATCATAGGAGATGGTATTATTGGAAATGGGAAAAATGGGGGTATTTAACTGGGGAGGTAGGAGTAAGGGTTAGACATGGAGAGAGAGAGGAGAGGTAAATAATGCCTAGCTGGTGCTAAAAAGAAGAGGGAAACATGTTAGTTCAAAAACCTACTGAAAACTTACACATACACTATCTCTGCATGAGTCCATGTATATAGCTGAAGGCTATATAATAAGAAACAGTGCCAGACAGGAGAAACCTCCCTTGAAGTTGTTGGCCAGCATAGACCAAGTGACTCCCAAAACTACACAGGCTATTGCCACATCCCTTGATTGCCTCTCAGAACTTAAATGCCCTACTGCTGAAAACACGATGTACTTTGAACACAGGGCTTGGAGCAGTGGAGGTAGAACTGACCTGGAAGCCACCTCCTTGAAGGCTAACTCTCATAGTTTTAGAGAACACTATGCAAACTGATAAGGGAGAATATTAATTGATGACCCAATCCCAGTTTTAATTCCTAATACCACAATGACCAGCACCGCAATATACAATGGAGCAGTAGTGGCATTTCTGTCTTGGCGGTAATCAATAGTGATCTAATTGGACCCAAAACCCATTCAGTGGGAGGGAACTCATGTATGGTTTCATAAACAAAGCCAAATACATATGACTGGAGAGGTCATAGACCTTAGGGGAAAACCCCAAGGCTGCCACATCCCTAGAGAAATGAATTTTCTTACTATGTGCTAAATATAGATTCTTATATTTGCAGACAAGTATGCCAGTCACCACTCATCATGGAAGCTTCATTTGAATCAAACAGAGAATATTACAGAGTTCTGCAACTGGTCACATACAGAGATTAAGTGTCTAAAATGACCAACCCTAAGTGACATATCTACAATGAACCCCTACACCAAAGATTTGTGAACCATAGAAGAACATGGGGTAGAGAGAATAATGCATATCTCAACTCTCATCAACAAAGCTCCCTCATGCAACAGAGGCCAATGAACCCCTGACTCAGGTACCACTGCAGAAGAGGGGGCAGAAAAAGTGTAAGAGCTAGCAGAGGAGCTGAATGACCATATGAAAATAGTCTTATAGACTCCTGGGACCTTACTCATATGAACTTACACAATGGTATGGTGTCAGCATGCACAAGACCCATACGAACTCAAGCAGACAAAAATCCAGCATAAAAG
Source organism: Nannospalax galili (assembly GCF_000622305.1). Lineage (NCBI taxonomy): Eukaryota > Metazoa > Chordata > Mammalia > Rodentia > Spalacidae > Nannospalax > Nannospalax galili. The sequence goes on from NW_008360320.1 coordinate 5,708,348, forward strand.
TGTGGAAATGGGCAACAGGTCCCAATCTTAATTGAAGGGCTATTGGGCAGATGATTACTGCTGGGTGGGAAAGAGTTGATCTTCTTTAAGTGAGTGTCTCTAGATAGAACCCAACAGATGAACGTGCACTGAGGGACATTTGGGAACACTAACTTGACTTAGTGTGCCTTAACATAAATGACATAATACATGAAATCAAGTTGGGTACCTTTGGGAGGTTGCCATTGGGGAAGAGGACAAAAAGGTGATTCGTTTGTTGTGTATGAAATACACAAAAATTCAAAAAATATAACAAAAACCTGTCAATATTAGTAAGATATATTTTTAAATAGGCTAAAATCAAATTATCATGGAATATAAATTTACCAGAAGTTGAAAGGGTGATAAGATGATATGAGATTTTTCCTTTGAAAGTTTTATGAGGAATTGGAAAAGTATAAGAAATGTTACTGAGGATAATAAGTAATTGATAATATTATGATGAACTTGCAAACCTGGGTTTTCAAGTTAAATCATTTGTTATTTGTTTCTTGTTCCGTGAACTTCACATCCATTGGTTCACTTAATTTATTTCAGTCTGGATAGTAACATTATTGCTGAGATTGTGTCAAGTATATCAATTTAGCATAAGAAAACTGAAAGATGAGAAGATTTAGTAGATCACCTACATCTTGAGAACTTTCTCTTTATTATTTATGACTTTTATTTTTTGTGTATGCATGTATTGCCTGCATGTATCCAAGTGCACTCATGTTTGAAATACCCATGGAGGTCAGAAGAAAGGTCAGATTCCTTGGAAAAGGAGACACAGAAGGTTGTTAACCACCATGTGGGTGCTAGGAGTTGAACCTGGGTTCCCTTACTGCAGTCAGTGTTCTTAACTGCTGAGCCAACTCTCCATCCCCTTGAGTGCGTGGAGTTTACTATATTCTGAAGAAAGGAGGTCTCACACTATTTTACATCAATAGGGCAAAGCTAGCCACATAAGTTCCACCTTTTATGAACAGATAAGTATGCTCTATACTCCCACTTCCATCCGATCTTATTGTTGTTCATTTGTATTTCTAGCTCTTGTTTCTTATTATTTCTAGGAGCTGCTTCATCCAAGAACTTATTAGTCAAGCAGTACTAAAACAACTCCAAAGTTACCTACTGTCTCTTCTCCCCTCATTCTTCTTCAACTTAGCAGTTAGAATATGTGTTTCACATCTTCCCTTCCATTTTTATTTTTCATACTTTATTATCATTTTATTTTGCTATTCTCATCTCACCATCACTCTACCTTAAATTGCTTTTGCTATGATTTCCTGTGTCAGTTTCCAGGTTTCCAATGTTACATTAAGATCTTTGCTATATTTAGAATAGACTTTTGTGTGATAGAAGTGATAGAGATTTAAGATTCATTGTTTAATTCATGATATGCTCCATTTTCTCATTTGTTGAAATGGATACACTATTCTTTTCCATTCATTCACAGGTCTGTTTCTGTACCAGTACCATGACATTTTTGTTGCTATGACTCTCTAATACAACTTCAAATTAATCCAGAATTGTTCATTTTGATTATTATTGCTTTGGCTATTTAGGGTCTTATGCGCCTCCATATGAATTTTTCGTGATTTTTAGTCTGGGGGTAATGTCATTAGAATTTTTATGGGAACTGCATTAAATTTATAGATTGCCTTGGTATTGTAACCACTTTCATATTAATTTTCCCAGTCGTTGAGTATGGGAAAACCTAATATTTCATATTAATTTGCCCAGTCCTTGAGTATGGGAAAACCTAATATTTCATATTAATTTGCCCAGTCGTTGAGTATGGGAAAACCTAATACTTAGTGGCTTCATCAAATTCTGCCTTCATTGTTAGAAAGTTTCTGTTGAAGCTGTTCCTCATCCCTCAGGTTATATGTATTTTTATTATTATTTTTTTAATGTGAAGCAGTTGTGAATGGAAAATTTCCCCCCGAATTTCTTTCTCATTAAGTTTGCTATAAGCATATAGTAAAACTATTGATTTTGTACATTGTTTTGTTTCCTTCTACTTCACAGTAAGTATTTACCTGATCTGAGAGCTTTCTGGTGGGATATTTTGAGTTTTTTAAGTAGGTTTGTTGTGCTGCAAATAGGGATAGTATGACTTCGTCCTTTCATGTTGGTATATCTTCTATTTCTTTCTCTTGCCTTATTTCTCAAGTCAAGATATGAAGCACTATATTGAATAAGAATGTCTCATTCTTGACTTCAAAGGATGTAGCTTTCAGTTTGTCCCAATGTAATGTTAGTTATGGGTTATAGGTTTCCCATATATAATCTTTACTGTGTTGAGATTTGTTCCTTCCATTCCAGATTTCTTCAGGGCTTTTAACAAGAAGGGTTACTTCTAGAAAAGGCATTTTCTTGCATCTGTTGAGAAAACCATGTGATTTCTGTCTTCATGTCTATTTTTAAGTTTATTTACATTTATTTGTTTGAATATATCGAATTATTCTTGCAATAGTGGACTGAAACCAATTTGGTCACCATTTTATACTTAAATATATGATCTTTAGGCATTATCAAATTTGGTTTACAAGTCAATTCTTTTTAAAAATATTTTATTAGTTTTATTTTATGTGTATGACTGTATTGCCTGCATGTATGCAAGTGCTCCTGTGTTGTATAATGCCACAGTGGTCAGAAGAAGATGTTGGATCCCCTGAAATTGGAGTTAATGACGGTTGTTAGCCACCATGTGGGAGCTGGGAATCGAACCCTGGTCCTCTACAAGAGCAGTCAATGCTCTTAACAGCTGACCCCTAAAATCAATTCTTAAGTTTATACTTATCAAGGAAATTGATGTACAGTTTTTTGTATGCTTATTAGATTTTAAGTTCAGTGTAATACTGGCTTTGTAGAATATCTTAGTGTCCCATCTATACCTATTTCGTGAAACAATTTAAGGAGAAATGGTATGAGATACTCCTTAAATGTTTGATAGAATTTGTTAGTGACTCAACCCAGTTCTGGATTTTTCTTTGTTGAGGGACTCTTCATTACTGTTTAAATTTTCCTGCTTAATAAAGATATGATTGAGTTTTTATAGCTTTTTGCTATAGTTCTGTCTAGGAATCTATTTATTTCTTCCAGATTCTGCAATTTTTTGAATATTAGATTTCAGAACATTCTCTTATGATCTCTGGATTTCATTATTTTCTGTTGTAATATTATGTTTTTCACCTCTAATTTTATTAATTTTGGTCTTTTTCCTTTGGTTAGTTGGGCTGGGGGGTTGTGGATTTAATTTATCGTTTAAAAAAAGTACATTTGTTTCATTGATTCTTTGTGCTGTTCTAACCTGCATTTCATTAACTTCCACCCTAGTCTTTGTTTTTCCTTTGTGTTTGTTACACTGGGGATTGCTTTATTCTTCTTTTTCAAGGACCTTGAAGTCCATGATTGGGCTATTTGAGAGTACTCTGATTTCATAATGTAAGCATTCAGAAATATAAGCTTTCTTATAAGAACTGCATTTTCTAATTCCCAAAGGTTCTGGTGGGTAGTGTTTTCATATTCTTTTCATTCTGGTATTCTAAAAATATTCTTTAATATATTTATTGAGCCACTGGTAATTAAAATTTTCATTGTTAAGTCTTCTAATATTTTGTAAAATCAGTAACGTCATTCTTCCATTATCTCTAGATAGAGGAATTATTTTAATTTTTTGTATTTCATCCATCTATCTATCATCTATCTATCTATCTATCTATCTATCTATCTACTATCATCTATCATCTATCTATATGTATATGGCTTTAGTTTTTACAAAAGAGATTTAATTTTTTTCAGTTGTGGATAAGAAATTCTTTAATTGTTTTTCCTGTTTTTTAATTACTTATTTAATAACCACATGATTAGAAGAAGCATTTCAAAACAACAGCATTGACATAGTTGATAACAATTTCCAGAGCAAAGATGTATCTCTTTCAAAATGGGCTGCAAATTTTTAGGTTAACAGTTGAATTAATACAGTTATACAATACTGTATTTGGTATAAACCCTTTACGACATAAAATTGAATGAGATTTTAACCTTTAAAAATGATCTCTATTTAATTTTAAAATATATTGTTTCATACAGAAAAAGTCATTTTTAATGCAACTAACACTTAGATGTGTTATTAGATGTTGTTGGCTGGAGGTGCCGACAACACAGTGGACATTAACAAGGATGACAGAGTATATGGGCTCCAGTGGGGGTTGGGTGGAGGCTGTAGAATGGTGCCATTTGGGATGTGATTATATAGATGAATAAGGTTGTTTGAGATGGGGGCTGGAGAGCTGGATTAGAGGTTAAGAACACTAATTGTTTTTGCAGAAGACCTATGTTCAAATCCCAGCACCCACATGGGAGTTAACAACTGTCCATAACTCCAGTTCCAGGGGATCTGACAGCTTCTTCTGTCCTCCACGAGCATTGCACAACACAGGTGCACTTACCTACATGCAGGCAATACACACATACACATAAAATAAAAATAATAAATTAAATATTAAAAAATAGATTGGGCTGTTCTGTATGGAATACACAAAAAAATCAATAAATAAAAAATGAGTTATAATGAGGAAGAAGCATAAAAATTTGCTTCATGTTAATTAGTAGAGGCAAAAAACATTACCATTGAAATCTACTTGATGACTTTATATCCATGCTCAGGTGCCAAGGATCTCAGAAAGTAATTGACTGTGACTAGTAATAATCAGAAATATAGAGATTAGAGACATATGTGCAAACATCAAAGTGTTAGTTGCATTACAAATTCTTCATATTTCTTAAGACTTGGTTTGTGGCCTAAAATGTGAAATATTTCAGAGAAGTCTGCAAAGATTTCTGAGATGAATGGTCATCCTATATATTTTGGGTATAATATTTTGTAGCTACCTATTAAGGCATTTGATATATGGTAATGTATACTATGAAGTTTTTTTCTTCATTTATGTTCTGGATGATCTGTCTGCAAATGAGTATGGTATTGAAGTCACCAACTATCAAAGTATCATGCACATCCATTTTACTTTTATGAATGTGAGAGCCCCACTCTTCATTGCATATGTATTTATAATTATTATGCCTTTTTTCATTAATCCTCCCCTCTTCTAATATGTGGCAGGCTTTATCTCTTATTGAATGAAGAGATATTAATTAATCCTCTTTATTAATTATCAGTATAGCTATGCCAGCTTGTTTTGGGATTTTGTTTGCTTGATAAATTAACTTTTATGTTTTACTGATAACCTGCTAGCACCTTTGCCAGTGAGGTATGTTTCTTAAAGACAACAGAAGAACTTCGATTTTTAATTCAGTCAGCTAGTTTTTTTCTTAAATTGGAGTATTAAGGTCATTAACATTGAAGCCTATTACAGATAGAAATTTGCTAATTTTTCTGACTTTATTTTTGGTTTTCGGGTTGGTTGGATTTTTGGTTCTTTTCTTTCTCTCTTACTTGTGTTAAGGGTTTTTGATTTGTTATCTTAGGCATTATGGGTTCTTTCTCAGTTTTCCTTTTAAATCTCTTCCTTTCATGAACTTTATTATTTTTCTTGAATGAAACTGGCCTTTTTCCTCCTTTGTGTTTATTATTCCTTTAATGGTCTTCTGCACTCATTGCCTAATGGTGATGAATTGCTTTTGCTTGTACTTATTTTGAAATGTCCTTATTTCTTTATCAATTTAAAAATATCCAAAATAGACAGAAAAAGTGAGAAAGCCTAAGTAAGTTGTGAAGGTCTGTTTAGGTTTGTTATATATAAAGGATGAGACAAAAATAATAAACACATAATCTTAAAATTTCTATGGTCATAGTTTAGTCACCTAGATTAAGGAACAAAATATATATCTAGTCAATATTTTCCTGGGAATATTTGTTTTTTTTTACCCAAGCCTTATCTACATAGCACATGATAATTAAAAGTACCAGACTGGTGGAACTAACATTATTGGATGTTTAACAGCCATACTTTAAGGCCTATACCAATGTGGTCAGAAGGACTTAAAGGACAGTTTGTGCCCCTTGCCCTCCAAGGTTGAGCAAGTGCCAGGGAATTATGGAACATCTCTCAAAATGTCCTGTAACTGTGGTGAGTCATCCGTCCTCTTGTTCCAGGAGGACAGGGAGACCGCACGAGATGAACTTGAACCAGTATCCAGTCTACAAAGAGGAGGGTCAGCTTAGAGGAAACATCTCATTCATGCTTCCAATTGAAGCCAGAGATGGTCAAACAGGACCTTTGACTTATATTCACATAGACTTCAAATCTTGGTCTCCAATACTGTAGTACCCACCTGTAGCTAATGGAGACAACCAGCTATTGTTCTAAAATGATGGATAAATTTGTTTTCTCCCCCTATTTCAGAAGCCTTTGAGAGGGAACTGACACTGATTCTAACTACTCCACCAACTATCAAAATACCTGAAAGCCAATCCTGAATCCACCACTCTAGGGTCCAGCCTTGGAAGACAAAAAAAAAAAAAAATGAGGAAGAACCCAATAGAGGCATACTTTTGGAAGCCCTTGTCAAGAAATTCCAATGGACTCTCATATGAACCTTTGAAAAAGGCCCTGTTCTGACTTTTTTCTAGTTCCCTGTTTAGAACTTGTAATACTAATCACTCTTGCCTTTACTTCTCCTTCACAGCTCCTATTGAAGATTCAAGGACTTTCTTTCCCCTTAGAGAGAAGAGTTATGCAATTTGGGAGTCTTTTAGATAGACCCACTGAAGGGGTAATCCAATTGCCTTACCCTGCATCCCTGTTCAGCATGGAAAAGCCAGAGCAGTCTGCATCCCTAATCTCTATTGGCAATTTGGGTAACCCTGTCAGTGGATGGCATGATAAGAATTGGAGATAGGAATTGGCGAGTTAGTTAGGGTAAGAAGGCCCCAAGGAAAAGTAGCCAGTTTTTTGGCTAAAGGTCAAAATGTCCTTTGGACTGTTAGCAACATACTCTGTTCCAAAGGCCAAAAATGTCAAAAGTATTTTGGAGCTTGTATCTAATCCTTAAAAGATTTTAGGATTAGCTCTTCAGAGGGGGGAATGTTAGAGTAGCCAAAAGCCCCATAAAAATAAATAAATGAAAGAAGAACAAAAAAGAAAAAGAAAAAAGTGATGGAGAGATATGGGAGAGGTTGGAGGGGAGGGAGTGGGCATGGATTTGATCAAAACACCTTATATGCATGTATAAAATTCTCAATAAAGTTTTTGTAAAAGTTAAAAAATGTCTATCATAGACATACAATATTCATTGGGAATTTTGTTTACTTTCAGGAGATATATTTTGAAAAGTATGTGCTATAATGTCATTGAATTGGTTTTCTATACATTTAGTTTGTTTTATATCAGCTGCTTCATTTACCCCATGGATTCTTAGTGTTGATCTTTTGTCATATCATGGGATATGGTTGTTATGCTCATGGTTTCCTTCTCTCTCTCTCTCTCTCTCTCTCTCTCTCTCTCTCTCTCTCTCTTTCTCTCGGTCTTTTTGAGACAGGATCTCCCTGCCCTGTAGTCCCAGCTGACATGGACTCTCTACATAGACCAGGCTGGTCTCAGTCTCACAGAGCGCTGCCTGCCCCTGCCTACCAAGTGCTGTCATGCTCTTTTTTTCCCCATTTTTTAAAATTGAGATTTAAAAATTTCATACATTTCCCACTCAAATCCAGATCCTCTCCCCTATCCATACCTCCCTGTATCCCTCACCAAATCCTATGGACTCTGCCATACATCCTGAGTCCTATTCATTCAGGTGTTTTTATCCAAATGTCCTTCACTGTAAATGTGTCCACTGGAGTCTAGTCAGCCCACCCAGTGGTTTTATGTAAGTCATACTCTTCCTCGTCAGGCAGCAATCAGTCTTAAATAGTTCTCAATCTAGTGCTGGCCCACCAACCATTTCTCACCTCCCCTTTGGGTCCTTGTTTAATTGAGCTGACTTGGGTCCTGCATGAGTAAGCCTCCAGTGGCCTGGAAGCCTCCACCTCCTTATGTTTATGAATAAGCCCTGGCTCTTACAATCTTTCTGCCTCCTCTTTTGCAGTGGTCCCTGAGCCATGGATGGGTAAGTTCCATATAGTAGTCCCATGGTACATGCAGTCTCTTATTCTCCAAAACTTAGCCAGTTGTGGCTTTCTGTGTGTATCACACTCTGATGAACATGGAAGTCTCCCTGGTGAGAGTTGAGGGGTGCTTTAACCCTCTCTCTACCCCTTACTCCACTATGTTCCATGAGCCTTGGTTGCGGAGATTCGACTGCAGATGTGTCACCTAATACTGGGCACCTTCCAGGTGTATGTTCTCTGTGCTTGACCAGATGTGCAACTGTGCAGTAGCCTCCATCTGTTGCAAAAAGAAGTTTCTTTGATGAGTTCTGTATGGCATGGTTGTCACTTTAAGGGTGGTCTCTTCTATCTGGTGCTTTGTTCCCTACCAAGTAGCTCCTAGGTATACATATGCATTAATGTTCAGACACTCTATGTACATTTCTCATAGGGTTTCTAGGGCAAACCTTTTCCCTCTAGGTTTCCTAGCCCCCTGAAGTCATTTGCTCCCACGTCCCATACTTTCACAAACCACGTGGCTAGGGGCTCTTTGATTGCTTGCTTGTAAGTTATTCCTAGTTTTAACAGTTTTAGTATGGAATATTTCCTAGCTACAGCACTGTTAGCTTTTTTCCCCTTTTGTATCAAAGGTTGGATCTGAGGGGCAGCCTTAGCTACTTTTATTTTTAGATCATTTTCCTTTGTACTATTATTTGTCTTTTCTGTTGAGTCCTTGGACCTTACAACAATCAAAGTGTCCCACTTTTTTTCTCTCTCAAGCTCTGTAACTGAATCTGCCAGGACTTCCCTAGCCATTTCAGCTTCCCCTGCCTGGGTCACATCTTTTATGCAAAGTGGCCTCACCCCCGGTCTGGATGCTTCTCTCCATTTGGGTCCAGAGCCAGTAAAAGCTTTTCTAGCCTCTTGATAACATTTAACAAATCTTCACACACCCACAGCATACCCCCACATTTACAAAATAGCTGTGGCCCACACTTCTGTGTGCCTGGCCTCTTTTTCGTTACATATTTTATAATCCATTGTATAACCCATGTTACTATGGCTAACCCCATTAAGCGGATGGGATTTGATACTCTTCTCCACTGGGTTCCCTAGCAGCTGCTCCTGGATTTGGGAATCAGAGCTCAACTGACCTTCCACAGAAGCAGTGTGAACAGCACTGCTTTCCCAGACCCACATCCCCAAGGCTATGGTTGATTTATCAAGGCCAGACTATGCTAGTCTGTTGCCTGAGTCTCTCAAGGTATCTTGCACAATCAGACAAACCATTTAATATATTTTTATGTGAGTTTATTATGGTTTATGCCCTCACGTAGGGATGGGGTAAATGGTGGAACTTACAAAAAGACCAGCACTCTCACTGAGGCTCAAAGTTGGCCAAAACAGAATGCTCCCAGACTGGCCCATAGTCTCTGTTAACTTTTGCCCATGCATTTTGGGCCTGCAATCTTTCCCCAGGTCAGTAAATGCCCCCTCTCACATCCATGCGGGTGAGACACTGGGGCCATCTTTCTCTCTATGCCTGCCTCCATGAGTTCTTGGTGGCTCACTGCTTCCATCCCAAGATGGTGCCATAAGCCCTTCCTTCCACAGCTAACCCTCCACAGTCAATTCTCCACAGCAGGCCGTGCCCCGTGGAGGAACCAGGACCCTTGAGGAACACACTCTGGCAGAGCAGTTTAATAACAGTCTTTCTTGAGAAAGTGTCCCTCCCTTATCTCAGGCTGAGGAGATGAGGCAGAGCCAGCAGCCAGTCTCTTCAAGTTCATCTGCTTTGTGATCTCCCATCTAAAGTTCGTTTTTGCAGAACTTGCTTCTGGCTCTATCTCTCTCTCTCTCTCTATCTCTCTCTCTCTATCATCTATCATCTATCATCTATCTATCATCTATCTATCTACCTGTCTATCTATCATCTATCTATCTATCATCTATCTATCTATCTATCTATCTATCTATCTATCTATCTATCTATCATCTATCATCTCTCCAGAGTAGGGCGGGGAGGTTCTTTCACTCTGATAAATGCTTTAAGTTGAAGACTTCTGTTTCATTTTCAAATCTGATGTTCACTATTTCTGGATTTTCGTCTCTGTTTTTTCACTCTCTACTGTTTACTCTGCCTTCTCTTACATTTTTGCACCTCTCCTTCTACATGGAATCTTAGATCAGGTGTTTTCTTATTGTCCATGGGATTGGAGTAGGATGCTAGGTATCTCTGTTCTGGCATCTTCCTGTAAATCCTCAGCAATTTTCATTTAGAAGGCAAAATATGAATTCCAATTTATATTACTTCATTTCAACTAGAAATTGTAAAAACAAGTTAGAAAAACAACTTGACAATACCTAATGGAATAAAAACTACTCATTCACCTTTTTATAATTGGAAAAAGTGGGTACCCCACTGTGTTAATGACACTATTTCATCAGTAAGTAAACTCTATGTTTCCCTCTCTGGAAATTAGAAATATTTTGCTAGATATGTCAATGAATACATTGGTGAATATGATGGTTTTCTACTTTTAAAACTAGACTTTAACAGGAAATATCATTGCCTTTGGAGTTCTTCCTTCTTTGGGAAAGGTTTCCTAGGAAATCCAGTAGGTATATTGTGAGGAGGTCCATGAGTTACCAAACAGGGTCCATGGGTGAGTTTTCCATGGACAACTTCAACTAATCTTTAACTTCCACTATCAGATATGCTCTAGATCCTGAATTCAGTTACTGCTGCTGATGCTTTTGACATCATAAGAAAAGTCATTTTCATTGTTTCCTGTCTGAGTTTCAAAACCAAAGATTCGTATGGAAGAACAAAAGACCTCAGATAGCCAAAGCAACCTGAGCATTAAGAGCTGCTCAGCAATGCTGGGGCAATTACTATGCCAGATTTTAAACTGTATTACAGAGCTATAGTCATAAATACAACATGGTACTGCCACAACAATAGACCCATAGATAAATGGAACAAAACTGAAGACCCAAATATGAGTACATACAATTTCAGCCACACGATATTTAACAAAGGGGCCAAGAACATTCACTGGAGGAAAGACAGCATGTTCAGCAAATGTTGTTCTCAAAACTGGATCTCCACCTGTAGAAAAATGAAACAAAATCCCTATCTTTCACCTTTCACAAAAGTAAACTCCAAATGGATCAAAGACCTCAATGTGAAGCCTGAAACTCTGAAAGTGTTAGAAGAAAATATTGGCAATAACGTACAGGATATAGGTGTAGGAAGGATTTTCTAAACCGGACATCAATTGCTCAGGAAACAAGGGCAAGAATCAACAAATGGGACCTCATTAAACTAAAAAGCTTCTGTACATCAAAGGCAGAAACCAAGGAAGTGAAGAGAAAACCCACAGAATGGGAAAAAATCTTTACCAGCAACACATCTGACAGAGGTTTAACATCCAGAATACATAACAAACTCAAAAAAAAACCAAGAATCAAGAAAGGAAGTAACCCAATTAAAAGATGCCTAAGGAGCTGAACAGAGAGTTCTCTAAAGAAAAAATAAAGATGGCTAAGAAACATCTTAAAAGATGTTCAACATCATTACTAATTTGGGAAATGCAAATTAAAACCAGTTTAAGATTTCATCTTACCCTAGTCAGACTAGCTAAGTTCAAGAGAACAAATGATACCAAATGTTAGAGAGGGTGTAGGGAAAGGGGAACACTCATCCATTGCTGGTGGGACTGCAAAATTGTTCAACTCCTATGGAAAACAGTGTGGAGAACTCTTAAACAACTACAAATGACCCTACCATTTGACCCAGTTATACCACTCCTTTGGCATATACCCAAAGAACTCATCCTATTGCAGAGACACTTGTACATCCATGTTTGTTGCTGATCTTTTCACAGTAGCCAAGAGATGGAAGCAACCTAAGTGTCCCTCAACTGACGAGTGGATAATGAAAATGTGGTTCATTTATATGATGGAGTTTTACTCAGCAGTAAAGAAAGATGAGCAACCTACTGACAAAGTATACATACAACTATAAGGAATATAATACATGTCTAGGCAAGGTTTATCTGAGAACATTTGGTCTTGCCCAAGCTCTGTCTACATAGCACATGGTAATTAAAAGCACCAGACTGGTGCTTGGATGTCTAACAGCCATACTTTGAGACCTATACTAATTTAGTCAGTGGGACATAAAGGACAGTTTTTGCTCCTTACCCTCCTAGATTGACTAAACTCAAGGAGACTAGAAGCATCTCTCAAAATGTTCTGTAACTGTGGTGCATCACCTGTCCTCTTGATCATGGAGGCCATGGATACCCCATCAAATGGACTTGAACCAGTGTCCAGTCTACAAAGAGGAGGCTCAACACAGAGGAAACATTTACTCCACGCTTCCAAGTAAAGCCAGCTATGGTCGAGGAGGACCTTAGACTTATCTTCACATAGATGGAACTGGTAAAAGAAAGGAGTCATGGGCTCCTCCCAAGTCTATGTGACCCCTGAGGAACAGATCCTTAAACAAACTTAAGAATAAAAACAAATTGGTTTATCTGGGTCAACTGTAGGGTGCTAAACACCCAAAAGGAAAGTATAACCAAAAATTAAAGGGATCGATATAATTCTTTAAGAGTCCATGTGTATACCTAAAAGCTACATAATAAGAAACAATATCACATAGGAGATACCTTCCTTTGAGTTTTTGGACAGGATGGCCCAAGAGACTCCCAGACAGTATTCCAGCATAGAACTGGGAAAATGAACAACAGACCCGCATTCTCATCTAAAGGAATTGGCAACTGATTGCTGTTAGATGAGGAAGAGCTGATCATCCTAAAACAAGGAACTCTAGATAGGCTGATTAGAATCAGTGGATGGACAAGCACTGGAGAACGGCTGGGGGCACCGACAACACAGTGGATAGTAACAGGGTTGACAGAGTATATTGCCTCCAGTGGGCGAGGTGCCATTTGTGATGTGGGTATATAGATGAATAAGATTGTTTGGGATGTTCTGTATGAAATACACACAAAAAAATCTACAAAGTTAAAAAATGAGTTATATTTGAGGAAGAAACATAAAAATTTGCTTCATGTTAATTAGTAGAGGTGAAAAACATTACCACTGAAATTTACCTGATGATTTTATATCTATGCTCAGGTGCCAAGGATCTCCTAAAGTAACTGACTATGACTAGTAATAATCAGACGCATAGAGATTAGAGATGCATGTGCAAACATCTAAGTGTTAGTAGCATTAAAAATGAGTTTTTCTGCATAAAACATTATGTTTTAAAATGAAATGGAGATCTTTTTTAAAGGTTAAAAGCTCATTCAATTTTATGTCTTAAGGGTTATACTGATTTCAATACTGTATAACTGTATTAATTCAACTGTGAACCTAAAATTTTACTGCCAATTTTGAAAGAGATGCATCTTTGCTCTGGAAATTGTTATTGAATATGTTAAGGCTGTATGAAATGTTTCTTCTAATCATGTGGTTTTAATAAATAATTTTAAAAATGAAAAAAATAAAAATCCTTTAAAGATCATGAATTATTATAGCAGATAACAATGAAGTTTTGAAATAATTTCTTACCCAACAGAAGATAAGCAGCATATCTTTATTCCAACAATTCTGTCTGTGCTGTGTGACAAAGAAGAACCATGGTACAATAAAGTACATAGCATTCTTTTCTGTTGCTGTGATAAAATACTCTCATGAAAAGCACCTGTAATGGCTAATCTTGGTTGCTAACTTGACACACCCGGGCAAAGAGAACCTCAACTGAGGAATTTCGTCTGACGATTTCACCTGTGGGCATGGCCCTTTCGTGATTGCTGATATAGAAGGACCCACTGTTATTAGTAGCATCCCGTGTGGGCCTCAGTTGTAGAATAAAGATAGCTGAATATAGCTTGACTGGGAGCAAGACAGTAAGCAGCTTTCCTTTGTGGTCTCTGCTTCAGTTCCTGTATCCAGGTTCCCACCTTGAGTTCCTTCCTTGGCTTCCCTCAGTGATGGACAATAACCATAACCAGTTGGCCAAATAAACCCATCTCTCCTTAAATTGCTTTCAGTCAGTGTTTTATCAAAGCAATGGAAACCAAACTAATATAGAAACTTGGAAAAGAAAAGGGTTTATTTCAGCTGAAAATTTCAGGTTACAGTCCATGATTGTGGGGAAGTTAAGTCTGAATTTCAAACAGAAGTTAAGTCTGAACTTCATGAGCAGAGAGAAATGAGAGCATGCATGCTCACTTGCTTGCTTCTTTATGCCCAGCTTGATTTATCCACTGTTAATGGTTCTGGCCACTGGTCTAGGAAATGGTGCCACCCACATTGTAATAGATCTTTGCACATCATTAGCTTCATTGAGATAATCCCCCACAGACATTCCCAATGTAGAGAATCATCACTGAGACTCTTTCTTGGTGATTTTGGTTATGTCAGGTTGACAAAGCTAAACATCATATTTATGTAAAATGTTCATTGGATCACAGTTTTTAAGGTCATAGAATTTGAAAAAACTAAATACCCATAGATTAGATATTGTGAGATATAAAAATGTTTGAAGTACACAACATTATGCCATAGTTAGAATTAACAAAATATAGCTACATAGCTCACATTGTAAGTTCATACTATTGAATAAAAATAATCAGGTAGAAAAAGGAACATATCATTCATGTAATACATATATGTAAGAATAATGTTACAACTTTCCAGTGGAATATATAAGAGAGAGGAAATATATTTTTCAGGCGTTCAGCCCTTGCTTATCATGTGCAGAGGCCTGAATTCGAGCCCCATTACACGTGCATACACAAAGTAAGTAAAAAGTAGTCTGATATCATGTACGCCAGTCTGATGTGTAATTGAGGCAAGAGAGTATAAACTTGAGCTTATATGAATTAAATGCAAAAAAATCAAAAGGGCCTAATTTGTTGCATTTTCTGGGTGAGAGGTCTCATAGGTATTATTTTATGTTTCTTATAATAATCCTGTGAAATTTACATTATTGGCATGTTGACTTAGAGAAAAGATACTAGAGTAAGAGAATTTAATAAGTGAAACAAGAGCACACATTAGTTGAAGAACTGCCTAAGTGCCTCTAGAGGGAGGGTCTAAATTCTATTTGTGTAGTATGTATTTGCTTTTGAAATGAAGAGGTATGTTATTACTAAACCCACCTATTTTATTTCTTTCACATGAAGTTCCAAGTGGCCTATCAGATATATTCCTTTAACTTTGAGAAATTCTGAAAAAAAACTGTAGCTTGAAACAAGTAAAATAGGTATAATTTAGCAGCTTCAGATTTTTTGTTTGTTTGTTTGTTTTATTTCAGTAGCTCTTTCTAGTATATCACTATCTGGACATACCAAATCAGTGTCAGCCAAAGTTCTTCTCAGGTCCCTTTGAAGATTAGGTAGAATGATGGAAATCTATTTGTATGAAGCCTGTTATATTCATTGATACAAACTCCAAAGGTACATTTCACAAGTCATGCAGCTCACTTAAAGCTTAGTTTGGGTGTGAGTTGGTTGAAATGTCATTACCATATGGACAAAGCTGGATTTTCTCTGCTGAGCCTCATCAAGGATCATAAATGCCAAACTTGTACCAAGCACATGGTTCTACTTGGGTTCTATGAGGAGAGGATGTTTCATATATGACATTTAGACATTTATGGCTTGAGTTTCACCTTAGTTTCTTTGATTGTAAATCAAATATTTCTGAAAGAGCTGGGACCTACAATTGACCTCTGGTAGAGCCAAGAGTAAGAGATGCAAGAATACATAAAGTAAAAGATAAAGAACAAAATTCCTGTCATGCACAAGAGCATGAAGCAGGTAAGAAGTTGTCAGAGCTAGAGTTGGCTGGAACAATATAGTAATCTTGTTTCTTTGTGTTGCACTAATACAGTTAGATATTTTAAAGCACGACACTGATATGCAGGAGAGTAAGTGGCAAACTGGCAGCTAATGATGAGATTTTCTCTAAGGATAGAGACCCAGTAATACAGGCCCAAGGCATTAACTTTGTTATTATATATTCATATTCTTCTTGATGTGTTGGTTCTTTTTAGTTTTTAATGGCACTTTTCTTAAACGGATACGATTTAAATCAGCACAAATGTTCAGGTACTCCAGTTTATCATCTTCTGTCAATGCTATTCATCTTGTGTGTATAATGCTGTGATTTGTCACTTGGCCATTATTCTACCCATTAGTTTCCCTGAGCATATTCTTCTCTACACTAATGAGTCAATGTCAAGGCATCCTGTGGTAAAATCTTGACATGTTTTAAACTGTAGGACTCCATTAAAAAATGAGTCAATGATGAAGGATTATCTTCTACTGAAAGAAAAAGAGTAGAAATGTAATGAATCTGCACTTCAACATATCATATAGCTTATGTGGAGACACACAGTGATTGTTGGAGAGCATTGAAAATGTGCCAGAAGTCACTGTGGCAGGATGGTGGCCAGGTTGATGATGATGCATCATCACTGTACTTTGAGAAACTCCTGTGAGGCTCCCAATAGAGTCTGGCAATAGCAATTACAATTACTGTACTTCATTTTATTCACATGGGCAAAATAATGTCATTCCACTTAAAACATGCAGAATTATAAACTAATAATAAAGCTCTCTTAATGGCCCTTAGAGTGAGGAGTTAACCTTGATGATAAAGTGATGTAAGGTTTAATAAACCATGTTTCTGGCCAAGTCCCAGGGAGAATGAATTCTGTGTGACTCAGCTGTATGGAATCAATGATAACTGTTTGCCACTGAATTTGTGGGACAAACAAGGTACTGACTCAGGTATGGTAGTTACTTCTCTGCCCCCTCACAATACTTCTTTTAATATTTTTTAAAAAATCACTGGCTGTGTATTTGACTATACATTTCTAACAAGTGATTATGAATTCAGCATAGTTAAATGATTTAAATCTTGATTTAATATTGTAAATAGCCAATAGCAACCTTTCCAGAATTAAAATTTTTTACTTTAATTGTATTCCAAGATCTTGCATGGAGGAAAATTGCTCAACAGTACCACATAGAACTCCCACATTTAACCTTTACAAGTCGAAGCATTAGTAGAATACTGAAGATGTGAAAAATTCATATTGTTAAACGTTCTTTAAAAAGTGATGGGGAGATATGGGAGGTGTTGGAAGGGAGGGAGTGGGCATGGATTTGATCAAAACACCTTATATGCATGTATGAAATTCTCAATAAAGGTTTTTAAAAGTTAAAAAAAAGAACACGTGATACAAAAACAAACTTTCTTACCTATCTAAAAAGCAAACACATCAATAACAAACAAAAGATCCAAGAACCAAACAAAACATCTTAAACAAAAGCCTTCTTGTGACTATTCTAACACAAATGTGCTAAAACTGAGGGTGTACACTTAAGTAAATAAAACTATTGATGACATGCTATTTCAAATTGCACTAATATATGTAAGTGTCCAAGGCTATACTCCCATCGTCATTTGGGAAGTGAGCTTGTCAGAAATTTATTTAAGTAACATTCAAATCATTATAATGATAATTTTTTATATCATAAAAATGCATAATAACTTCATTCTGTAATATTTGAGGTGGATTAGATTCTTGACTTAGCTTGACAGGTATGCAATACCATGGTCTTCCCTTCAGAAGTTGACTTAATGGAACCATCTTTACCCATTGACTCTTTGACCAATTTGATATCATTTTTCACTACATATATTAGCTAAAATATATAACATAAATATACTTATTATGTAAATAGTGACAAGGGTTAAAATGCAATGGAATCTAAGACCCAATTTAATTGCAGAGACTTTATAAATACTTCTGTGGTTTGTGGAATTGAGTAAGGGTCTATGATAAATGGCATTGCACAGTATTTAAGGATGAACTCTGGATAAATTGTAAAATCACTGATAGTTTGTGGATTTTGACAATAAGAGGGCTTTATGATCCAGTTCCTATACAGAACATGGGGAGACATGAGGCAAGGGAATACTTCCAGTGACCCTTAACTAGAGAATACCACATTTATAGATTTAAGAAAATGTGTAAGCAAGAACACTAGAAACCTAAAAGATAGTAGATTGGACCACGGTGTCACATAATTGGGATCCAATTACTATTTTCTGAAATTTTGTGCCCTACTCAACAAATTTATATGTTAAAATCTTAATAACAAAGTGGTACTTTTAGAAATTAGAGCCTTAGGGAATGGTTAGTTTATTAGGGCAGAGCCTTCATAAACCCATTTCCTGAAAAGAAGGTCTAGATAAGCCCATTGCCCATTTTCCTCATAAGCTATAGAGAGAAAGTGCTATTTATCAGCCAGGAAACATACTACATGGTGAATCTGCAGGTATGATCTTAGTATTCCCACCTTCTTAACTAAACAATAAGTTTTATTTATCAATGGTTTACTTTATGGTATGTTGTTTTCAAAGTCAGAGTAGACCAAGCCATGCATCAGAAAGTCTCAGAAATAAATTCTGCGATTTAAAAAAATCAGACTATAGTTTTTATACTAGTCAGGGTTCTCTAAAGGAACAGAACTGATAAAATGAATATATATGGATTTATTAGGTTGGCTTACAGGATAGAGTTCAAGTAGTTGAATAATAGCTGCACCACACTGGAAAGGCTGAGAATCTGGTAGTTGCTCAGTCCATGAGGCTGGATGTCTCAACAGTCCCAGTCTGGTTCTGAAGGCCTGCTGGATTCGTGGAAAACTGTTAGTCTTCAGTCTATGTTGGAATTCAAATAAGTTGGTTCAACTATTAGTTGAGGAATGCCTCAGCAGCAAGATAAACTTGTCAGTGAGAGAGAAGGCAAGCAGGCAAAAAATGAAAACTCTGTTTGCCATGACCTTTTATATGGGTTGCCATCATAAAATAAAATCCATATTTAGGGTGCATCATCTGGCTTCAAATAATCTGATTAAGAAAGTCTCTCTAATTTAAATTAATTAGAGATGCAGTAAAGTTGATAACCAGGATTAGCCATCACAATTCCACCCCCTGTCAACTTCACATCCAATTGCATCTCCTTATGCCATGCTTAATTTCTAAATGAAAACAATAACAAGATCATAATTCTGCCTAACATGATATAACTATTCCATGTACAATTGCAAAAACATTATATATTTTAGAAGTGTGGTAAGGTCCTTGAGAAATGCTTAGTCTTTTAGTATCTCATAACCTAATTATGTTAACATAGATTTAAAACATGTAATCACTTAACATGTTATATATGTGTATATGCACAAGCATGTTCTTAACAAAATAAGACAGAAATAGGGAGTAGAATGTGGTGATTTGAAGAGAATAGCTCCATAGGCTCCAAGTGCTTAGACACATGGTCCCCAGTTTGTGGTATTGTTTGGAGAGAGTAATGGAAACTTTAGGAGGTGTAGCCAAGCTGGAGGAAGCTAATTACTGGGTTTGGGATTTGAGAGCATATAGCCATACCCACTTTCAGTCTGACTCTCTCTCTGCTTCCTGTGCCAGCTTAGAAATGTGATCTCTCTACTTTTTGCTCTCATCACTTCTGCCACTGTGCTTCCCTGCCATGATGAACTCTTAGCCCTCTCGAAATGTAAGTCAAATAAAATCTTCATTGCCTTAGTCATGGTGCTCTATCGTAGAAACAGAGAAGCCACTAATATAGTTTTTTTAAAAAGGAAATCACACTGAAGGACATTTGGGTACAAATGCCTGAGCGGATAGGACTTAGTATGTATGGTGGAATATATGTGGTCTGGTGGGGGGATGGGGGAGGCAGAGGTGGGGGAGGGAGTCTAAATTTGATTAAGAACTGTTGTACAAAATTGCAAAAGCTCAATAAAAAATATATAAATATTTTTATGGATTGAAAATTTAATAGTTTTTTATCATATTCAGTTATTATTTATTTCCTCCCCCACTTTACTAATTCCTGGTTTCACTCCCTCTATTATTGATTTTTTAAGGCCTATTAAGTCAAATTTGTGTTCAACAAATGCTCTTGAATGTGGCTCTATCCCCTGTATCCTGGTATGTTTCTCATGTCACACTCTTAAAGAAAATTTCTTGCCTAACTCCCCAAAAGTGTTGGGATTTGGTCTGACTTGGGCTCAGACAGAACTTACACATGCTGTCATAAGCACTGTTGTTTCCCATGATGTGTCTGGGAAACAGTTTTTCTTGTATTCATCCTCCACTCATGGTTCTTACAATATTTCTGACCCCATTTTTTCAATGATCCATGAGCAAGGGATGTGATATTTGAGTCCCATTTAGTGCAATGCACTCAACTATCTCTTGTTCTCTGAATGTTGACAAGTTGTGGGTTAATCATCATCTGTTGCAAGAAGCTGCTTTGCTGAGAAGTGAGAAATGCACTAATGTGTGGTCATAACAACAAATATATTAGAGGTAAGCTAAATACTATGTCATTTAATGAGAATAAGAGTAGTAGGTTCTCCCCTCTGGACTGTGACCTGTCTATCCTTAGGTACTTGGCTTGATAGCTGTGCCAGGTATTGATCCCATCTTGTAAATTTGACATTAAATTCAATTATAAAGTGGTTGGTTACTCCCATAACATCTGTGCCACTCTTGTAAGAGTGGTGATATCTTACAGAGACAGTCATGACCATAGCTCACAGGGTTCTCACCCATAGCATCTTCCAAAACTATGAAAGCTAGCCAGCAGAGCTTGATTTTACCAGCTTGGTATTTCCATGTTTCTTCTACAACTCATGTGTGCAGTATATTCGGGAACAACATCTCACCTTCAAGTTCTGTCAGATAACTAAGAGTAATTGCAATAGCCAGTACTGTTTGAGTGTGGGATCACCCTGATCAAAACTAAGAAAGAAGGGCACCATTTCTGGCATTGGCCTTTTCCTTTGCTAAACTCTGATGTGTCTTAGAGTCATTGTCTCCTCATGAAGTGTAAGTTCATTTATGTTCTTTGGTTGGCATAAGTATATATTTTTAAAAGCTTTAATAATAGTAGGTTTCCATGTGACTTTTTCAAAAGGCCCCTAAGTGTTAGGTACACCTCTGTGCACTCTCTCCTTTCCCCTGCTCTCTCATTCCAGACTCCATTTAACCCTTTCCATTCCTCTATTCTCCTTTCCCCATTTACATAACTATATTCAGTCTCCCCTCATATGAAGCTCCACCCATGATCCCTTACTAGTTTCCTGTCCTGTATGTATTTTCTAATTAAAACCAACAATCTAAAGATTCAAAGCTAGCACTCATGTTAGAGAACATGTGATATTTTTCTTTCTGGGTTTGGGTTACCTTACTTAGGATGTTGGCTTCCAGTTCCATTCATTTTCCTGCAAATTTCATAATTTCATTTTTTTGAAAGCTGAATAATCCTCCATTTTGTAAACAAACTATAATTTCATTGTCTATTTATCAGTTGAAGGACATCTAGGCTGTTTCCATTTCCTGGCTATTGTGAACAGAACAGCAGTGAACATGAATGAACTCGTATCTCTGTAGTAGGCTAATGAGTTCTTTAGTTATATGTCAAAGAGTTGTATGATTGGACCATGTAATAGATCTATTTCTAACTTTTTGAGGAATTTTGGGAATTGCTTTAATAAATGGACGTAATATGGACTAATGACTTTCAATTAACCCCAGCTAAACCATATGTTTTTTTGTTTCGTGCCTTGGGAGTTGGATCTTGTTCCCCAAGTAACCTCAGTTTGGTACTTCACCCAAAAAGATAATGAATGAATGAATGAATATGGGTATGCTTTAGAATTAACATAGCAAAGCACTGAAATGTGGGGACAGGCACACCCATCCCCATTTCACTAGGTGGAGTTTGGGAAGGATGCATGCCCTAAGGTGAATAAGATATTTTAAAACCAGGGATGAAAAGGCCAAAGGGCCTATTAAGAATATAATGGAACCAAGCTTGTACTTCCCCAGTGGAAGTTGGAGAAACCACTTTAAATAAAATTCAGGGTGGAGCCAGGCTCAAGGACACAGTTCCAGAAACAGAGTTCCATCAACACAGTTCCAAGAGACAGGCAGTTCCAAGAAATATCAAAGGGAAAGAGTGTTCTGCAATCTGGGCCCATTCTTAAAAATGAAATTCAAGAGTTAGAGTTTTACTGATTATAATATTGGTGTAATAACACCTCAAGGAATCCCCACACCAATTTAAAGAGTGGCTGTACCAGTTTGCACTCCCAGTAGCAGTGAACTGTTGTGCCCCTTTCCCCACATCCTTGCCAGCATTGGTCATCATTTTATTATCTTAACTATTCTGATGGCATAAGATGAAACCTGAAATTAGTTTCAGTTTGCATTTCTCTGATGGCTAAAGATAACAAATACTTTAAAATATTCTCAGCAATCTGCATTTCACTTTTTGAGACCTCTCTGTTCAGTTCCTTGCCCAAATTTTATTGGATTTTTTTATGCTTAGATTTTTCAGAGTTCTTTGTATATTCTAGATACTAACCCTCTTTTGTATGCATAGCCGGCAAAATTTTTTTCCCATTTCTAGATATGAATCACCTACCAAATTAAACTATAATAAACGAAACAATGGGATGAAACAGCATAACAAGCAACAAGATAGAAGCAGAAATTAAAAACATTCCAACTAAAGAAGCCCAAGATCAGATGGATACAACAATAAATTCTACCAAACCTTTAAAGAACTAATACTAATACTCCTCAAGATGTTACAATGAATAGAAAAGGGAAGATCATATCTAAAGTCTTTTGATGAAACCAGTATTATTCTAATAGCAAAACCAGAAAAAGATTTCTAAAAAGAGAGATTATAGGGCAATCTTGCTCATGAATAAAACATAAAAATTCTCAACAAAATACTTGCAATCCAAATGTAAGATCATATAATAAAGATTATATTGTTAGGGAAAGAAGAATTTACTGCTTGTTTGAATTTACTGCTTGTCTGAATTTACTGCTTGAATTTACTTGTTTGAATTTACTGCTTGTAACCAATTAACTCAACTGGAGACACAGGCATCCGGAGATAGGGGCAAGAGCTACAGCCCCTAGAGCCTGACCTGTCTGGTCTGTGTCGTGTCTCGTAGGCATGTCTGCTTACACAAGATAACAGGGAAGGGCCATGCCA
>NW_008360320.1:5732006-5739209 GCF_000622305.1 Nannospalax galili
TCCCTCATTTTCTCATGTAATTGCTAAGAAACTTTGGTATTACTCTGTAATCACACAAGTGTAACCTCTTAATTGATTTATAACTTGCTATATAGAATTGTGGTGTTACTA
The DNA here is from genome assembly GCF_000622305.1 of Nannospalax galili. Lineage (NCBI taxonomy): Eukaryota > Metazoa > Chordata > Mammalia > Rodentia > Spalacidae > Nannospalax > Nannospalax galili. The sequence continues at coordinate 5,732,118 of NW_008360320.1, forward strand.
TGGAATTTACTCTGTGATCAATTGGTGTGGTGTTATTGTGATAATCGTTCTGTTAATTGAATTGCTCTACTTCAATGGATTTGTCCCTGCCAACTTCCCCCTCTCCTCACTATAAAAACTTTGTGTAGATGTTCAATAAATGAGACTTGATCAGAAAGCCTGTCTTGTCTCCATTCTTCGCATCTCTTGTCCCTTTCCGTCCCCTCTCCTCCGTCCAGATACCCACGTTGACTGTCCTGCAGGTCGGGACAGTCACGGACCCTAACATTTTGGGGGCTCATCCTGGATTGGGGGGGGGTTCTGGGGGAACAAAGGACGAATGGAGGCAGAGTTTCTTTTCTCCGGACAGGGCAGTGTAATTCGAGGGTTGCCCCCTCGTGTCTGTAAAATCCAGAATAAAGTGAGAGTCTCCATCTTGTGTCTGGTCTCAGGTTAGTAATCCTGAGTGAAGAAGTCTGGGTTCGAGTCCCGGCACCTAGGTGAAAGTCCAGGTAACCAGCCCTGGCCCTAGGGTCCGAGTGTCTCGGCCCTAGGAAGGAAGCGTGCCATGGCACCTGAGGAGGAAAAAATCGAGCTGGTCACTCTGAGGCAGTCCGAGTGGATGCCATTTGGGAGAATCATGAGAAGTCTCAGGGATCCTCAAAGTGAGAGTCGTGAGTGCAGCGTGCGTCTGAGCGAAAGAAGGACCGGTCCGCACGAGTGTGATTCAATGTGGTGCGCGTGCTTGCTGGTTGTGCTAATTGTCTTACTGGGGGGGTCTGGTTTTGTATTTTTCTCTACGCTCCCTATTTTAAACCTTCCCTTCCTATCTGTATCTCCCACCCCTCTCCATCCCTCTCTCCAGCCACTGAGAAAGCCCTGCGGGCATGGGTCGAGCAAATAAGAGCCATCAGGGTACTCACCGCTGAAAGACTCCCGTGAGAGGATGAGGGGTTCCCAGGCATGAATCCCAGATAAATTCACGTCCCCTGGAGAAGAAAAACTGGGCAACGACAGGCACCTGTCCACAAGCACACCCACTGGCCATCATTGTTTAGAGTGGCATCTTCACTTCTCCCTTTTCATCTCTCTCTCTTCTGTGATCTCCACCATGGGCCAGACTCAGGCCACTCCTAAAAGTTTAATCCTCTCTCACTTCTAGGAGGTGAAGGAACGGGCTTTGAAATTGGGCCCTAGCATCAGGAAGGGTAAGTTTGGCACTTTCTGCTCAACTGAATGGCCCACCTTTGGAGTAGGTTGGCCGACCCAGGGGTCCCTTTCCCTGGACACCATCAGCAAGGTCAAGGCTGTCATTACCCGGCCTGACCCAGAGGGCCACACGGATCAACTCCCCTATATCCTTTTGTGGCAGAATCTGGCAGAGGAGCCCCCATCCTGGTTTAGGCCCCTAAAAGTCTCCATCATCGTCACCCAGGAAGGTTTGAAGTCCTCCAGTCGCAGAGGTGGGGATCCTAGTGCTCTGCCAGTTCTCCCCGAGAGCTCCCCCCACCCCTCTTTGCCTGTTGAACAGCCTCCACCTTATGCAGCTCCACAAGGAGGAGAAGCTGAGGTGGCCTATGGAGGGGGCATGAGGAAGAGAAGCCAAGGCGGCCTATGGAGGGGGGGATGGAGCCAGGGATCCCCATGAGAATCCAGTGGTTGCCCTCTCCCAAGACTCCTCTACAGGAGAGGATAGAAGACCTGGGGAGGTGGGAGGGATGCAGTTAAGGTCTTGAGGAAACAGGGACCGAGTGGGGGAAGCTCCATCCTCCACCACAGGAGGAGCTGTGCCAGTTCTGCCGGTCCGAACAGTCAGCGGCCCAGATGGAGTTCAGCAGTATCAATTATGGCCATTTTCCTCTAGCGATCTCTACAATTGGAGGACCCAAAATCCCCCCTTTTCTGAAGACCCTAAGTGTCTAATAGGTTTGGTAGAATCCATTATGTACACCCATTGTCTCATGTGGGATGACTGCCAGCAGCTACTTCGCACACTCTTCACAACAGAAGAGCGAGAACGCATCCTGAATGAAGCCAGGAAGAATGTCCTGGGAGAAAATGGGACGCCCACTACCCTTCAGCCTGCCATCGATGAAGCATTTCCCCCTCACACGCCCAAATTGGGATTTTGGGATGGCAGAATGTAATGAGCGGCTCTGAGTCTACCATCAGACACTGATGATTGGACTCCAGGTGGCTGCAAGACAGCCCACTAACCTGGCTAAGGTGAAAACAATTGTTCAGGGAGAAACCAAAAGCCCAGCCGTGTATCTGGAAAGGCTATTTGATGCCTATAGGTAATACACCCCTGTAAACCCAGAGGCAGAGGAACACAGGTCAGCTGTAGTCCTCTCTTTTATTAACCAGGCAGCCTCCAATATCAGGAGAAAACTCCATAAGCGGGACGATCTGGGGGAGATTTCTATTAGGGAGATGCTGCAACAGGCAGAGAAGGTCTTTAATGCTAGGGAGTCTCCGGAGGACAGGGAGGAGAGGCTAAGGAAGGAGGAATGGGAGATGCAGGATAAAAATAGGAAAGGGGACAGAGAATTTCAAAGAAAAGAGAACAAGAAGCAGAGGGAGGAGATGGCCAGAATATTCTTGGCCAGAGTGAAAGGGAGCCCTGAGCTGCCTAGGAGAGCAGGACCCCACCCATCTAAACTAGGGTGGGAACAGTGCACCCTGTGCAAAAGATATGGGCATTGGAAGAGAGAGTGCCCACAAAGAAAAGGAAGACAAGGAAGAGGGAGCCCTATCAGGACCCTCCACCTGGGAGAAGGAAACTGATGGGGACTGGGCTCGGCTCCCCTCCCCGAGTCTGGGTAACTCTGTGCGTGGAGGGGACTCCCACTGGCTTCATGGTAGATAGTATTCAGTTCTCAATCAAACTTACAGTCCTCTAAAGCCAGGACGCACAAGCATAGTCCAAGGAGCTACAGGAACTAAGAGGTGTGCCTGAACCACCAACAGGAAAGTGGACTTGGGAAGGCATCAGGTTTCCCACTCCTTCCTGGTTGTGCCTGAGAGTCCTGCACCTTTGTTGGGTAGAGACTTACTCATCAAGAACGGGGCACGTATCCATTTTGAGCCTAAAGGGATAAAAGTCATGGATTCAGAAGGACAGCCCCTGCAGCCAGTACATGTGTTGTCTTTATCTCTGGCTGATGAATATTGCCTATTCCCAGTGGCTCTAGAAAAGGGGGGCCAGGGAGACATGAGCCCCTGGCTGCAGGAGTTCCCTTCCACTTGGGCCGAAACCGGGGGAGTCGGCCTCATTAAGCACCTGCCCCGGTTGTGGTCCAACTCAAAGCCATAGCCCTGCCCATTCAGGTCCAGCAGTACCCGATGCCAGAAGAGGCTAGGAAGGGAATAGCGCCTCACATCCATAGACTGCTAGAAGTAAAAATCCTTAAACCCTGCCAGTCAGCATGGAATACACCCCTGCTTCCTGTGAGAAAGCCTGGCAGTGGAGATTACAGACAGGTGCAGGATTTGCAAAGGGTAAATGAAAGGGTAGAGGACATTTAACCCATGGTGCCCAATCCATACACCCTACTTAGCCACCTGCCACCATCTCATGTGTGGTATACCACCCTAGACTTGAAGGATGCTTTCTTCAGTGTCCCTCTCTCTGAAGTCAGTCAGCCCTTGTTTGCCTTTGAGTGGCAAGAACCAGGAGGGGGGAAGACAGTGCAGCTCACCTGGACCAGACTGCCACAACGCTTTAAGAACTCTCCCACCATGTTCAATGAGGCACTAAGCCAAGATCTGGAGCCCTTCTGCAAAAGGCACCCCCATGTGACTCTGCTGCAGTATGTGGATGACTTGTTGCTGGCTACAGCAACTCATGAAGAGTGCATGGAAGCTACGAGGAACCTGTTGGCCGAACTGGGCAGCCTGGGATATCGGGCCAGTGCCAAAAAGGTGCACATCTGCCAGAGGTCAGTGGTCTACTTGGGGTACAAGATAGCGGAAGGAGCCAGATGGCTGACACAAGCCATAAAACAGACTATCCTGACCATTCCTATGCCCTCCTCTCCCCAGGGAGTGAGGGAATTCCTTGGCTCAGCTGGGTTTTGCCGACTCTGGATCCCAGGGTATGCAGACATAGCCCATCCACTGTATGAAGCCACCAAAGAAGGACCGGATTGGAAGTGGAGTCAGGAACAGCAAGAAGCATTTGACAAATTAAAAGAAGCTCTTCTCCAGGCCCCCGCCCTGTCTCTGCCAGACCCAGAAAAGCCCTTCATTTTGTTCATAGATGAAAAGAAGGGAGTGGCCAAAGGAGTCCTGGCCCAGCAACTAGGCCCATGGAAGAGACCCGTGGCTTACTTGTCCAAGCGGCTGGACCCAGGGGCCTCGGGATGGCCATCTTGCCTGCACATCTTGGCAGCCATCACCCTACTGGTAAAGGAAGCTGACAAGCTGACCTTTGGCCAGGACCTGAGCATGACAGAACCGCATACTGTGGAGGGGATTCTCAGGCACCCTCCAGGGAAATGGATGACAAATGCCAGGCTCATCCACTACCAAGGGCTCCTGCTGGACTCTCCTTGAATCACCTTCTCGGCCCCAGTGACCCTGAATCCTGCCACTCTCCTGCCAGACCCCCATCCATGACTGTAGAGACGTGCTCTCTGAAATCATCCAGGTACGGGTAGACCTGAGAGACATGCAGCTGCCAAATAGTGAACTGGACTGGTATACAGATGGAAGCAGCTTAGTGTGGGATGGGATCAGAAGAGCTGGAGCAGCAGTAGTGATGCATGAGGGGGGAGTAATTTGGAGTGCAGCCCTGCCCCCTGGCACCTCAGCCCAGAAGGCGGAACTTATTGCTCTCGTAGAGGCACTGGAGAAAGCAGAAGGCAGGTGAGCTAACATTTATACCGATAGCAGGTATGCCTTTCGCACTGTGCATGTTCATGGCACCATCTACCGGGAAAGAGGATTCTGGTCCGCAGAAGGAAAGGAGCTGAAGAACTTGCAGGAAGTCCAAAGACTGCTAGCAGCCGTGGAAAAGCCGAGGGCGGTGGCAGTTATACATGGGCCTGGGCAAGAGTCCAGAAAGACTCCTGAGGCTGTTGGTAACAACTTTGCTGATGCAGAGGCCAGGAGAGTAGCTCTCTTAGACCCCATTGTGATGGCAGCTCTAGAGGTACCCATACCTGAACTACCCACCTTACCCCCCAGACCTGACTATTCCCCATGAGACCTTGAGTGGATAAGAAAACAAGTTCCAGGAGAAAAGCCTGGGGAGGGAGATTGGAGTAGGGACCTAGAAGGTAGACTGATCTTACCAGAAGTACTAGGAAAATACTTGCTCAACAACCTACACAGATCCACCCATCTAGGCTGGAAGAAGTTGCTCAGTCTTTTTCAGCACGCACAGTTGGTATTTCCACACCAGAACGAGGCCGCACGTCAGATCACGGGGGGACACAAGAGCTGTGCAAAGCTAAGACCAGCCCCAAAGGGGCTCCACCCAACAGGTATCTGGGAGAGGGGGAGGGCCCCAGGAAGAAGTTGGGAGATAGACTTCACCGAGGTAAAGCCAGGAAAGCATGGGTACAAGTATTTGCTAGTCATGGTGGATACTTTTTCAGGATGGGTGGAGGCTTTTCCAACTAAACATGAAACTAGCCAGATGGTGGCAAAGAAATTAATAGAGGAGATAGTCCCCAGATATGGGATCCCTGAGGCTATAGGTTCCGATAACGGCCGGGCTTTCATTACTAAGGCCCTACAGGGACTAGCCCAGGCTTTGGGGATGGATTGGAAGTTACATTGTACCTATAACCCACAAAGCTCTGGGCAGGTAGAAAGAATGAATCAGACATTAAAGGAGACCCTTTCTAAATTAGTAATTGAGACTGACGGTGACTGGGTGGCCCTCCTCCCCTTGGCCATTTTCCAGGTTCGAAACTCCCCCTATGTGCATGGTCTAACTCCCTTTGAAATAATGTATGGGGCCCCTCTGCCAATAACCCGGCGAGCGCAGCCCCCGGGGGAAGAGAAGTCAGCCCCCGACTATTTAAATGTGTTGCAATCCCTTGCCAAAGTACAGCAGGAAATTTGGCCCCTAATCAAAGCATACTATGAAGGGGAAAGAACCCCGATTGTGGAACATGGCATAGTCCCAGGGGATATGGTCAGGGTAAAAAGACACAAAGTAAAAACTCTTGAACCCAAATGGAAGGGACCTTATGTTGTATTGTCTACCACCCCCACTGCCCTAAAGGTTGATGGCATCCCTCCCTGGGTCCACCACACCCACATTCAGAAGGCCTTGCCTCTCGAGGACCCGGAATCCTTTGTGAAGGAGTGGGAGGTGTGGCCAAATCCTGCTAATCCCTTAAAGTTACAGCTGAGCTGGACATGAAAGGATTCCTGCTGATAAGCTCACTGTTATGGGCCCTCCAGAGAACAGTAGTGTCAGTGGGAGCTCGGAACATCAACCCCCACCAACCAGTACTCCAGACATGGATCCTGCGAAGCGGCGATGCCTATGAGGAATGGAACCGCACCTCCCATACAGCCCCATTGTGGACATGGTAGCCAGATCTGTATGTTGACTTAGAACTTGTACTGGGGCAATTTATTACCTCCCCCAGAAAAACCACCCCACCAGGAACAATATCATATAAAAAACAGGCTTTGGTTGACTCATCATCCACAGTCAACCACCAAGCTTTGAGGGCAAACGGGTTCTTTGCTTGCCCAGGTTTCCGGACAGGTTGGTGGAGGCGCAATTGTGGGGGTGCTGATAGACTCCACTGCGCTGAATGGAATTGTGTGGAAGTTAATGATGGGCAGTGGAGATGGGAGGTTTCCCCTGACCTGATTGATATGAGGTTTACTTCTCCATACAACCAATGGACAGTATCTCCACTGGCCAACCAGGTTAAAATCACTTTTACCTCAAAGGGAAAAAATAATAAAAGGTGGATAGATGGGCTGACATGGGGCCTGATGCCCTACCAGACGCCATGGAGAGGGGTCCTGTTCCAGATCTACCTCCAGGTCGAGCCAGTGGTTAGGTCACTGGTAGGACCTAACCCGGTTTTAAATACCCCTCATCTGAGGCCCCAACCTCCCCTGCCTGGGTCTCCTAGG
>NW_008360320.1:5739350-5740305 GCF_000622305.1 Nannospalax galili
GCAAGCTGCAGTAGAAACCCTTAATCATACCACTCCCTCTCTTACTGACCCCTGTTGGCTGTGCTACCCAGGATCCCCACCCTTTTATGAGGCTATCAGGATAAATAGTTCCTATACTCTCAACAACTCTCATCCCACCTATTGGGACAGGAGACCACGGGGACTTACTCTTGCGCAGGTCTTGGCCTCTGGCATGTGTGTAGGCACAGTTCCAACATCCCAAACCAGTTATGCTCCTCATGTAATAACACCCTGTGGGAGAAGGGGAAGTGGATTATACCCACCTCGGGCTGGTGGCTCTGTTCAAAAACGGGCCTCACTCCAGCCCTATCCACCTCTGTATTTAATGCTAATAATGAATTTTGTGTACTTGTGGCCATTCTGCCCCGCCTTTCATACCACTCTTATGAATCCCTCCTCTCCTATTGGGAGGAAAAACAGAGTCCACTCTGAAAGAAGAGGGAACCCATTACTGCCTTAACCATCGGAACTCCCTTCTCCATGGGGATAGCTGGAGCAGGGACAGGAATCACAGCCCTAGTAATGTGAGAGCAAGGGCTCATGGCACTAAGGCTAGCAATCGACAGCAACTTGGAACAGCTCCGGCAAACGATGTTGGACCTGGAGCAATCTCTCACTTCCTTATCAGAGGTGGTGCTACAAAACAGAAGGGGCTTGGATCTCCTATTCCTAAAAGAGGGCAGGCTATGTGCAGCTTTAAAAGAGGAATGCTGTTTCTATGTGGACAAGACAGGGGCACTCAGGGAATCTTTGACCAAGTTAAAAAAGGACCTGGAGAGGAGGCGCAAGGAGTATGAAAATAGTGAAAGCTGGTTCGAGTCTTGGTTTATGCACAAACCATGGTTTACAACTCTCCTTTCAGCTATCGCAGGACCTTTAGTTATTCTATTGCTACTAGTCACAATTGGTCCCTGCATAATAAATAGGCTACTAA
>NW_008360320.1:5740394-5745252 GCF_000622305.1 Nannospalax galili
GGAAAGAAGAATTTACTGCTTGTTTGAATTTACTGCTTGTCTGAATTTACTGCTTGAATTTACTTGTTTGAATTTACTGCTTGTAACCAATTAACTCAACTGGAGACACAGGCATCCGGAGATAGGGGCAAGTGCTGCAGCCTCCGGAGCCTGACCTGTCTGATCTGTGTCGTGTCATGTAGGCATGTCTGCTTACACAAGATAACAGGGAAGGGTTGCGCCAGGCACATATCACCCATCCCTCCCCGACTGAGACCCCTGAAGGGAGTTGTAACATTTTTTCTTGTTTTGAAGTTATTGGTTTGTGAAATGCTTGCTTTGAAACTATTGGTTGTATAAACGCAGGCTTTTGTGTAACGGTTGTAGGAGCCTATATAATCTTTACCTGAAATTGCCTCAGGATCGATCGCTCTAACCAGACCTGCATGTCTTAGAAGGACGGTCGGCCCCAGCTACCTGGTTTAATAAAACTCTGCTTGATTTTTGCATCTCCATACTCATGCATTTGTCCTCCTGAAGAGACCCACCGAGTCACGGACCCTCCTAACAATATGATCAATTGGCTTCATCTCAGAGATGAAGAAATGCTTCAATAAATATCATCCACAACATAACAGACTCAAGGACAGAAACCAATAAAATCAATAAATGTCATCCATCACATAACAGACTCAAGGAAAGAAACCAGTAAAATCAATAAATGTCATCCATCACATAACAGACTCAAGGACAGAAACCAATAAAATCAATAAATATCATCCACCACATAACAGACTCAAGACAGAAACCAAAGGATCATCTCATTAGATGCAAAAAAGGTTTTGACAAATCAAATAAAATTCAATATAAAACTAATGGAGAATCTATTGACAGGGGGCATATTTGAACATATTAATATCAGTATACAACAAGCCCACAGCCAACATCATACTAAATGAAGAAAAACTCAAAGCATTTCCACTAAAATCAGGAATGAGACAAGGATGTCCACTCTCTCCATTTCTATTCAATAGAGTGCCTGAAGCTTTATCTAGAGCAATAAATCAAGTGAAGGAGATAAAGGGGATACCAATTGAAAAGGAAGAAGTCAAAGTATATCTTATTTGCAGATGATATGATTCTATACATAAAAGATTCTAAAGACTCCAACAGAAAACTTCTAGAGCTGATATATACCGCAAAATAGCAGGATACAAAATTAACACACAATAATCAGTTGCCTTCCTATATCAAACAACAAATCTTGAGAAAAAAAAAAACAGGAAACATTCCCATTCATGATAGCCTCAAAAATACCTTGGAATAAAACCAACCAAGGAAGTGAAAGACGTATATAATAAAAACTTAGGACACTGAAGAAAGAAATGAAAGAAGACACCAGAAGATGGAGACCTCCCACACTCACGTAGTGGTAGGATTAATACTGCGAAAATGCCCATACTACCAATAGCAATCTGCAGATTTAATGCAATCCCTATCAAAATTCCAATACAATTTTTACAGAAATTGAAAAGGAATATCAAATTTCATAAGCAAACATAAAAAGATCCCAGTGCACAAAAACAATCTAGAACAATGGAAGGGGAACTGAAAGCATGTTCATCCCCAATTTGAAATTATAGTACAGAGCTATTTTAATCAAAACAGCATGGTATTAGCATAAGAGACACATTATTGATGGAACGGAATTGAGAATCCTGATTTAAGCCCACACACTTACAGTCACCTGACTTTTAACAAAGGAACCAAGAACTAAAAATGGAGAAAATACAGCATGTTCAAAAAATGATGTCATTCAAACTGAATAGTTACATGTAGAAGAATGAAACTAGATCTTTATGTGTTACCCTGCACAAAACTTAACTCCAAAATGGATCAAGAACCTCAATATAAGACTTGATATGATAGATTTGACAGAAGAGAAACTAGAGAATATAGAAGAAGTTTAGGGAAGGAAAAGAATTTCTGAACAGAACCCCCAATAGCTCAGACATTAAGACCAAAAACTGATAAATGGGCAAATTGTCTCTCATGAAACTAAAAAGCTTTTCTATAGCAAAGGACACAATCATTAAAGTGCAGAAGCACCTACAGAATGGGAAAACTTAACCTGTACTTTTCCCAGTAAAAATTTGTCAAAAATTAACATTTGCTTTGCTTGCACACATTTACAAAGTTGTTAAGTTTACACTAAAATTGACACTTAGAACATTATTAAAAGGTATATTCTTGAATTTTTGAGGAATAAATTAGTTGGGCAACAATAATTCAAAATGATAAACCAAATTTTCACACATATTTCAACACCTTATGGACCAATGATAACAGACCTGTGTCTTGATGCAATTTTATATTGAGATTTGTTATCCAGAATTAATGTCATCAGCATAGTTGTTAGATTTGTTTAAAATTTGTGTTTATTAATAGTGTTGTGTTTTAGTAATACCACATAGAAAAGAGGAACTGGACTATTTCAGACCAAATTTTGAGCTGTAGTGGCCTCAAGATTGCATTAACTTCTTTATTTTTCTTATACTACAATTTATACTAATTACAGCAATTCATTTAGCTAATGCATCTGGAAACAAATAAAAATGTACAGCCCTAAATAATGCAATATAAACTGATTGTAAAATTTTTGAATAAATTTTATCATGAAAAGTTCCATGCAGCTTCCTAATCAGATCTCCTTTAATGCTTCACATATTTGAAGTTTTTATTATTCAGTGATCAATGTGAATGCCATAGCCCAAAGAATTCTAAACAATGAAGAAAATAGAAAAATTCATTATAATATATACTCCTTAGAATAGTATTTAATTTCAAATCACTGGAAACATTAATATCCAAATTAGGTATTATTAAACTTTACTAATACAAAATATGAGTTTCAACATTTTGTTGTCTGAGTACCTGAGTAATTAGATGCCCCTGCCATGTTATATTTGATTAGAGGTTTAGGCCTTCTGCTTAACAATTTTCATTATCAATATTAGCTATCTTTCAAATAGAGTTAGAGAAAAAGTCAGAATATTGCAAAAGGTTTATAGCCACTTTTATCACATATTAAGAAGCAGAAGTCACAAGACACCCAAAGTACAAATGTAGCAGAGACTAAAATTTTTGCTTAACCCAATAGTAAAGTGAAATGCAACCTATTTAGACCTTGCCATTTTCAAGGCACATTCTGGTCTCTGAAAAAATGAAACTACCAAGTCACCAGCTTTTCTCACAATGAATTAAAAGAATTTTGGAAGGGAATTTTGGAAGAGATGGGTCAGTGGTTAAGAACACTGGTTGTTCTTGTGGAAGACCTGGGTTCAAATCCCAGCACCCACATGGCAGCTAACAACTGTCCATAACTCCAGTTCCAGGGGATCCGTCAGCCTCTTCTGTCCTCGAGGGCATTGAGTGATGCAAGTGCATTTACCTACATGTAGGCAATACATGCATACACATAAAAAATAAAAATAATAAATACTAAAAAGAGCATATAGTCCATACTTTAGAGCAATTAATATCATGAAAGAGTTCAGGTACAAGGGGCAATAAGTCTAAGAGGTCCAACTGTCCATTAGTACACTGTTACCAGTGAGTATTTCTTCCCAGAAAAGGGAGGATGCCTTGCTGCACCAATTTCTTTCCTTTTTATTTCTTTTTCCTCTGCACCATAAGAAGCACTGGGTATTTAAAAAAATTAGTTTGTCTCCCTGAATTGTCACTAATCAGTAATTAGGAGAATCTATCACAGCATCTCATTAATGTTGCTATCTATTCTACCAGAAAGGATGAGTGTATGTTTAAAACTGATTCAATCATACATGAGTTTCTATGATACATACATGGTTGTGGTTTGTGCTGTGGTTTTTATAGTATAAAGAAGATGTAATGCTCATATACTATTTTCCTTACCATCAGGTTGTCTGTCAGTTTGACTTTTGGGAAGATCAAAGTATGAATGGGTAAGAAAATTAGTCATATGATAGGAACCTTATATTACTCTGCATTAGCTTCAGACATCATTGTGATGCTCATTTTCACATACTTCACAGAACCATCTGGGTGCTTTAGTAACACTGCATTATCTCAAAAAAAAGGGAAAGGGGGGATGTGGGTGATTGTTATGTTTGAAAGGAATAGTGACCATTAACAATGGTCCTTGAGAAATGTAAGAAACTGGAATAAACATTTTAAAAGTGCTTAAAATAAGAATTTTGTGTTTTAAAATAAGACTGTACATCAGAATTTGTCATGATACCCAGAGTAGTTTTGCTCAGTTGACCTAAAAATACTTGACACAGGAAGTGAAAAGCTGAAAAGTAACTGTGTAGTTGCTAAAACATGAATAAATCATCAGAGTGTAAAAAGTTAAAAACTAGGATCAAACAACAAAAATGTACATTTAGATTCCTTTTCTCCCCATTGGAATCATACTGGCCGCCATTAAGGAACCAGACCTCAACAAATGCTGGTGAGAATGTAGGGAGGAAAGAAATCTTCATACACTTGGAAAAGCAAATTAGCTCATCAGCTATGGAAATCAAAATGGAGTTTTCTTGTATAACTCTTTTCTTCAGACTGAAACATTTTTTCTTAGATAAAGGAGTGAAGCTCATAGAACTTATGGAATTTACAAAGTTCAGAAACTCAGAAAGTTGCATGATTCACAATGCCCCTCTTCATATTATAAAATAGTAAGTTGGTCATGGAGTTCAAGGCTGCCGCATTTGTAAATTGTCATCCATGCTGGGGCGCTGCCTTTGAGTCATCCTTGTTTCCTACGTAACCCCAAAGAACCCATTGATCCACCAAAGTAGACTTGGATGAAATAATTATTTGATTCCCTAATATATATATA
>NW_008360320.1:5745311-5748104 GCF_000622305.1 Nannospalax galili
ATATATATATATATATAATCTATATCTATATAGTTAATATAGAGAGAGAGGGAGAGAGACAGACAAAGAGAAAGTAAACATTTTTCTTAAGAAAATATTGCACCAAGTAAGTCTCCAATATTCCAACAAGGATTGCTGGGGGTTGGTCATGAGGCCCCACTTCTTCTTGAGGAACTATTGGCAGGTAATGGTTTGGGCATGTCATTTTCTTCAGATTGGAAAGTTGCTTGTGACCTAGTAAATAATCCCTATCCATGTTCATACAAAGAATCAACTAAACTTAGTGAGTTAAAAAAGGGGGCTGGGACATTTATTTGGGAAAAAGAAGGTGAGCAGGAATGGGAGGGGGATAAGAGAAATAATGGAGAGTGAATATGATTGGCCTAAAAAAAAAGTCAAAATGGTATTAAATTAAAAAATAGCTAAATGATAAAAAGTAATTAAAATTGAACTGTCATATGATACACCTATACTCCTGCTCATTCAGTATGTATCTAAAGAATGCAAGTCAGAATCCATCAAATATACTTGCATATCTATTTTTAGTATTGTGGAATAAAATGAAAATCAGCTTCAGCTTGGGTAGTCATATACATCAAATAAATAAAGTATGATATATACACACAATGAAGTTTTATTTAGTCATAATGAAATCATGCCATTTCAGGTTAAATGATAGAACTGGAGATTATAATGCTAAGCAAAGTAACACAGACTCAGAGATGATTGTCACAATTTTGTTTTATGCATATGAGTGTTTGGTCTGCATGTATATATGTGCACCCATGTCTTTCAAAGCTCAGAGGCCAGAAGAGGGTATTGAATCCCCTGGAACTGGAGTTACAGAGGGTTGTTAGTCACCATGTAGATGCTGGGAATCTTCCTCTAGAACAGCAGATGGTGCCCTTAACAACTGTCATCTCTCCAATCCCAAAATTGTTACATTTTCTCTCATATGTGAAATCTAGATTATTATGTATGTATACATATGCATATATATGACATGGAAGTTGAAGCATTACTCTTGGGGGAAGAGGCAACAGACCAGCAAGAGAAGGAAGGGAAGACAAAAAGGGTAATCACACACACACACACACACACACACACACACATGCACATATATATATATATATACAATATATAATATATGAATATTATAATAAACCATCCTTTTGTACAATGAACATATGTTAATAGAAAACAGAACAAAAGCAAAACCTAGTTTAAAAACAAATCACAAAATGTCTTACAATGCCTTAAGTGAGCTTCTGATTTTTTGTTGGGATGCCTTCAGAGCTAATTTTAACAGTAGGTATCCTATAGATCATAGATCAGTCCCTCCTGTAGAGTCCACACCATATTTTTCACTGTCCACATATAAACTGATATATATGATAAATGACAGCATGTTATTATTTATTATAATTCTTAATATTCTATTTTGTCACTGAAGAAAAACAGAAAATTTGAGTATAGAATACACAAGCAAATAATGATTTGACTCAGTCAAACTCATTTTATGTCACACTTTATATCTTAAAGGCTTCTCAGGATGGAGAGGCATATTTTAAGGAAATACACTGTGGTATTGAAATGATTAAAGAGAAGACCTATTTAAAAATAAATGAAATAACTATTTGGTATTTCAGAGTGACTAGTAACTGTAGGAAACCATGACTGCCTCATACCATGTGTTAATCACGGGTTGGTAAATGAATACCGTGGGCAAGCATAATGACTGGTCGATATATCACATACACACCACTAATCACTGCATAGTGGCTTCAGTACATCACCTCTGTTTGGGATTCTCCAACTGGCTCTTGCCAGTGCAGAAGACAGCTTATAAATTAGATCCACCTTGCATAACTCAGGTTGCGTAGTTAATAGCTTCAAACTTTCTCTGAGGATATTCAATTTCATTCACTCTCACTTTCCTTCATAGTAAACATGGACCTGAATGGAAGTAACTAAATCAGGATTCATGAGGCCACTGTGTAGATATTTCCTGTATGCGATGAGGCCGCTGTGTGGATGTTTCCTGTATGTGGTGAGGCCACCGTGTGGATATTTCCTGTATGTGTGGTATAGTCAAGCACAAAACAAGAGGAATACCACATGGTGATAGCTGAATTAAGAGTCCTTTGATAGAACATTAACTGGAGGAAAGACAGCATGTTCAGCAAATGGTGCTGGCAAAACTGGATCTCCACTTGTAGAAGAATGAAACTAAACCCCTATCTTTCACCCTGCACAAAAGTCAATTCCAAATGGCTCAAAGACCTCAATGTAAAGCCTGAAACTCTGAAACTCTTAGAAGAAAAAGTTGGGAAAAACCTACAAGATATAGGTACGGGAAAGGACTTTCTAAACCGGACACCAATAGCCCAGGAAACAAGGGCAAGAATTAACATGTGGGACCTCATCAAACTAAAAAGCTTCTGTACATCAAAGGAGACAACCAAGGAAACAAAACAGAAAACCCACAGAATGGGAGAAAATCTTCACCAGCGACACATCTGATAGAGGTTTAATTACCAAAATACATAACAAACTTAAAAAACAGAGACCCAAAACAAGAAGCAACCCAATTGAAAGATGAGCTAAGGAGCTGAACAGAAAGTTTTCAAAAGAAGAATTTAGAGGCAATTTAGAAAGCAAGAGCTCAGCTTGTAAGAGAGTGTGAGGCCAGGAGTTTCAGGATGTGACTGCTTGGTAGCTGATGTGACAATGCTCAGAAACATGTTTAGGGAAAAGTGTTGTTGAACACACTAAAGTCTGTGCAGTATGTAG
>NW_008360320.1:5750671-5758026 GCF_000622305.1 Nannospalax galili
ATAAGTAAAACAAAATGTGTGACTATAAAAAAAAAAAAAGAGTCCTTTGATAATAGCTGGCAGTCGAGAGGAAGCTAATGCCAGAAAAACTCTCAACCCCTAGGAGAAGCACAATAAAGGTTGATGAAACCTAAAACCACAATTGCATCATGCCACATTGGCAAAGCCAATAACCATAGTTACACCAGACCAGGGGCAGGTCATTAACTGACATTTTCACTTAACAAAAAGTTTCTAATTTTAGTTAGCAAAAAAAAGAAAAAAAAAGTTTCTCAGAATTGCAGAGACAACGGGCTTCCTGGAGATGCACAGATAGCTGGATGTAAGGGTATTCTGCTTGGTGGGTTGTAAGCTTCCCAGTATTGTAGAAACGCAGGTGCAGCCTTCATGGGACTGATTCTGCCTGGCTGACAGCAGTTAGAGCAGGGGATGTGGAAACTCATGATGGAAAAAAGTTAGAATAAAATAGAGTCTGTTGTGCTATTTTATGTGTTGTTTTAACCTAAAATAGGATTAAAAGCAACAAGTCACAGAAAGCTCATCTCTTAAAAATCCTGATCAGTTGGCCGAGACAATGAATAAATTTTAAGTTGATTGTGTGCAATAGATCAGAAAAGATTAAAGCACTGGCCAGATTAACACTGAAGTCACCTGTCCTGTAAGGAACATAATGACCTAGAATTTAGTGATTCAATCTGGAGAAGTAATGTGTATTGTTTTGTTTCTTTCTGAAGATTAGAGTTTGATTAATTTAACTAGAGAATGGTAATTCTTTCCTTTCTATGCAGACTTATCATATAGAAAAAATAAAACATTATTTTCAAATTGGTCTTTGAAAGTTTAAAACCTTATTTAAAAACAGCAATAAATAATTATGGAATAACTTCATTTTTCTGCACATCCCTGTCCTCTCCTAGGAATTTTATAATATTTCATTTATTATTTTTGTTTTATGTGTATGAGTGTTTTGCCTGCATATATGTAGTGCACCAGGTGTGTGCAAAGTTACAGATGGTTGTTAGCCTCCATGTGGATGATAAATATCAACCCTAGGTTTTCTGGAAGAACAGTAAGTGTTCTTAACTTCTGAACAACAGGCCCTCCAGGCCCTCCCAGGCATTTTAAATGCCTCTAAAAACTCTGTGAACATGGATGAAAGCATGGTATTAATGGTATGTATTGCCTACCTACATGCTAGTAGTTACTTAAACCCTTTACATTGACCAACTGATCTTCTCAACACCTTTATGGGAATAGGTACTATTCTTGTCCACATTTACCAGTGTGTAAACTGAGGGAGAGAACAGGTCAGTTCTCATGAATGCTGCTCTGTAAGTTACAATGAAATGGTACTGTGACTCCAGAGTCATGCTCACCACAACTCCTTGATGTTGGCCGATGGTAGATGCATCCTCTGGCCAAATCCATCTTGAGCTGTTCACAGTAACAAAATGAAAGAGGAAAATTAATCTAGCAAGCGCTTTTTAAATTTCATACATATCTGAATCACCTAGAGGCTTCTCCAGGCACTTTACAGAGCCCTCCCCAGAGACTTAGATTCAGGGGGTGGGGATATAGATTTACCTTTTAACAAGTTCCCAGTGTAGCTGAGCTTTAGACCCCACTTTGGATATTACTGCAGTTCATTATATGTGTGTAAGTGATAAACTATTCCTCAGTTACAATATACCCCAAGTGTAAATCTTTAAATTTCTGGTATCTTTCTTTCAGCTGGGGAAGGAACAGATGGTGAATGATGATGCTGGGTCAATACTTGATGTGACGGGCACTGCAATGATTGTGATTTCTCCCATCGGTAGGACAAGATTTAAAGGTCTTTTTGAGACTATATATATATAATATATATATATATATATATATATCTCTTTTTGAGACAGAGCCTCCCTGTAGTCCTAGCTAGTGGCCTGGAACTCACTATGTAGCAGGCTAGCCTCCATGCCTAGAGACCTGCCTGCCTCTGCCTCCCAAGTGCTGTGATTAAAGGCTTACACCACCAATGCCTGGCTTACAGTATATACATGCATATACACAGACACAGATGAAGACACGCAGACAACACACATACACACACATTTATATATTTGAACTCTTGTGTATTTCATACAATATATCAAAATCATATTTCAAACCCCTCTTCCATTGCACCCCTTTTTTAGTCCCCCCAATCCCGATATCATGCATTCTATCATATGTACTGTTAAGGCCTATGGAGTCAAGTTTGCCTCCCCAGATGTCCCTGAGTGTGAATTCATTCACTAGAGCCTGGTCAGCCTACCTAGTGTCACTCCGTTAAAGAAGACCAACATTCCCTCACTCAGCAGTTATCAGTTGCCAATAGTTCCTCAGCTAAGCCTGGGGTTTCTCACTCATTTCTTCAGTTCTGTGCTGTTTTTTTTTTTTTTTCCTGATTTGAATTTGTATTAGTCTTGTGCATACTATAACCATTTCTGTAAGTTCATATGAGCAAGTTCCCAGGTGCCTGGAAAACTCTGTTTCCTTGTGATAATCCTATATCTCCTTGTTCTTACAGCCTTTTCTGCCACCCCCTTTTTCACAGTGCTCCCTGAGTCCTGGGTGGCAGAGGTGTAAAGTAGGCATCCTATCCAAGGATAAACACTCTTACTCTCTACATTTTGGCGGGTTGGGGCTTTCTGTGATAATCACCCTCTGTTGCATGAGGAAGGTTGGCTGGTGAGAGTTGACAGATGCATTAATTCTCTAGTACCTGTTTTTCATAGTCTATGAACCTGACATGTAGAGGTTCCCTTGTAGATGTGTCACTTAGGACTGGGAATCTCACAGCCACTTATTCCATGTTTGACCAGTTGTGGAACTTTGTGATAGTTTCCATCTGTTGTAAAAGAAGTTTCTTTGATGAGTAGTGAGAGCTATACTTTTTAAATATATATATATTTTTCTCTAGGTTCTATGAAGCCTCCAGCCATGTATATTTGACTGTGTTTTCAGTACCTACCCCACATAAGATCTCTCCCACTGAATGTGCTTATCTAATTAGATAGCTGTTGATTATCCCCAAGGTAAAAGTACCACTACTTTACAGATATAGTTTTCTGTGCAGGTCATTGTTGTGGTTGTTATTTTTTACAGCTGGGTTGGACTATTGTTTGATTTTCTCCCTTAGCAGCTTGTATAATATTCTTTGACACTATGAGAGCTATTCTTCAGTGATGAGGCTTCTCCCTGTAGCCCCAGCTGAGCTGGAATTCACTCCGTGGACCATACTGGCCTTGATATCACAGAGGTCAGCCTGCCTCTCCCTCCCTAATGCTGGGATTAAAGGCATGTGGCACTAGGCCCAGCTTAAATTTCTGATTTCTAACTTGTGTTCATATTAATAAGGATGTAAAATCAGAGACCTGAGGGAGACTCGAATTTTTGTACACTCAGATCCAGCCATGGTACTTTCAGGAGTTTTCAGGAGTTTTCATATTAATAAGGATGTAAAATCAGAGACCTGAGGGAGACTCGAATTTTTGTACACTCAGATCCAGCCATGGTACTTTCAGGAGTTTTCTTAGTTGTAAGGAAATCATTCCTGGGTCAGAAGGCAGCAGGAGAGATCTATGTCAGGAATGTTTTCCCAGGACAAGAGAACAAGCTATGAGGGCAGTTAAACTAGGGGTGACCAAGATTTTTAAAATTACAACTTAGGTTGATGTACAATTAGTTAGATTACAATGAAACTTTAGTTTGAATCAATTTTTGTTTTAATCACATTGTTATTTTGTTTCTACTCTTTATAATTCTCCCATCGAAATTCCCAGCCACCAGAGCTAGTAAATAAAGCAGACAAGAGCAGTGTGGTGAACATCTGTGGAGGTTAGAGGAGTAGCTCTGGCACAGGGATTATTGTTTCTTGTCTTAGCATCATCATATTTCTCTATAGCATTTTGGCCCCTATATTTGTTCTGTTAAAATGGTCCCCTGAGGTATCAAGTTAGCGATGAACCAGTTAAAAGAGAAAATAATTTTTTTTAACTGTCTCACTTCACTCAGGCCTAAATAGTTTTTTTGTCCCTTTTGGAAAAAGACATTTTAATATGTCACGTTTCAGTTCCAGCTCAATAAACAACCATTTATTTGCAATTTTAAAGCAATCTTCAGCCTAGTCAGGTAAGAATTATTTTAAAAGAATAAAAACATTTTCATTTCCCATCACTGCCAGAAAAGAAAGAACATGAGTTATGAGTCTTGCTATGTTGTCTTAAGTTGATTACTATGGAATGATTAAAAAACTAGCTGTGCTGTCATTGCTGAGGAGTACATTATAAGTGTAATAACAGCTTAGGGATACAATCCATCAATGCCGTACTTGGAGGAAGAAAAAAGTTGATCTATTTCTTTGGTCATCATTTTCAGCATATTAGATGACAAATAATTGTACATTCATCAATAACAATAGATTAAAGTTGAAATGATTTATTGCTATTACACTGCTGTTATGATGGAGCACTGGGTCAGTCAAGCATCAGCCGGGTCTGTATTTAATTTTCACGGGTCTCTTAGCAGAAATAATAGACAGAGAGTAAACCACCTGAAACAAGGTAGATCAAAGTTGTTGACAAGTGATTTGTAGGTTGGTTCTTCATGAGTGGTGGAAGAGAGGCCATAGCACCTCTTTGGCGGGCTTGTTGAACCACTAAATCAAGTAGACCTTGCTGGTGCTCAGGCTGACATCCAGCCAGGCAGTATGTGGAAATATGAAAGTTATGCATGTGTGACATTGGTTTAATATTACCTGCAGATAAGGGAACACGAGACACATTCTTGAGACTGAATCAGGCAATTTCAATTGTAGACCAGTCTTTAGGCTAATAGAAATCTGCTTTTCAGCAAGTAGTTTTAATTGATCCTACCTGTACCAGTTGTCAGTAGATTGGTAAAAATCTGTGGGAAAATATATAATATGTCCATCTTAATATACTTTATTGTCCTCCCCTTTAGTAAGGTGAGCACTATTCATATTTGATGTGATTGAACATTTCACTGTCAACTCATAAAGAATTTAAGTATCTATTTGACCAGTTTCCCCTCAAAGTATGATCTGTGGATTCATTCTATAAGAATCACCTGCTGTCCTTACAGAAACATATGCTACAGGGGTGTATCCAGATGCACTTAGTGAGAATTCAGGGATCATGACTAGAAACTTGCATTTCTACAAAGCTTCCTGGATGCTTCTAATGGAATCCAAACTTTAAAAATCAATGCGTTAAGCCCAGATGTTACAGAGAACAAAAACAACTGTACTGTGAGTGGGTACAAAGAAAGTCTGTCCTTTTGGGAGTTTGGGCATTCCTCCAGATAAGCAAATGTAGTTTGTGAGAATTCAACCACACAAGAATCTTCAAATATGCTTTAGTTTGGATTTATGAGGCATTTCTTTTCATTTTAATGAATTTCTTTGGATTTTTCACATGGAAGCCATGACATAGTTGACTAAATATTTATCATATGTGTTGTGCATTTTGTTAGCCTATAAAATAATATCCTTATGCAATGCCATCAAAATGCATTATTTTATTGATTTATATTTACTTAGCTCTAAGGATTTTAAAATTTATTGTTTACATTTTCGTTAATGCAATAATGAGTATATAGTGTACAGCAACTGTAAAGCAAGTAGCATAATTAAGGGGAATATTTGAAGTACAATTTTCATTTAAATAAAATTTCCTATTACCATAAATAAATATCAATTTGAGAATTAAAGAATAAATAATATTTTACTTTTAAAATTAATGGAAAATTTTCATTCTTAGAGCTTGTCCTATGTGGAGTGTCAGTGAGAACTTACCAAGCAAAAGCAGATATACTTATTTATAAAGGTGTTTTTCATTTGTCTGGTAATTATAGTAGCATGGTTTAAGCCAAGTTAGAATGAAGTTTCCAAATACTTACATTTTGTACTTAATTATAGAGAACTGACTGGGGCCGAGTTAAAGGAAAGAGAATATTAAACAGTAAGCACTATTTGTCTAATTGTTTCCAAAGTAGAAATCAGATTGCAGTGTTACTGATGCTCTGCTGGAAATCCCCTTCTCACAGGCAGCTATGGCAACTGGTACCATCACTCAGAGCACTATGTTCAGAAGTTGCCCCCAAAGTAGTGCCAGAAATGCACGATTTTCTTAGCATGTGAAGTAGGAAAGGAAAGTTAAACTCATCTTAAATTATTGCTTTGGGCAATTGACATACAGTTTTGCTAGAGACCCCTTAAAGCATTCTGTAGACTATGGACCAGCTGTGTTTCCAGATGGGACAAAGAGGTAAGTAGTAACAGTTATCCTTATCAGTCTATGTGTATTATATATCCAGCCTCCTGAGATTTTCACACCTTGTAACTTCTGGTCTATTCCATACACTGGTCATTCAGGCTCCTTGTGAATAGGTACATGGGCTAGAAACCTGGCAAATACAGTTACTTTCCACAGAAGTGCAGGTTGGCTTCTACATATGCCAAGGAAGTGTAGACAAGGCACCAAAAATGTTTGCTTCAAAAAGATTTTTAGTTCCAGTCAGTTTGTGATGGGTGAGAGTGAGTCAACAGGAATCTTGCATGTATTGGCCTATATATGTCAATCCTTACACTATTATTAATAATTAACTGACAGAAACTAAATCTCATCAGATTTTTCTGTGCAGAATAGTCTCTCTGACTGGTGGTATGACATTAAAAGAAATATAAGAAACGGTGAGACAAATCAGTTGGTAAAGGTGCTTGCTACTGAGTCTGAGAACCCGAGTTTCATCCACAGGACCCATATGTAGAAGGAGAGAACTAACCCCCTGAATGTTGTCCTCCTATCCATCCATAAAGGAGGACACAGATTCTCTCTCTCTCTCTCTCTCTCTCTCTCTCTCTCTCTCAGAGAGAGAGACAGAGACAGAGACAGAGAAATCCTTTTTTAAAAGAATATATGTCTTGGAGAGATGGTTCAACAGTTAATAGAGCACAATACTCTTACACAGGACCCAAGTGTGATTTCCAGAACCCAGGTCAGATGACTTACAACCACCTGTAACTCCCACTTCAGGGGATGTGCTGGATAGCTTTAGTGTCAACTTGACACACCTGGGTTGAGGGAGCCTCAATTGGGGAATTGCCTCCATTGGACTGGCCTGTGGCCATGTATGTGGGACATCTTCTTGATTGTTGAGTGATGTGGGAGGGCCAAGCCCACTGTGAGTGGTGCCATCCCTGGGCATGTGGGCCTGTGTTGCATAAGAAAGCAGGCTGAGCAGAGGCCAAGGGAGCAAGTCAGTAAGCAGTGATCTTCCATGGCCTGTGCTTCAGCTCCTGCCTCCAGGTT
>NW_008360320.1:5758042-5876365 GCF_000622305.1 Nannospalax galili
ACCTTGGGACCCCAGATGAACTGTGACCCTGGATATGTAAGCTAAATAAACCCTTTCCTCCCCAAATTGGTAGTGGTCAGAGTATTGTGTCACAGCAATGAAGAACAAACTAGGACAGGGGATCTAATGCCCTCTTCTGGACTCCCTGGGCACCCACACTCACATAAACACCTAAACACAGACACACATGCATATTCATCATCAAAAATGAAATAAATCTTTTTTTTAAAGAGAATATGGCAGAGCCAGATGAATGCCCACAGTGCCTTTAATTAGCAACATCACTGGAGAGATACAGAACTCACTTGAGCAGTCGAGAAATAAAGGTCAACAGTGTTCCAATTACTTGATGATACTATGGAATGGTAGAGACCAAGTTCTCGGATAAACTTTGATGAATATAATTTTTGTCTGAGATAGTTGTCACAATGCTAAAAATATATTAAATAATGTCACTATGTTCCCTAAATTAAGACTTTAAAAGAAGATATATTTACTGGTGGTAGCAGTAAAGGCAATAGTGTCTAACAAGACCCTGACAACTGATGTTTATAATTTGTAACAGTATCTGTGTGCAGAGTAGTGCACTAACGACTTCAAATAGTATTAGTCACTCTTTTCAGTTTAAAGAGGAAATGGAAAGTGCTTAATAATCAATCTCAAGTTTATTAAGAGCTAAATTCCATTGGAGGTGAGGGACAGCTTTGCGGTATAATGCCAGAGGTACAGTCCAGTGGCCTGGAGCACCATCGAAATTAAAGTCATTAGAAAACAATTAATGTATGTAGATTTACCAAACTAGATGACTTACTGACTGGGTTCAGCTTTAAGAAATTCCACACCTGTCAATATTTATCACCAGTAAAGCAGTACATAGAGTGAATAAAGAAATGCTTTAATTTTCTATCCAGGCAAATCTTAAGTGTATCACATTCAATTTTCCTTCCTTAGTAATCTAAATAATTTCCCACCTTGCTCATGATGAATGTCTTGCCAGTTCCTACTCTGTTCTTCCACTTTACATGACCTAATTAAAGAAAACATTCCATGATTGCCTATTTTTTCTCATGCATGACAACCTATTATTTTTTTCTACCACCTGATTAGGGCTTTATTATCCTTGGATTTAGATTGATTTGCTGAACACTTTAATAAAACACTACTTAGTTTGATTTAAAGGACTACAGGTTTCTTTCATTCATATAATTATTCTTATAACCATTTTACATTCAGAGTGCTCTGAAGTTCTTCCAAAAACCAGTTTTAGATTGCTTCTAAGCAACGTTATAAAATAAGAATCACAGGTGACATTCCTGTTGAATATGACAATGTGGGTTCTATCGTGGGCAGTCACAAGAGGACATTTTGCAATATAGTTTGTCAAGAGTGATAAATCTATTTCATCCTCTCTGTCAAGAATGGCTCCTGTATATTAAAACCACTGTAAAGTTTGCTCAAGATAAACCAAAAGTTTCATATGATTAAATAACGATACATTTATGATGACAAATTGCATTTGCTGTTATCTACAACCAAAGCCAGAATTAGAAAGTTAGAGCTCAAACAGATAATGATGCATTTTGATTTTATATCTGCTGATTTTTTATTAAATAAATGAGGTTGGCAATATTTATAAAACTGTCTTCTTTTGGGCCTTTCACTAGGAAACTGCATTTTTTCTTGTCAAGAATAAAGGAGCACACGAACACACATTGCATTGCTTACTAACTGAAAAAGTAGTCAAAGTTAGTTAAATATTGACTGGAGAATAAACCCCTTTGTGGACTCTGAGGAGTCAGGAATGGGAAGGGAATACTGCCCTAAGATAGCAGCAACATAAACAGCACTCTGTTGCAGCTAAGGACAAGTGGTGTTTAGTGGTAGAGTGGAGAAGATATACCAGTGAGTTTCACTGGTGTCCAGGGATTGAAGAAATATTAGCAAAATTTATGTTACACATAATCTAATTAAAGATTCATCACATTGTTTCTTTGTTAGTAAGTGCCTGCTATGTGCAAGGCTTAGAACAAGGTTTCCAGGGTTTTAAAGAATCTCAGGGACTTCTGTCTCATTGATGTAACTGAGTTTATCAGTCAAAGGGAATTTGAAGAGGCCAGGTTGCTATTCAGATATAGCCTTTTGTTATTCAGATACTTTATAAGTCCTAAATATTTCACTTTAGAATTTGTTATTGATGAAATAAAAAACTGAAAATGTAAGATGGCATTTTGACCAAATGAGATTGTCTTTAAATTTCAACATCTCTCACAAAAATACCCCCCAAAGTGAAACACATAAACCCTATAATCAACTTTAGTGAAAATTAGATTTGACAGTTGTCTGAACTTGGTAGCATTGTGAATCATATCAGGATTATTTATCATGTCCAGCTTGATGTTTTGAAGTATTCATGGTGGAACAGATATATGCAGTTAATAAACATATACATTACCTCATGTATGTATCTTTATGGTGAAAGAACTTAAAAATTACTTTCAATAAGCTTTAAGAATACATTATTATTAACAGTGTTAATATGTCATTATGCTACAAAAATAAGTCCTTAGAAATTACTCCACCTATATCACTGAAATTTTATATCCTTAACTAATATTTTCCCCAAACTCCTCCTCTAATCCTTGCAAAGATAATTCTACTGTTTGTTTCTATGAGCCCAAGTAGTCTTAGATTCTTTATACAACTAAGAAAATATAGTATTCACCCTTTTGCTCTTGGTTTACTTAAGTTAATATAATAATCCCCAGTTCCAAGTAGATTTTTACAAATAACATCATTTTTTGAAAATGGACACATGAGTGCTGGGATTCGGACTTGTGTCTTCTATAAGAAAAGCCAGTGCTCTTAACTGCTGAGCCAACACTCCAGCCCCAATATTTTCTACTTCTAAAGACTCAATAGTATTTTGTTACATACACACCTCATTATCTTTATATTCTGGTGATCATCATTTAAGTTTATTCTATACCATGGCTATTAGGAGTAGCGCAATGAACACGATGGAGGTATGCTTTGACATATGATTTTACTTCCTTTGACTATTTAGCAGTTCAGTAACTAAATCATGTAACAATTTTCTGCATTTTTAAGAACTTCACACTATTTCCATTCCTACCTACAGTACATAATGATTACCTTTCATCCACATTGTTACTAAAATTTATATTTGTCTTTTTATAATAGCTATTTCAAAAGGTTTGCAGCCATATTCCTTTGGGGATTTAATTTACATTTCGCTGATGAGTTGTGGTATTGATTTATTTTTGCAACATTTTTTTTTGAAAATTTTCTATGCCAGGCTTTTGTCCATTTTTGAATGTGGTGTTCCTTATATATTTGGTTGTTACCCCATTACAGGTGTATAATATGCACATTATTTCCCATACTGTGAGTTGTAGTTTCCCTCAGTTGATTGATTCCTTTGATGTGAAGAAAGAATAAATAAAGGAGATACTATTCCTACCTCCCTTTCCAATCTTTTCAATTGAGGTTGTTCCTCCAGAGATTCTTATGCAGTTATTACTCTTACAAAGATCAGATTATGAAAATCCAAAGTCACTAGGTACTCAGTTCTCAATTTGATCAGTGAGATAATTTCATACAAATATATGCTGTATGACAAAACATGTTAAAATGATTTTGTACACCCACAGCTTCCATTTCCTTCTTCTCATTAGTTACCCAATCCTCCTCAATCTATTATTTCTGCGTGCTTAGCATTACACAGAAATTATTCACTTCCTGTTCCCTTTTCACATTTGCCTCTCAGTCTTCCTCCCTCAATCTTATTTCTGTGCATATCACTACACATAGTGTATTCATAACAAAGTTATCAAATACCTTCATGCAAAATCTAAAATACTTTCCATTTACAAGCATTTAATTTTTATGAATCTTAAATATAATTGAATCATGAATTTTCACTATGCTGTTATTTGTACCTCTTTATACCCATCAAGTCTCATGATTTATTTGCCGTTCTCTGCCTACTATTAAATTTAGGATTTCATGAGAACCTGATTTCTATTTTTTCTCTCTACATTTTTATCCCTAATGATTGAATCCAGTCATATAGCTAGAAATTTTGTCAATGTACAATGTAAATATGCAATAATCACTCCAAAATTCTCCTCTGAGATTTAATTTTATTTACAAATTCCTTTGATTCCCATTCCCATTATGTGTCCAGAACAAAAATTTTAATTTTGACCTGTTGCCTCAAGTTTGTTGATCTATCTAAATAACTAATAGCATTTTTAATTTAATAATTCTGATATTCTAATCAGAATTATTTTGATATTCTATTATTTTTAGAATTATCCTTTATCATTTTCTCTTAGTTTTCAGATACCATGATCTAGATGATTTGACATTTACATATCAGATATCTTACATTTCTCTCATTTTCTACACCACCATTTCAGTGGAAGTCACAGGTCTATAATTCACCTCTTATGTCATTCAGATCATCTTACACTCTTTTGGTATCAAAATCATAAATTTTCTGAGAACAGAACTTTAGGTCGATGGTTTCAGAGTGATCACAAATTCTAGTTTCGTCAGGGAACTGGGTAGTGGCATGGAAAACTGTATTCCTGGTTGCTGTTTACACTCTCCCTTCACTGAGGATAGGTAGACAGATGATAGATAGATGATAGATATATAGATGATTGATAGAAGATAGATGGTTGATAGAAGGTAGATAGATAGATGATAGACAGATGATAGATAGATAGAAGGTAGACAGATAGATAGATGATGATGATGATAGATAGATAGATAGATAGATAGATGATGATGATAGATAGATAGATAGATAGATAGATAGATAGATAGATAGATGACAGGTATATAGATGATTGGTAGAAGAAGATGATAGACACATAGATGATAGATGATTGGTAGAAGATAGACGATAGATAGATGATAAATAGATAGATAGATGATAGATAGAGATAGATAGATAGATAGATAGATAGATGATAAATAGATGATTGGTAGAAAATAGAGAGAGAGAGAGAGCGATAGATTGATAGATTGATAGATATTCTAGAATACTTTTCCTGGAAAACCATTATCCAAAAGCTTGAACATACTACTCTGTGTTCTGTAATTGTCTCTTCTATTATGAAGTAGTTGCTTCGCTGTGTTAGAGCATATACTGAGAAACCAGGGACAAGTATGCAATGAATTATTATTTAACACTGAAACTGAAGGAAATTTTGCTATTTTTCAATCACATAGGTCACATGGAGTACAAAATTTGGTTTGGTTTTGTTGTTGAGACAAGGTTTCCTGTAGTCCCAGCTAGCCCAGAACTCGCTGGGCCTAGATCTGCAGAGCTCCATCTGCCTCTGCTTCCCAAGTCCTAGTATTAAAGGCCTTAACCATCACACCTGGCTGGAGTACAAGATCTTAAATTAAGTAATGAAAGCACAGGAATATAAAGACCATGGTGTCCTATCTATATTTATCGATAAAGATATTGTTCTTAGAGAACAGCATGGCTAGAAGAGGAGTGGAGATAAAATTGGGAAGAGTCTGCTTAAAGAATTAAAAATTTCAACTGAAGGGGCCAGAGAGATGGTTCAGCAGTTAAGAACACACTGGCTGTTCTTGTAGAAGACCCGAGTTCGAATCCTAGCACCTACATGGTGGCCAACAACCATCCATAATTCCAGTTCCTGGGGATCCAATGCCCTCTTCTGTCCTCCAGCAGCAGTACATGACAAGGGTGCACTTACATCCATGCAGGCATAACACTCATAAAAAACAAATTAATAATAAAATTTACAAAACTTCAACTGAAATGAATACTTTGGAAATCTATTGTATAGAAAAGTTATTAGAGTTTACAATGATGCATCATGTACTTGAAATCTACTTAAAAACTACTACTCAAATTACCTAACCACAAAATTTCATTAAATGGGGTGATAGCTTTATTAATTGACTCAATTTAATCACTTCAGAATGAATATTTTTATGAAATTAGTTTTGCATGTGTGCACACATTGTGTGTGTGTGCCCACACACTTGCTACAGGGCACATTTGGGAGTCAGAGGACAGCTTGTTAGACAGTCCCTTCTTCTATGATGTGGTTCCCCAGGCTTGAACTCTGGTCATCATAATTGGCAGTAAGCACCTTTACCTGCTAAGTCATACAGCTGAGACAATAATATATGTTAATCAAATCCTCAGTTTGTACATTAAAGAAATATTCTATTTTTTATTTTGTTTTAATGACAATATGGAAAGTTGAGGACATTACCAGTACAACAAACATAAAATCACTAGAGCTAGGGAGATTCTTTAGTTGATAAACTGCTTGATTTGAAAGGAGAATCCCCAGAAACCATGCGAAAAAGCACTGGGGAAGCAGAGAGACAGATTTCCGCATCTCACTGACCAGCTAGCCTGATCTACTTGGTGAACTCTAGGCTAATGATAGCCCCTGTCTTACAAAAAACTGATGGACACTTTCTGAGGAATGACATCCAAGGTTGTCCTCTGCCCTCCGCATGTGTACATATACAGTGCCCCACACGCATACAGGAACCTACATCATATATCATGCAAAAGCAAATAAGTAAATACATACATACATAAAAGTTAATTTGCTTTTCAAATAAATTTGAGGTTTTATTACTACAAATTTGAAAGTTTTTCTATAATATTAGAAAGTGGGAGATCAACTGATTCCATTTTATATTAAGTATTTCATGGTAGGTAATATGGCATATAATTCAATATAATATCCATAGTTAAATTTCATAAAAGAGTCAAATAACAATATCAAATGACATTATATCTTTAGTATGTTGGTTTGACATAGCAATGAAAATATATATCCACTGTAGGAGTTTTTCGCATACTGTAAATTCAGTTTTCTTAAATGTTAGTACACTTAATTGAAATTACAAAAATATATGCACAGTTGACTGGGAGAGAGACAGATACAGAGAAGGAAAGAGAGAGAACAGAAGGGTGAGAGTGCATAAATCCCATAACAGATTTAAAGTAAGATTTCTGAAATCTTTCAATCAAAGGACTCAGTCTGATGCCTTTGACAGGATAAGGTTCATTACAGAGAAAAATTGAGTTTGAGGGCTAGAGAGATGTCTCAACAGCTAAGAATGTTTGCAGCTCTTCATAAGACAAGGGTTTAGTTCCCAGAGCCCATATTGAGGGGCTTACAACTGCCTATATCTACAGCTCCATGGGCTCCAACTCCCTCTTCTGGCCTTCACCGGCACCTGCATAGGGATGCACAGACACAAACATAGGCACACACATAAATAAAAAGGAAAAATAAAAATTTTAGAGTGATAAATTCAGTTCTTATCAGGACAGCCTGAGTGAGTAGGACTTTGTCATAATTATGTAGCAGAATGTTTTCTGCGTACTACAAGAAAATGACCTAGAGAATAATGGTCTTAGAAAGAAAAACCTGGAGCCTAGCATGGTGGCACATGTCTGTAATCCTAGTACACAGGAGGCCAAGGCAGGAGAATCACATGTTTAATTTCAGCTTGGATTAGGTAGTGAACTCCAGGTCAGCTTATGCTAAGACCCTGTTTCAAAAACAGAAACCAAACTAAAATAAACAAAACCTCGTTTTCAATATTCAGTTTTCATCTGTTCTTTCTGTGAATTAAAAAATTGGTGGAAGGAGAGTTAAGAGCTGTTCCTCCTCTTTCAAGGAAATGCTCAAGGTGCTGAGTTTTAATAAATGCTTTATGTATTAAAATCCTTTGCAGTCAATATTCCCAGCCTTTAAAATATGGATCCATGCTTCAGATAGAGTCAGTGAATTATAATATTAACATTTAGTTAATTGGCTTCAAATAGGAAATCCAGGAGTTTTTGTTTTTGTTTTTATTTTTTTTCATCTGGGTCACATGAGAGCTTTCTGATTATATAACTTACATAGATTAAGACTATTTTTTGTTTTTCTAATATTTTTATTAATTTCTTGAGAATTTCATGCAATGTATTTTGATTATATTCATCACTTTCCAACTCCTCCCATATTCGCTATAACTTTCCTATCCACCCAACTTCCAATTTTTTTGTTGTTCTTATAGTATTTTTTTTAACTTTTACAAAAAGTTTATTGAAAATTTCATACATAAGGTGTTTTGATCAAATCCATAAACCCATGCCCACTCCCTCCCATCCAACATTCCCCCTCTGAAGAAGTAACCCTAAAATCTTTTAAGGATTAGATAAAAGCTCCCAAATACTTTTGACATTTTTGGCCTTTGGAACAGATTATGTTGCTAACAGGCCCAAGGACATTTTGACCTTTAGCCAAGAAACTGGCTGCTTTTCTTTGGAAGCTTTTTACCCTAACTGCCTAGCCAATTCTTACCTCCTATTCTTATCACACAATCCTCTGAAGGGGTTACCCAAATTGCCAGTAGGGAATAGGGTCGCAGACCACTCTGGCTTCTTCCATGCTGAGCAGGGATGCAGGGTAAGGCAATGGAGTACCCCTTCAATGGGTCTAACGAAAAGACTCCCAAATTGTATAACTCTTATCTCTAAGGGGAAAAGAAAGTCCTTGACTGGTGAATAGGAGATCTGAAGGAAAAACAAAGGCAAGAGTAATTAACATTACAAGTTCTATCAGGGAACTAGAAAAAAGTCAGAACAGTGCAATCTTCAAATGTTCTTAAGAGAGTCCATTGGAATTTCTTGACAAGGGCTTACAAAATCATCCCTCTATTGGGTTCTTCCTCAATTTTTCTTTTGTCTTCCAAGGCTGGACTCTAGAGTGATGGATTCAGGATTTGCTTTCAGGTGTTTTGATAGCTGTTGGAGCAGTTAGAATCAGTATCAGTTCCCTCTCAAAGGCTTTGAGATAACTGAGGGGTTACTGAGGTGTATGTATGACTTGAGGGTATGCACATTGGATAGCTTTTACCCAGCATGGGTCATTACTTCTCTTCCTAGCCTTCCACAGATTGTATACTTTAGCCCTCCCCAAATCTAGGAAACCATGTGTGATTAGGGCCAAATTACCTGGCAAGCAGGGTCAGTGGACCCTCACCAGAGTATCCAGCCACTCTTCCCAGCTAACTGCATGTAATTTGGCCCTAATCACACATGGTAATTTATATATATATAATACAAATTTATATTATATATATATATATACACATATGTAATTCACTGAGTCCATTTAGTGGTGCTCTTGTATACATGTGTTTAGGATCGACTACTTAAGATTAGATAATATATTAAGAAGGCAGTCTCTAGAGAAAAATGATTCTCTGTCCCTCAGCATCTATTGATTTCCTGTAGCTCTTTACCTAGAGGTGGGAACGTGTGAAATTTCCCCCATCGACATTGGCATGTCAGCTGGTTTTTTCAGATGTAGGACATCTTATGTTACCATACTGAAGACATTTTGTGGGTACAGCTTCTCTGTCATGTCTAGAGTGCATTATCTAGCAGCAGGTATCCTACTGCTCTTACAATCCTTCTGCCCCTTCTTCTGAGATGTTCTCTGAACCTTAGGTGCAGGGGTTGCATTGTAATGTATCAATTATGGTTGGGCATCCCATAGTCAGCTTTTCTCTGCATTTAGACCAGTTGTGGAACTTCGTAATAGTCTCCATCTGTTGCAAAAATAAACTTCTTTGATGAGTGTTGAGAGCTGCACTTGTCTGTGAATGTAAGGATAAATATTTAAAATATAGTAAAGAAATTATGTTGGTCTAGGAAAGTGGCAGTTTTAAGTCCTTCTCTAGGGTTTCTGACCTCTCCAGCCATGTGTATATGACTCTGTTT
Source organism: Nannospalax galili (assembly GCF_000622305.1). Lineage (NCBI taxonomy): Eukaryota > Metazoa > Chordata > Mammalia > Rodentia > Spalacidae > Nannospalax > Nannospalax galili. Next base: position 5,767,860 of record NW_008360320.1, read on the forward strand.
ATAATATCATGTGTGGATTCCCTCCGACGGAGGGATATTTTCCTGTAGTGGTTCATAGGTTTTACAGCTGGGTAGGACCATCGAGTATTTTATTCCTTGGCAGCTTTCATAGCACATTTGTGTGTGCTTTCTCTAACTGCAGAAGTCATAAATAATTACACAAACAAATTTTATGATATCTGATTTTGACAGCCTTGAATGAGATGAGTTAACTGCATCCTCAGAATCAATGTAGTTTTGTTAGTATTGAACAGAAATCATTTCTAAAAACAAGTAGTTCTCTTACAAATAAATAAAAATTTTAAAAAGTGGGCTTGGAATATAGATGGGTTGGTAGAGTCCTTGCCTTGATACATGAAGTCTTGGGTTCTATCTCGAGACCATGTAAACCAGGCATGGTGATGCATGATCGCAATTTCTACTCTCAGTAGAAGCAGGAAGATGAGAAGTTCAAAGCTATTCTCACCTACATAGAGAATTGGGGGCTGGTCTAAGGCACATAAAATACTGTTTCAAATAAAGAATAAATAATTTACTTGATAATCTTGGTATCTGACTAAAACTAAACTTTTAATAGAATAAGCCTACAGAGGCTTTAAAAATATTTATTAATTTAATTTATGTGTATGATCGTATTGTCTGCATATATGTAAGTACACTCATGTTGTGCAATGTTCAGGAATGTCAGAAGAGGACATCCATCGGATCCCCTGGAATTAGAGTTGCAGATGGTTGTCAGCTACTCTGTGGGTGCTGAGAACTGAACCCGGGTTCTCTGCAACAGCATCCAGTACACTTTACTGCTGAGTCATCTTTCTAGCCTTGTGCTTAGAGAAGTTTTAAGTTCATTGTTACATTTTTATAGTGGAGTAGGGGAATGTTCTAGTTTGCTTTTTGCTGCTATAATAAGCCACTTACTAAAAGAAATTTTCCTTTTTTTTTTTTTTTCTTTTTTTGTCTTTTTTGAGACAGGGTCTCCCTGTAGCCCTAGCTCTCCTGAAACTCACTATGTAGACCAGGCTGGCCTGGAACTCACAGAGATCCACCTGCTTCTGCCTCCTGAGTGCTGGGATTAAAGGCATGTGCCACCACGCTGGCTTAAAACTTTTCCTTTTTACTGACAATAAATAGTGTTATTGTCTTGTATATTTCAAATTTCTAAACTAATATTTGAAAGTGTATAATTTTGTTGGATAACAAATTTTCAAGCAAAAAATGTAGGTTGATCACACTGTAGTTTGTGTGAATCTTCTGATTGACAGCTTTAAGGGGTTATTTGTTTATTTTACCTTGTTTGTAGTATATTCATCAAGGAGAATGAAGAAACTGACATGTGGGAAATACACCATTTCCGTTCTTAAGGACCCTGCTATATACGCTTAATAGCCAGGATCATTCAAATGCAAAATATCTACATTGAAGTCAGAACACTATAACATGCCAAAGATTTTATTTCATGGAAAATAGGAAGCAAAGACATGTAAATTCAAAACAATTACATTTTTGGTCCATAACATCAAAAATATTTTCTACATTTGTTGGCATTAGAATCAGGTGCTCTGTTAGTGTGACAATTGAGAGTGATATGCTCTAGTAGTATTTTGATGAATTACATGATTATAGCTAAAATGAACAATTTCGTCATGCTTGAATTAATAGTGCTGCTCTGATTTGGCAAGTACTCTCACAACTTCTCTATCTTATCGCTTCAGAAGACAGACTTCTACAGGCCATCCACTGTAAGAAAGTGGTGCTGCTACATAGCTTGCAGAACAGCAGGGCCAGGAGAAACCTATCAGCCATAGGAAGTACTGCAGGCTCACACTCTCAGGACATCACAGCCTGAAGGCATTGCTTCTCACTGCTCATTTTAATTTCCTGTATAACTAATGGAAGAGAGCAAAGTGGTATTTTTGAACATTTTGTTGTTTATCAAATTTAATTGAAAATACTATACACCCTTTATTACTACTGGGACATAGAAATTGTATGTGTATGTGTGTTATTTTACATTTAGATTTAAGTGGATTAGAAAGGATAATATATAATCAATGCAACATTCATTTGGGTATCAATCAAGGAAAACACACACAGAGCTGAGTATTACATAATTTCAGTTATAAAGAGTACAAATTGTGAATTGATTTAATGTATTCATAACTAAGTACTCTCCTTAATGTAGCTTGCAATTTGTTTCACAAAATTATTCCATTCATTTCCACTAAAATCCTACATGCCTAGATACATATTCTTGAAAACATATTAAGACACTTTTAAAAAGATTTATACTTATATCCCACATTGTAGATCAGACATAGTCAAAATTGACAGTTCATATCTTCTTTTATAGAGCTGTTTGAGCACAAAAATAAATTACAAATAAAGTATTCTTTACTGAAACAACTTGAAAATATTTTAATAAAGATTACTGTAATGTAGATACACAAAGAACATTCAAAACCAATATGAACTAATAGTTTTATGCTTCATGTGCATTTAAATTGATAACACATGATATGTGTGTTCTGTATCATTTTTAAGAGTACAACTAGAAGAAAATTGTGTATCTAGTCTTTGAAAGCTAGCTCTTTGTATCATTTTTAAAAACAATCTCAAAGTTTATATTCTGAGCCTGCCAGGCAAAATGTGGCTACTGTACAAAAACTGCATTATTGTTTTGGCGGCAACTAAATCCCCCTGATTGAATTTGAGGACTACTCCACTGTAGGGAATCCACACATGGCTCTATAAACCAGGTCATAAAACCAAGTCAAGGAGATCATTGGCCCTGGGGTAGCACTGAATACCATTGTGTAGCTAAATGGATATACTGTCAAAATGCCTTCTACATATTTCTATTTACACACATAGATAAATGTTATTCTCAATCATAATCAGGGAAGCTTCTCTTTGCAGTACAGCAGTGAATACAGAGAATCGTGGCTGCACAAAGTTTTGAAAACAAGTGATAGATAAGTGCTTAGTCCTGAACAAGACATTAATCCTCTCCTCTCTAAGACTTGGGGAACATTGCAGAAATGTATGGGAAAGAATGCCAGGGCAGAAAGATATGAAAGATCTGCAAAATTCTGTCTTCTGGGTGAGACATAACCATGTAATCATGAACTCAGAGCAGCTGAGGATACCTGCATTATGTCTGCACAAGAATGAGACAATGGCCAATCAGACATGGATGGAAAAGGAACCAGGGACCCCCTACCCATCACTGCTCAACTGTTTGCTACTGATAGATTCAGAGAGGAGGAACACTGCCTTCAGTTGTATATCAACTGATGAAGCCACTAAGCTCCAATGGATAGTTCTAATTTAATGTTCACACTGATGACCCTTTACAAAGCAAATGAGTCATAAAACAAAACCAAAAGTCATGATTCTGGTAAAGGGACTGATGGGATCTGGGGTAGGGGTTGATAGAGATGGGAGAAAAATAAGAGAGGTATGGGAGAGACAATTAGAAGAAATTATACATCTGTATGAGATTGTAAAGTAACAAAATAAATCAACAAGAAGAAAAAGTAGTAGTCTCTGTTTTGAAATACTTTGCATTCTTTTGGATGATATAAATATAAGAAAATCTTTTGTACATGACAGCTTACTTCAAAATTAGCATCCTTTATTAAAACTTATGTTATCTTTTTCTCTTCAGATGGTCTTTAAAATATGTTTTACTTTGAATTTGAAATGAAAAACACAACTAAAGCAACCAAAGCTCCCTAAAAACACAGACATATGAATGCTGTGCTTATGCCTCTCTCTGAGAAACTAGGTGGTTTGAATGAAAATGTCCCCCATAGGTTCCAAGTGTTTGGACATTTCGTCCCCAGATGATGGTGCTGTTTTGGGAGGTTTTAGAATGTGTGGCTATCCTGGAGGAAGCACATCACTGGGGGTGGGCTTAGAGAGTTCTTAAGCCTTGCCGGATCTCCAGTCGCTGTCTTGCTTCCTGTGCCTGTGTGATGAAGTGAGAGCTTAGCTTCTGTTGCTCCTTCTTCCACCACCTCCAGCCTCCTCCAGCCACTATGCCTCCTTGCCATGAGGGACTGTAATTAGGCAGAGAAAATAGCCCCAGGGGAGATTGAAAAGACTAGGGAAGAGCTACTGGTGAATTCAGTATTGGCCTCAGAACTGGGGAGAACCACAAGAGAGAGAAAGGGAATGAAACTACAGGAGAGAGAAAGAAAACTGGAGATTTTAACTTGCTTAAGGCTAGGGGACCAAAGAGAAAAAAAGAGCCCATATTAGATCTGTGACAGATAGTAATGAGAAAGAAAATGACCTAGAAATAAAAATAGCTAAAGATGCCCCTCAGATTCAACCTTTAATATAAAAAGAGAAAAAAGTCATGCTTCAACGTGCTGATAAAAGTCTTGACAATACTGCAACCAGCAGAAAATATTCCATATTGGAGCTGTTGGCACTAGGAAAGACTTTCAAACAAGCAGTAAAGGAGCCCCGTATCATGTGGCTCATGAGGATATGGGACATGGAAGCAAATGATGTTAGTTTAAGCCCTTCAGAATCATCATATCATACCTGAGTTATATAACCACCCGTCTGCCCTTGAGACATAGGCTGTTTAACCGAGGCCAATACAGGGGAGAGCAATTCCTAATGGAATGGCTTGTACAAGGCATTAAAGATACTTGGTCATCACCAATGGAGGCTCCCATAGTTAACAGGGGCTAGAAGACCCTAAAAGAGGGGCAAATGCTACTGAGAGAAGTAGATATAAGGAAAGCAATATATGATGCCCAGTTTGCTAGGCCAAATAGGACTGTGTTCAACAGAGATATAAAGAAAAGCTTAATTCTACATGGACCTCGAGAATGGTATGAAGCTTTAGTGGTTTTACTAAGTCCCTTAATGGGACAAGCTCTTTGTAAAGTAAGGGAGGCTTTGGCCGATCTAAGTGACTCAAACCAGCTTGTAAAATATGTCTGTAAAATAACAGAACAACCTACGAGTGATATAAAAAAGACAAGGCAGAAAAGGTCCATTTGGGTTACTCAAAGACAAATTTGGCAGGATTTAAAATAGTAGAACAGCCTACAAGAGATATAAAAAAGACAAGGCAGAAAAAGAGTCTGATTGGGTTACTCAAAGACAAAAGTGACAATATTTATGTCGAGACCAAGTTATTTAGGAAAAAAACCTGACAAAAAAACAAATTCTGAACTAAGGAATTTCTGGAAGGCTTTAAAACCTGAGGAACAGTTCACAAAAAGCACAGAAAGGATAAAAACTGTCCCGGGGTAGTTAAGGATCCCCAAAGATTAAACAAATTATATTTCTCTCCTAAAAAAGACTATGCTAGGGTTGGAGGCAGTTTTCCCCACCAGGGCCTTCCCCAGCAGCTAAGTATGGAAAATGGAGAAGTGGCAGATAGGTTACAGCCAGGAGGAAGACCCAGGACCTGCCTGACTCAGGGAAACAACAGGCACAGTAGGGACAAGAAGAACCCTCTGCTTGGGAGCTGAGAAAGCTTGAGAGGTTCTCCCAGGAGAAAATTTTGCATTACATCATCTACTTTTAAAAGTTTTATTATTTATTTACTAATTTTTATTTTATGTTCATGAGTGTCTTGCCTGCATGTATATAAGTGCATCACGTGTGCAATGCCTGTGGATGACAGAGGAGGGTGTCAGATACCCTGGAAATAGAGTTATGGATGATTTTTACCCACCATGTGGGTGCTGCAAACCAAACCTGGGTCCTCTGCAAAATCAGCCAGTGCTCTTATCCACTGAGTCATCTCTCCTGTCCGCACTCCCAAATAATTTTTTTTAATCAAAGTGTGCTTTTTCAGAGTTGTTTTTAATTCATAGGCATAAATAAAAGGTAATCAACTGAATTTCACTTTTCTATGAAAATCAAGCTTGCACATAATTTGTGAGCTCTATGGCATGCCATATTTAAAGCTAATAAACAACTGAATAGGAGGGGGTACTTACAGAACACCTTAGCTCTCATATTGCTAACCATGTATATTCCTTTTAAAGGAAGTAACTTAAATTATATTAATGCTTCACAATTCTGGCATAAATTAGTAAGTTCTCAAAGGTCTGAAAAGTTAGCTTTTAAACATTTGTTTACTGTCTATTAGTATATATTTTTAATTCCATCAGTAAAAACCAAATGATATGTATCAATTAATTAAAATTACTACCCACTGTTCTGTTTATATGCCCTGAATTATCCTTATTGAATCTCTTATCTCTGTCAACCATACCTGCAGTACAATCATGAACTGCTTAAAGAGGGAGACAATTCTGAGAAATGGACTATGTCTTTTCATCATCCTGGATGGTACACGTTTTTATGCCTAGAAGTCTTTTGGTATGTTCCATTGTATGTGTGTGTTCTTTTTGAAATGTTATTGTGTGATACATCACTGTGCATTTCCTTAAAATTGTGTGTGGAGAAGACTTCTTTTAAAGATGGTGAATTATATAATAAGAGGAAAAAGTTTCCACTAGAAAAAGGGAAAGAAGGAGGTGGATATGGTTATAGAAATATTTACTTGAAATTCCCTGAGACTGAAAGTTGTGAATCAACTGCAGCTCAAGATCCAGTAACAAGAAATGGAAGTCACCAGAGATGGATTGCTTTTTCACCATAGACCCCTGCAGTTGCCTAGATAGGTGGATTAGAGATTAAATCATTCTGAAATATTTTAATGGATTTGCAGCCAATGTTTGGAGTAGAGTGCTCACAAGAATGGCTATCCTAGTATATTCCCTTATTCTGACTTAAAACACTGTATGGCTCCACAAAGAAGCAAAGGTGAACCAAAAACAAATCAGGCCTGAGACAATAAGTAGAATATTTGATCTATGCTCTATTTTGGACGCATTAGGTCATACAGAAAATATACTGAAGTTGTGAGTCTTGTTTTGGTGCATTCTCATACATTACACAGGGCAACTTAGACTGACACCTTTTATTACTTATTTAATTCTCATTTTCACAAGTTAACCTTATAGACAATATCAAGGAGATTGAGAAAGCAACAAATACCATTATGTCTTTCAGTTATAGCCCAAGAAGAAATTCCTGTCTAGGTAGAGTGAAATGGCTTGAGAAATCATGAAAGATGTCATGAGTGTAAACAAAGTTGGACAAAGTAGCTGGAGCATGGACTAACAAGTGGCAGTCTCACCCTTGTCTTTTAGGATCCTAGGGTCAGGCATGGGTTATTTTGGTCTTTTTCCTTTAAAAGTGCTACTTCTTCATGTTTATTTTTAAAAATATTTTACTGAGTTTTTGTGCATTTAATATGACATATTTTAATCAAATTTAGACCTCTTCTACTATCTGCACCCCTCTATAAGCCCCCTACCTCTGTCATCTATGTTAAGTTCTATTCAGTCAAGCATTTGTACTCAGAGGTCTCTTGGTGCAAGTTCATCCACTGGAATCTAGTCATACTATCTAGACTAACTCCCTTAAAGAAGATCTACTTTCTCTCACCCCACAGTAATTAGTTGCCAGTAGTTCCTTGGCTAGAGCTGGGGCTTGCTGCCCATTACCTCAATTCTATGCCAGTTTTCTTTCTGATTGAGTTGGCATGGGTCTTGTGCATGCTGTCACCATTGTTGCAAGTTCAAATGAGCAAGTTCCCAGAAGCCTGAAAGCCTCTGTTATCCTTATGTTCATGCACTAAACCCTGGCTCTTACAATCTTTCTGCCTGCCCTCTCTTCCACAATGGTCCCTGAGCTACGGGTGGTTGAGATTTAATATAGGAGGGATACACACTTTGCAGTCTCTTATTCTCTAAAACTTGGCCTGTTGTGGCCTTCTGTGTGCATCACACTCTGTTGTATGAGGAAGATTCCTGATGAGAGTTGAGCGATGTATTATTGTTCTCTGTACCCCCGTTCTGCTATGTTCCATAAGCCTTAGGTATCGAAGATCCACTCTAGGTGTGTCACTTAACGCTGGGCATCTCTCAGACATATATTCTCTGCATGTGATCAGTTGTGGAACTCTGCAATAGCCTCAATTTGTGGCAAAAAATAAAAAGCTTCTTTATGAGTGTTGTACCATACATTTGTCTGTAAATATAAGAATCCATATTTAGCATATAGTAAAAAAATTCATTTGTCTGGATATGTAACGGAGATTGGGTTTTCGCTAGAATCTATGCCCACTCCAGCCATGTGTATTTGACTATATTTACAGTGCCACCCATGAGTTTCCTCCAATTAAGAGGGTTCTAAATCCAATTAGATAGCTGTTGATTACCCCTAGATAAAAGTGCTACTACTGCACCAATAGAGATAGTTTGCTGTGCCAATCATTGAAGTTATTAAGCTTTACAGCTCCATTGAACCATTGATTGATTTTTCCCCTTATCATCTTGCATAGTATCTTTCAGAACTATGAGAGCTAGTCTTCAAGGAGAAGGTCCCCAACTCACTTCCAGTTCCATTGCTCCAACTCCTGTGACTGAAGTATCTCCTCTCTTCAGCAATGGGGTCTTACCTTCAAGTTCTAGGAGATAATCAAGGGCTATGGAAAAAACGTGTTATTTTGGGAGTCTCTTGGACTACCCTGGTCAACAACTCGAAGGAAGTTTCTCCTGTTTAGAACTGTGTTCCTTGTTATATAGCCTTCAGGTATACACATACACTCACATTCAGATTTGTATGTGTATTTTTCAGGGGTTTATTTAGTTAATACATTTCCCTTGGCTTTTTATACCACCTGTATTAGCCAGGGTTCTCTAAATAAACAGAACTGGTAGAATGGATATATATCTGGGGATTTATCAGATTAGCTCACGGGATAGAGTCCGAGTAGTCCAACAATGGCTGTACCACACTTGAGAGGCTCACGATCAGGTAGTCACTCAGTCGACAAAGCTGGATGTCTCAGTAGTCCCAATCTAGTGCTGAAGATTTGCCAAATTCCAAAAGATCTGCTAGTCTTCAGTCTACAGCAGCAAGATGAACTTACCAGCCAGAGAGAAGGCAAGTGACAAAAAGCAAGCACTCTCTTCTACCATGGTCTTTTATACAGGCTGCCATCAGAAGGTAACACCCACATTTTGGGTGTGTCTTCCAGCTTCAGATGATCCAATCAAAAAGATCTCTCTCATTTCAGTGAATCCCAGTTCCAGTCAAGCTGACACCCAGGATTAGCCATCACAAGTCCACCCCTTGTCAATTTGACACCCAATAGCATCTCTGCACATCATGCTTAATTTTCAAATGAAAACAGTGGTGAGGTCATAATTTCACCTAACATGATACAATTATCCCATCATATAATGGCCAGCCAATGCATTATATATCTTAGAGTAGGTGATAAGGTCTTCAGGGAATGCTTAGTCTGTGGTCACCACCAGTGGTGGCCACTCCTTCGTTCTCATGGGCATCGAGGCTGCTCCTCCACTCACCCTGGGCTGAGGCTGCTCTTCTGCTAGCCTGTTGCTGAGGCAGTTCTTCTGCTCACCTGGTGCTGCCTCTGATTGTCGCTGTTTCTGCCTGGTCCCAGCCCCCAGGGCTGGTGAGGAGACTGTGTCAGCGGAGCCGCATTCAGACACAGGAGACCAGGTTCAGTGACACAGGTCTGCTTTAGTGCAGGAAGGCACAAGCTTATATAGGGGTAGTGGTCCAATCACAGCACAGCAAGTAGGATACCTTATTAGCATAACAGGCTTAGTGTCCTATTAGCATAACAGACAAGGTCCTATCACAGAATAGTGGGTAGGATGCCTCATTAGCATACTGGGTTTCAGATTACAGAGTTTAGATTCCTGGAAACCATGTGACCCTGACTGTTGCAATATCTAAGTGTTGCAATTTTGGATTCCAAGAGTGGTGATTAGGGAGTGGAGAGCTCTAGGCATCAGTCTCATGATCTGCCAATGAGAGCAAATGTCACAAAGCATTCCTTGTGGCTCCAGCTGTGGGGCCGTTGCATTGGGCCTGCTGTATGGCTGTCAATAAGACTTTCACACTAGGCTCAGGCCTGTCTCCCACATTAGTCCTTTAGTATTTCATAACCTAATGTGATCATATAGGTTCACAACACTTAACACTTATCTCAATTACACATTCAGAAAAGAACAACACAAGCATCTGCTTAACATAGGTGCTTATATGAACAAGCATATTCTTAACCTAATAGAACAAAACACTCATGTCAGTTACAATCCACATCTCTGTAACTGGTCACATGGCCTAAATTGATATTTATAGCTACCTTCCTCTACTACATCTAATTAATATTGGCAGATATTTATTTATAGTTAACAGATATTTATTTACAGTTCCTTTAAAACTTATGGGATAATATTTGTATTAATCTAGATTTTTTTTCTATCACCTGATTTTTTCCCATTGTTTTTGTTATAGATGGAAACAATCAAACAAATATCTGTGCTGTTGAACTTTATAACAAAAATGTCTGTTGATGATATGCATTGATATTATGTTGACTTTAAAATAATTTAAATTTGTCATTTCCTAAACCAAATAATTAGCTCACATAAATTTGTTTATCCTATTCCCAACCTTTCTTTTATTAGTGTCATATATTTTACTATAAATATAATTTATATAGCCTATGAAATATTATTAGATATATGTTAGTTTGCCAGTTATAAATGCATTGTATCACAGCTCCAAATCTATCTTGTTTTGCCCTGATTAGTGGCACTAGAATCATAGTTTAACTACTTCTCCTTTGCCAGCTGGGTCAATGTTAGCTTTGTAGGACAGGGACTGGTGGGATTCTGCAGGGCAAAGCAGAGGGAGGAACTACTCACCCTGGCTCTTCTGACCTTTTGTCTTTGTTTCCTATGGCAAGCGCTTCCAATAGTGTATGAGCTGATTTTTATCGCTATCAAGTCTTAGATTTTTACCATAAATCAAAATTTTCCTTCTCAACAACCGCATTTTGTTGCCTATGGAACATCTTTTTCTTAAAATAATATTTTAATTCGTTGAGAATTTCATACAATGCATTTTGATCATATTCAAAGTGCTCTGTTCCACAACTGCTCTTGATTATGGCACTAAACAAACTACTTTACCCTCCATTTGGCAACAGATTCACCATAGTCAGCAAGGTATGAGTTTTGGCGAAGTGGTGGAAGGGGAAGTGAGAGTTCCCCATCAGTATTTCACTGTACAAATTATCACCCTAATTTCTGTTATTGATCATCAAGCCCCCAATACAGAATTGTATAAATTATTATTCTCTTTACTGGGATAAATTACCTGATAAAAGCAATTTAAGGAAAGATGGGGCTTATTTTGACCACGGTTTGAGGATACAGCTTATCATGAGAGGAAAGTCACAGCAACAAGTGTCAGAAGCTGCTGGTCATGCTGTAGCAACAGCCAGGAAACATCAAGGTGAATGCTAGTGCTTACCTTGCTTTCTTATTGGATCCAGGGATCCAGGACCAGGCTATGGAATGGTGCCACCTATGTTCAGGCTGGCTCTTCAACCTCAGTTAATCTGTTCTGGAAATAATCTCATAGAGACACCCAAAAGTGCATTTTCACAATAATTCTAAACAGCCAAGTTAACTAGCACATCTCCACCACTTGTCAACTTGAAACACAAACATGTCATTTTTAATCATAATACTTCACCCTGGGCCCCTGAAAATCTTACTTTCATCATAGTGCAAAATACATTTATTTCCCTTCTAAAAATTCCCATAGTAGTCCTACCACTATTCAAAGTTCAGTCTCCTCTGAACTCCAGGCAATCTCTTTTACTCTGAGTCCCTATAGAATCATAAGAGCCAAGTAGCATACTTCTACTGTCCAATTGCAGGGTAAATGTGGACCAAAGTGTGGACCAAAGCAATGTGGACCAAGGAATGAGTGGACCAAGAGTGGGCACATAGCATGCCAAACACCAAGCTACATATCCAGTGCTGCAGTGGCTTCTCTCTTGGTTGGTTTCACTCTATGTCTGCAGTTTTCCTCAGCAGACATTCCATAGTGCTAGCATCTCCGATATCCTCATCGCCATTGAACCTTAGCCTTCATCTTTCCAGCTTCATGCAAAGGCCTCACAGAGTACCTTTGCTTGACTCGACTCTGTCACATATTACCTGGACTCAACAGTATTCTGTAATGCTGGTATTGGTCTCTATGACTCCCCCAGGATTCCATTTTTCATTCCTTAAAAATAAGTACAGTGTGGATGTTTCTACCTATTTCTGCTAGCTCAAGATGAATGAAGTCTGGCCCTCTTGGACGACAGTTGCGGTGACCTCTCTGTCTTTGCAACTTTCCTAGTCTTCCCCCCATTTCCTTTTTTGTATGAGGGGATCTCACATTCTCACTTTAGTCACTCTCCTTTCAAGTGAGTTGCCATGTTCTCTAGCAGGAACCTTTCCTAGGTGGGGCCTTCTCTCAAAGCATTTTTCTTATCCAAATATAGAGCACCAAGTTCTTCTTCAATTGGGCTAGCAATTGTAGCTGTTTAAGTGTGAGCCTGCCTTGTTTGCAATGTCAGAATCTCTCACTAAATGGCAAATCTCTGATCTCTCCACTCTATAGTTGTTTTCTCTCACTTAGACCAGGAAAACAACAGTCAGCTATAACCATGTCACAGCCTGAATGGTGTCCCATTCTGAAATTTCTTCTGTCAAATAAATTAGCCCATTACTTTTAAATTCTACTTTACTCAACTTTTCTGAACATCAGACAAATGCAGCCAGATTCTTTACCAACATGTAACTAAAATGTCCTCTAGCCAAGTTCTCAAAAGCATCTTTTCCCTACTGAAATCTCATGAGCTAAGCCTCTAATCTCTTAGCATTTTGGTCTTCCAAACTCCCACTATAATGGCCATTAAGCTCTGCTTACAACACACTATGGCTTCTTAACATGTTTGGCCTAAAATCAGCCACATTCTTCCCATAAACCAGTTCCAGAGGCCTTAGGGCCAACAATCGTCCAACTCATGCAATTTTCTGCATTACTTTTTTCATTTCTATGACAAAACACCTGCTAAAAACAACTTAGTAAATTGTGGTTTATTGTACAATCTATCATGGCAGGGCTGGCACAGTACCAGGAGTGTGTCTACAAGTTAGAGCCTTTGCTAGGTAGGCCTTGTCCTCAGGCATCTTATTGTGCTAGTGTCCTGTTCCTCATCAATGTGATAATCTCATTACCAATTGCAGCTGTTTACATCTGTACCTCCTTGTCTGCCACTTCAAGGTCTCTCACCAAAGGAACATTTCAGAAGGCAAAGAGTAGTCAGAGGAGAGGTGCTCATGTTTTATTCAGCCTGGAACAGCACCACCTACATTTATACTGACTACCAAATTGATGAGGAAGATTAATGATCACAATAATATAACCTTAAATAGTTAACCTCAATTTCTATGTCTTTATACATTTATTGTCTATGGACATTTTAACCTGAAGCTCTGAATTCTATCTGAAGCCATCTGTCATCATGATGAAATCTCAATTTTTAAGTGTGGGAGATGGAATTATTCATGCTGTTTGCATGTTTGGACCTGAGGACTTTATTTTAATGTCTCTAAAATGTATATAATTGATGAATAGACACTTCTAGAGTAGTAGGGATGTGAGTTTCTCTTCAGAACTTTAAATATTTCAGTCTATTTTTCTCTAGTTTCCAAATTTTGATTTATACATAGTCCAACCATGTGAGGTTCCAGTGAAAGTAACATATTTGCTTTTGGCTGATTGTCCAATTTTGAGTTTGTATTAGATTTTTAGGAAAGGATTTACTTGAGAATTTTTCAAGGGTTTTATCCTGAGGAACTCACTGGGATTCCTGAATGTGTAGCTTGATATTATTCTTTGGATTATTACTTCAAATATTTGTGTTTGTGCTTTTTCACCCTCCTTTTATTCACGAAATCTTATCAAAGTTTGTTTGACCTTTTGGTTGAGTCCTTTCTCTTCATATCTAATTTTTATTTCCCATTTATTTAACTCTCTGGACTTCAGTTTGGACATTTTCTATGTGCATCTCTTTTACTAATTTAGTTTCCTGTTTGTGTGTTCTGTTATATCCACCCAATTATACTTCTACATAAATCTAAAAATAATGTAGAACTTTAAGATCTATCCATTCTTCTCCTATTTCATGTACATTTCATAAATAGCTATGACGTTCTTTGATCACCCCCTTATCTTCTCTTATTCTCTTCTCCTTTTTACCAAATCCCTCTGCTTCCCAAATCCTTCTCCTGGTTTCTTTTTTATATCTATTTCTTGTGATCTACTGCATTTAATTTCAGGGAGGTATAATGACATGACATTGATATTTTTATTATTTCCCTTGATTAGTGATATTTAGAAATTTTATGTACCAATCACATATTCTTTTAGAAGTTCCAGAAGAATTTTGAGCATAATCACTAGGTTATCTTTTCTGTACTTATTAGAAATAGTTATATACATCACTGAAATAATCATCTTAAAGTATGAGTATTAAAATATTTATTATCCTTATATATTTAAATTCTTTTTTTCTTATAAATATAAGAAATGTGTGTGTATATGCATTCTCACATGCATGGGATCTTGTGGTTGTGTACATGTATGCATATATATGTGGAGTTCTGAAGTTGACATCAGGTATCTTGTTCACTTCCTACTTTATTTGTTGAGTTGGAATCTTTAGCAGACCTGCAATTTGCCTTGAGAGCTCCTGTCTAGGCCTCCTGAGTGGTGGGATTATAGGCATCTTCCATGCCTCCTCAGTTTTTACTCCAACCTCTGGTTCTCCTGTCTGGAGTTGAAGCACTTTATTCACTGAGCCATCTCTCTAACCCCTCATTATTTTATTCTTAGTGGTGTGTGGTGAGAAGTGTTTAAGTATGACAAAGTCTTATTTGTTCATATATTGTTTCTCTTTTATGGAATTCAATCTTTGTTTACTTCAAAAAGCTATACTTTCATAACTTTCGTGTTTCAGTCTATGGTCTATATTAAATTAAAAGTTTTGATATGATATGAGTTGTTATCTTTTTGTTTTCTTTTTCTCATATTTTATCTACTTTTCTGAAACCCTTTTTAATTTCTCTATTTATTACTTTGATCCTTTGGTATTGATTCACAGTATGTGTCTATTTCCAGACTCTCCATTCTGATCTTTGCCCCATTCATCCATCACTAACTATGTTGAGATGTTTATCTGGATTGCATCATTTAGAGGAAATCAGTATCTTAATATTATAGATTTTCCAAGTCAGAAACAATACCTCTAGTCTTAAGATATGGTTTTGTGTTATTTTATCTAGATGGAATTCTCAGATCCTCACACCGTATTTTCTGATACCTTACACGATTTTCATTTGTGCTCTCATATACAAAAACCAC
Organism: Nannospalax galili; assembly: GCF_000622305.1. Lineage (NCBI taxonomy): Eukaryota > Metazoa > Chordata > Mammalia > Rodentia > Spalacidae > Nannospalax > Nannospalax galili. Next base: position 5,783,220 of record NW_008360320.1, read on the forward strand.
ACATCAGTATCTTTTAATTCACTGCAAATAAGTTTTACTTAATCATAAGCTATATGTTATTGATTTATATAAATTTAATTTCATGTAGAAAGAAGTTGACCTGAAGAAAGTGTTATTTCTATAATTATTGGAGTTAAAAAGTTTGTAAAGGTGATATTTTTAAAGCACTGTACAAAGTTAGCTTCTATAGGGTTTGTGCAAGAAAAAATACAATTTACTTCTTCCTAATGATAAAAAATAATTTCTAACGCCGGTTTATGAGGAAAATTAATTATCTAGGGGCCAGAGAGATGGATCAGCAGTTAAAAATGCATACTGCTCTTGTAGATGGCCACAGTTTGGTTCCCATCACCCTTGTCGGGACCCTCACAACTGTCTATAACTACAGCTCTTAGGGGATCCAGTAACCTCATCTGGTTTCTGTGGTCACCTCCACTCACAAGCACATACACAGAGACCAAGTATAAATAAAAACAAAACAAAATATTTGAAAAAAAATTGTGTAATTTAAGTAACACTGACTGGGCATTGCATTTTATACTGAACACATAAAGATAACTGCCTAAGTCCTAAACTCACCAACATGCTATTGGGAGCATTAGTAACTGGTTAAATAACGATAATTCAAACTTCTGAGATTGTGATAGTTAGCTTTAATGATCAATTTGACACACTCTAGGATCCCCTGGGGAAATAGTTTCAATGAGTAAGGATTGTCTAGGTCAGGTTGGTCTGTGGGCATTTCTGTGGAGGAATTGTCTTAATAGCCTAAATATGGGCCGCACCTTCAGATAGCAGCCCAGATGTGAGAGCAGGAAGTTAAAGAATGAAAGCTTTTGCTTCTTTGCTCTGTTGTGTAGGCCTGTCCTTTGACAGGTGCCATCTTCCTGAACTCAGCTGCAGCTGCTTTGTCAATATCTCACAGCTGAGCTTCTTGATTGTTCATGCCCACCACCCCATGGAAGTAGGGGCAGGGAAAGCCATAGGTTAGGACTCTTACCTGAGTCCAGCCACACCTCCCAAACAATGAGCCGTGTGCAATTCAACCCTAATTGCTGTCATCTGGTGGAAGGGCTAGAGTATACAGGTTTGAAAAATCTAGAGGTGGTTCTCTTGTCATTTTGGGCTGCTATGTGGAAGCCACTCCTCCATGCTTGGGTGAAGGCTTTCTATAGCAACCTCAGGTGGGTAGCACCCACACTCCAGTAAGTAAACCATCACCCATTGCCCAATAAATTCATTGGTTTCCTGGAGTGCATTTTGGTGGACTCCAAGAGAGGAGGTGGTGGACATGTTTATACACACCCCCCATGCCCCCACCCAACCAAGTGGTTTTAACAACATGCTCTTTTGGGCTTCACCTATGCTTGCTGCCACTGCTGATTCATTTGTGGATATTAGGGCCAGCTACTTTGGACTTTAACATGGACTAGAGATCAGCTGCTGTCCAGGAGTCCTCCAGGCTTTCTGCCCCAGATTAGGACTACTCACACACCTAACATCCTAGACTGAGCTATCACCTGGTTGAGTTCTCAGCCCCTCTGGTGTAAGAGAGTCCTTTTTGGACTAATCTGACTGTATCATGTAAGCCAATGTAATAAATCCTTTTTCTATAGTTTTTTTTTCTCTAGAGAACCCTGACTAACACAGGGATATTAAGTTGTAAGAGTATCATATGATATTAATTTCTTCTAATAGTCATTGATTCATGTGAATCTTATGACTCAATTATAACTATTATTATGGATACATACATATATTTAAACATACATATTTAAAATTTTTTGAATTTTGGAAAATTGAAACACAAATTTCTTTGGATTTTTCCATATTTGCTTATTCACTTCCTCTATAGAATTTTTATTGAAATCTAATTCAACTCTTTTTCCTCAAAATATAATTTATAGGATATACATGAAAATAATAAAGTATAGTGATGAAATTTGAAATTTTGACTTACTTCTCTAACAGGAAATCTTGTTAGTCTGAGTATCTTTCTGTCCTTCGGTGATCTGTATCCACTTTTTCATTAAGTCTTTGCTGTTCACTACTTGTCTTATGACAGTACTTGACTTGCAAATATTTCTTTCCAGTTTTTGTCTGACTTTCTTACCCACTTCTTAACTGAAGATATAGCCATGTCATTCAACTTTTATACTGTATATATGTTATTTTGTGAATTTCCTTAGAAGCAACTTGACATCCAACCTCAATATTTAATTGTCAAACCACTGTGTGCAGTATTAGCACAAAACAAATTCATTGTCTCTGACTAGTAAACTGTTCTCACAATTTTCTATTTCACTTGTTGATACATTTTTCATTGGCTTATATTTATACTCTCTCTTCTTTTATCTAATATATTCCATCTAAATATACTTCTCTTGTACCTGATGAAGCTATCAAAGAGAGTTTGTGTATGAAAAATTCATAGTGACTTGTGTATTTGGGTATACTGAGCCCTAACATTTAACTGAAGTTTAATTGGGTATATGATATGATTTTTATCATGAAGACACAGAAAATATTACTGTCCTGCCCTGTGCACCATGTCCCACTGCTCAGATACATAATGGTGATTGATTTCTTAGTTCATTATAGAGATTTTTTTCCTCTTTTGGTAGCCTTTACATTTTTTCTTTTCTTTTTGTAGATTTTAAGTTTCACTGCTTTTAAAGTCATCAGTCTCTTTCATTTTTGTCTTGTTAGGCTTATCACAAGCCCATGCCCCCTGAGTTCTCATCATTGTTTTTACTTCTTGGACACTATATAATTAATTCATTAAATTATTTTGACCAACTTCTCCTTTTAATTCTTTCTGAAGTTTTAGAATATGAATCAAATCCCCCCTTGGTGTCTCCAATCCTCTTTTTCTTCCCTTCCTATTCATTCCTTGAATGAACTCTTTATATTATTTCCATTTTCCTGATACTTCTTGGGGTGTATCTATTGGAACCATAGATGTTTATTTACTTATTTACTTACTTATTTTTGAGACAAGGTCTCTTTGTAGCCCACTCTCAGCTATCTGGGAACTTGCTCTATAGAGCAGATCCACCTGCCTCTGTCTTTGGAGAGCTGGAACTAAAGGTGTGAGCCACCTTGCCCAGGGACATGCTTCTACTTTTAACTGACATTTTCACACCCAGAATGCCCAGTTATCAAATTGATATAGTTTGCTTTTGTTTTGTGATCTCAGATATGCAAGAATTACCTGTGAAAATTTAAAAACATTTACTATATTTATTGTTAACTTAATCTCTAAGTTTGTAACATGCTGCTTTTGTCATATATTTGTTGCAGTTTTAAAATATCTTTTTACTTTCCCTCATGAGTTTTCATGCCTTTGGGGATTAGTTGCTTTTACTTGTTGAGTCCTTAGAGAAAGCATAATAGTACAAAAAGCTTTATTTAGATAATTTGTACATTAACCCAGATATTATTCTTTGTAGAGTAATATTCCCACTTTCCATTCCCAGCACTGTTCTTACAAGGGGCACAATAAGGAGGGAGAAAGCATACTTATTCACTAAAACTTATAAACATTTTAATTACATCAGAACAACTAAGAGAGTTTGTGCTCCATGATTTCTATGTCATTAATTTCATCTACATCTCTGCTATTCAATCTCCAACAGCACTACTCATCCTCTCCTGCCCTGAAAACATTCACCAATGTCTGGAGGGCTTTTGCTCAATGATAATTCCATCAATTAGTCTTTGTGGAACATCTTTAGGCTGGGATAAAGCACCATCCTCTCAAGCAGCTGTCCTTGGATAGTTCCTTGGAGGATAAATACAGAATCATAGAAAGTTATTCACCCCCTGTATTATCCTCTTTACTGTAGACTCCTTTCCTAGTGAGCTAATCAGTCAGATGGTGGCAGGTATTCATTTCCTAGTGCCTCCCTGTATCAGGATTTTGTAAAAAGTGTAGAGTCTATGAACATTCTTAAATTTTCTGTGAATAAATTTCTTATTAAGAATATTTGATCATATTTGAAAGCTCTGTAATAAAATAGAAAGGAACAGCTAGGTAAAGCAAAGCAAGACAATTGTATATATTTTTTAGGGTTACTTCCAGAATAGTTACTGAAAATCAGTTAATATGTAATCAGGTTAAAGCTTCCTGGACTTTGCATTCTTCATGGATAAATGCAACAGAGAGCTGCTACTTTAATGTGTATCAACATATAAATGCAAACAACATTATGCTTTAGCACTTTTTTAATATTCAGCTTTGTTTTATTAACCTTTTATGGGTCTTTAAATGCTTGGAACTCAATACTAAACCAATGGGTAAGAAAGAAAAGAGGCGAAGATTTCCCACATAATGTGATAAGGATTTTATTTGATTTCCTTCAGTTCCATATAGTTTAAGAAAGCTGAGAGGAGATGGCACTCACCCATCCGTTTAAAATCAGGGCTATATTTCTAAGGACTGAAACAGTTACAGTTGTAGCATTCATTACATTGGAAGTGTCACATTTTCTAGTATGACAAGATGTATTATGGGTAGGAGGTTTTACCAATGTGAAGAAATCTCACTCCAAGTTGTTTATTTGATTTTCTCCCGTCTGCCTCTTTGTACTTTCTGGACCAACCTTAGGATAATGGGATTACTTTATGCCTTCCACAGCAGGCTCTGGATGAGTGCACAGAGGCCAGTGGCAAAGAGAAATAAGATAGCTGTAAAAATGCAAACGCTAGAAGTTAAAAAAGGTGCACCCAATAACTTGCCCTTAAATTTAAAAGGAACTAAATGAGGAACTTCTGGACAATTTATCTTGCTGTTTACTGATAACAAGTCACTTTGTTTTTATGTGCTCAGTCTAGTATTCCATAATTTATTTGAAAGAAGATGAGAAATAATGTAGATAAATGATGAAGTGTCAGGGTCTGACGCTCTTAAATGAAGCTATTATGGTCAAAGAGAAAACGTAAAACCTGCGGCTCATTATGAAAGTGTTCTACTTGTCAGTTAAGTGAAAAGGCCTGGAATGATTTCCAGTTTATTTGTCATTGCAGTTATTAAAGCTGTCTTTTTGGTGCCATGAAAATGAATTGAAGACTTTATTTGAAGTAAATTTGTACTAAAGCTTTCAGATGTATCTTATGTGAGCTCAGTGAGGCAGGGAAGAAGCTTAAAGCTGAAATATCACAAGGAGACAACACCAAAGTCTTTGAAACACACTTGAATATTTAAGTGCCAGCAAGTGAAGTGTCTTCTTGACAAGGAAACAAACTTTCTGGATGATATAATGAAATCAGCTTTGTATTAGAATGTAGCAATTGGTCAGTGTTAGTAGAAGTTTTATTCCTATGAGGAATTAAATGCTTGGGTGCTTGAGACACTGATCTGCCAGACTTTCTTGTGGTTGATTTCCAAGAAAAGTAAAAGAATCATTACAAATAATTTGCATATAATAAGATATAGTGAAAAATAACATAATAGATATATCAAACACAAAGTGTACTCTCTTATGGGTAACAGTAACTGCCGCACTAGAACAATTTCTTCTTGTTAAAAGAGATAAGAAGTCTGAAACAAGAGTTGTACAATGTGTCCTTCAATCAGTTATAGAACTGCATTGTGCTACAAGGAATGAATATATTATTGAAGTTTTATGTCAAAGTTCTATTCTTAAAATGCCCTATATGCTTGTCAAAATGTGAGGATGATGTATAGTTTCCCTATACTAGAAAGACACTACAAATCAAATGTACCAATGATAGGTTGAGATGGCCATTTTTATCTTAAAAAAATGTAACTTTTATGTCTTCCCTTATTGGGGGAAATATTAAAAAGCCTGTGGACTTTCCTTAAGAAACTCTAAAAATTACAAGTGCCTTTTTGCATATTCTAGCTACGGTCTTTGAAAATGTAAAAGTGGATACAAGCAGGCCTATTGAAGAGGAAGGAAAGAGAGCTTTCTCGCATTAGTTTTTTTATTCTACTGTATGAAAGAATTACTTTGCTGAATGTTTTATTTCCAGTCTAAGATCTCTCCCAGTCATAGCTTTGACTCTTGATTGTGGATATTACAAATGTTTTGACACATCTTCAGGGTCAGTTTAGAAACAAAATGGATTCTGCGTCACCCTTAGAAGTAATCTTTCATTGTTTCCATCAAATTTTATAGCCATTTTCTGTGACATTGTCAGAGTGAGTGGGAAAACGGGGTCTTTTATTAGATGCCTTATTTTCAGACATTTAAATGTATGACAAAAGTTTCCTTTAAAATCAAATTTAAAGCTATATTTAGAATCGCTGAAATATTTTTATAACTTTTGTATGCTAATAGCTATGAAGTCCAATGATTTAAAAATGAGTGCTTTATAAAATCCTCACTGTAATGTGGTCAAAGCTGCATCACAGGAAGCTGCAATTAAAGGGAGAAAGATTTATGCTGTGTCCTGATAACAAATCAGACTCTTTATTTTTAAATGAACTAATTTTACATCAATCAACTAATTTCCTTTAGAGACCGGATGTCACACTTGTATCACAGGCTGGCCTGAAGCTCACTATTTACCTTAGGCTGGCCTCAGACTCATGATGATTCTCCTGCCTCAGTCTCATGAGTGCTGGCATTATAGGTGTGAACAACTACACCAGGCTCAGCATTTCTTTACACTATCGATAAGAATTGAAAAATAACAAAGGATAATAATGCTGTATAATAAACAATTATCTTGAGGAAAACTGGAAATAATTTTTATTACCAGTATTTATACTTAGATTCACCTTCTGCATATATGCGCATTCCATAGGAACCTGTATTATTTAATGTTTTCAAATTAAATTTGCTTTTCCCAATTTATTTATTTAGTATATGGATGCTAAACATTAATTGAATTACAAATGTTTTTTCTTTTTATTTAGTTTATATAATGATAAAATCAGAATAATTTAAAAATACATAAAATTGATTAAAAGCAAGGCTTCCAATTCAGAACAAATTTATTGGAAAGCTTCCTTTTATTTTCTTTTGGAAAAGATTTCTGACCTCAAATACCCGAGAAACAGAAAATTGACCATTAGCCCTGGGTCTGAAAGATCCTGCATTGTATTCCTTGATCTCTATACCTGAGCCACTTATCTTTTCCTCCTGAAAATACTCAGATTTAATGTGTGACTTTGGTCAGTTTAATAATATGGACTTAAATAACTCTTAAGTTAGTCAGCAGGAACTAGACCTGGTTTGATTTTTGTACTCGTGTTTATTCTTTCTATGAATAAATATTTACAATGGCTTCATAGAGAATTAATCAATAGATGCTTATTAAACATTAAAAATGGGAAATAGTGATGAAGTTCAGGAATACACATAATGTTTTTCTACATAACTTTGTAGTAATAAGATTTAGAAACGAAGCAAAATAATTTTTTTTCTGAGAATGCTGGCATTCAACTGCAGTCTCAGCAGTCAGGAGGCTGAGCAGGAGAAAACAATGTAAATCAGCCTGGGATACAGAGAGACCTTAGAAGTAGTTTTAGGAACGAATAGTAGGAAAGACTTTTGAGTTATATATAAAACTGTTTAATGGCTTATAGGGCAATAAATTGTAACTTTTGGAGTCCTCTCATCTGACAAGAATGATGAGTACTTTTACATAGGAAAAATCAATGCATTAATTTCTTGTCCTTAACAATCTTACAATTGAACATGAATAGAAATCCAAATAATAAATATGCAACAATCTGTTGTATGTCTCCCAAATTCAGATAAATTTTGTGAAAAATATATTTAGGCATTGTAATGTTTTCATTCAAACACTAATGTTCTAAAGTCAGATCACTTCCCCAGCTTTGAAGTGTGTTCTAGTTGGAATGGTAAGTCGTTTTTCTAGTGAACCAAACTAGTCATGATTTTAGTTTCAATGTTCATTCTGCTGCTTACAATTAATAGGTTTTTTAACATCTTACTCTATATTTGAAATAGATTTGAATAAATTTTCTAAAAATAACCTGATAAACCTAGTTGCACTAAAACCATTATTAATTAAGAGTTCCTGGTATTGGTAGTGCCCGACTATAGCCAGCACCAGTGCTTGGAAGTCCAAGGCAAGAGGATCTTAAGGTTGAGCCTACTCTGGTATTTATGATACTCTGTTTTACAAACAAACCAATCAACCACAAAATGCAGACATCTTACCTTAGCAATGCTTATTTTTTTTAATTAATTTATTATTTTTATTTTGAGTGTATTGCTTGTATATCTGTAAGTACACCCATGTCATGCAATTCCTACAGAGGTCAGAAGAAGAGGGTATCAGATCCCCTGGAACTGGAGTCAGGGATAGTTCTTAGCTACCTTTTGGGTACTAGAAACTAAAAACAGGTCCCCTGCAAAAGCAGCTAGTGCTCTACTGCTACGTCTTCTCTGCAGTCCCCAGCAGCGCTTATTTTAAAGAGATAGAGGTATAAAAAAGGGAATCCCTTTACAATTCGTATGCATAAAAAGTTCTTTGTCCTTACCTCATTAACTGTATACTTATTTGTTATGAACTGAATTGCATCTTCTAGAAATCCCTGTGTTGAAGACAAAACTAGTCAGTTTTCCATTGTTATACCAAATAGCATAGATAACTTCTAAAAAGAAAATGTTCATTTCCACTCACTGTTTTGGAGTTTCTGTAAGTCATTAGCTGGCTCTGCTGCTTTGAGAACTGCACATCAGGGCAAATCCACAGTGGGGAAATCACCACCTCATGACTGGGAACTGAAAGTGAAAGATTAGGTTCACACATCCTTGAGAGAGCCTGTCTGCATGTCTCAAAGACATTTCACTGATCCCCAACTTTTAAATTTTGTACGACTTCTTATGCAGACTAAGAAACTAACGTAACACAAGTTAGTTTGGAGACAGTCAATAACCAAGCTAGAATGAAATCATTACTCCTAAGTTTTAGTGCATTTGGAGATAAGGTCTTTAAAACAGGTGATTAAGAATAAATTATCTCCTAAGATTGAAGACCTACCCTGATATCTAGTGTGCTTATTAGAAAAGGAACCAATAGAGGAATGTGTGGGTGCAGAGAAAATGACCCCCTGAGGATATAGTGAGAAGGAAATTGTAGCAAGCCAGAAGATAGGACTCAAGAGAAATCAGTCCTTCCTGCATCTTAGTCTGGAATTCTAGACCTGGATCATATGGGCCACCAGCCTGCTCTATTTGTTATGGCAGCCCTGCGGACTAACACAATGTTGTATTCACTAAAATGTTTATCTGTATTAAACAAGCTATTGTTGATGAGAGCTAAAGCTGATATTTTATAACATATATAGTTATAAATTCATTTGGTCATATCATTAATTTGTTGGATGTGCAGATAAGTTAGAAGAGAATAACAGTAAATCACCAAATAACGTGTAGAAACTAACACTACAAAAATATTTTTCTCTTAAAATGTATTAAACCCTTAGTTCTGTACTTTGTATTCACCAGAATGTCTCTTATGTTAACGAATTCAACCTCTTCTGTTTTATGAAGTACTACAGAAATAAACATTGCAGGTTTATTTCAGTTACATCTCGGGACAACATCACTAATTCCAAGGAGTATGACTGCATTGGAGAGCACTTCGTGTTTCTTAGGCCCGATTTGCATTCCTTCTGGTACTTCTCTATAATATAAGGTGTAGATTAATAAGGGCAATCTGAATCTCAGCCTTGCCTCATGAAAGCTTTATTTGGTGACATCTGCTTGCATTTTTACTTCAAGCTTCTATACAGACTAAAAGTGACAGGTACGCAGCTACTCTCCAGACTCAGACACAGAAAGCCAGATCCTAACCATTGGCCAGCAATATTTGATTTTTCGTGAAAGGGTTGGTACCGTTGTTAAGGATAAAAATAAATGCATATGATCAAAAGTCTATTTACCCTATAAGTACTTTAGGGATAAAATTAATTAAAATAAATGATTATATTTCTAACATTCTGAGAACTGGGTAAGACTCTTTGGCTTTGTTTCTTTTTGTATACTCTTAATTTTTTCCCCACCATGTACTTCCTGTCTTTTTTAAAAAGAGCAAGGCAGTTTACTTCTTCTTTACTCAGTGACAGTTTGGGATTCGAAATCTCCTTCGGCAGCTTTAGCCAAATAATGAAAACCTTAAAAAAGCTCTTACCCAAACATAAACTCTTTCTGTGGGCCAGGATAAGTGAATCAGCTACAAATAGTGAATGCCTATTACAGAAAATAAAACTGGAGCACACTCTTACTTGTGTGGCTTGTTCCTTTGAGCCTTACCTTCACTCCCAAATCACCAGGAGCAAGTCACATGTAAAATGAATGTTCTATTCCAAGAGATGGGAGTGCAATTTCCTTGGTGCATTCGTCTCTTTTTCTGAAGAGATAAATGAGCCCTTGATCTTAATGGAAAATCTTTTTTCAGTTGAATGGCCTGGCCGAGGTAGTTGATAGATACAGTTTGCATGGCCCCATATGTTGGATGCATAAACTGAGCCCCAGGGAATTTAAATGGCTTCTTTACATTACCCAGGAGCCACAAGACGAGTCTTGTTCCCAGAACGATGATTTTTCATCTTTGCCACATGGCGTTAGGAAACCTGTACCTGCTCTCAAGGATATTTCTCTAAATAAAAGGTAATAAGTGGTCAGACATGTAGTGAATATATTAGAGCTACTTTTACCCTGGTGTGCTATTATTTGGGGCTTATGAATAGGAAATGTAAAGTAATCTCAGAAGGAATTTTATTCTAATGTTCTTTCAAAGAATGAAAGCTTTTCTTTGTAAGGAATTAGGATGACAAAAACCCCAAGATTATTGGGAACCCGGTTGCAGATCTTTCCTTGGTAAGACTGGAATGAGTTATCATCCGTAAGGGATAAGCAAAGTGCATTCATTTTCCTTCTGTAAGTTAAATTTCAGAGGAACTGTTGCCAGAGGCATTGCAGCAGATCATTCAGTCACAGTGTTGTACTGAGAAGTAATGCTACCTTTTAATCCTTCCGTCTAGTATCTTAGTAGTCCCTCTACTCACATTCAGCATTGGGTATTCTGACTTAAAATTCTCACATAGCCACAGGTGAAAGGAGAAATTAAGGTGTTTTATATTTCATCATTACACTGGATAATGGACTGTTTTCCCAGAAATTGCTGAAATGTCACTTATATTCATATCACCAGCATTCCAAATTTATTACCAACTTATATAACTAGACATGTCAAACACTGTCTTCAGTGGAATGATAACCTTATTGACTCTACATGAACTTTTTTGGAAGTACCAATTTCAGTAATTATATTTAGACAGCAAAACTATAAGGATTCAAGAAATATATTATAAATAAGTGATTTCTACTTTTCTGGCTTCCTTATGAATAATGATTTTTCTATTAAGGTCTGTGTGCTTCTCATGGGAGAGAAGGATGGGCTTTGTCACCATGGATCGCTCTCTCTAAGAATCTTCTTCCCCCTATTCTCTATGGTTTATTTTGCCACCTATGGTTTATTTTGCCACCTTTACATTGCCTTCTGTTTCTACTCGCTGATGGGTTCACGGGGTGTTTACTTTCTAAGATTTTCTTGTGGAGCTGCATATGAAGTCTTTTAGGGCATTGACTTTTTTATACTCACAAATATATTACTTAATATATTATAGAAAATGTGATGAAAATGGACTTAAGAATAACAAAATTACTTCTGAAAGACAGCTTTATTTTGATATTGGTGTGAAAAATTCAGCTAAAAATAGAAATTCTGCATATGTATTCCACTTTAAAGTAGGACATAATGAATTAGATTCTTCACATACATTTTAATTAAATACATGCAATAAACTACATAGTTGATGATGTTTTCCAATTTTCATTGACCACAGTTTCCTCCTAGCATAAATACATAAGGAGGTGATTATTTTTATTCATGCAGTGATTTGATAAATTTATTATCCTCTTAAAATTCGATGTAAAGACCACATTTCTTATTTTGAAAGTGAGACTAACTTAGAGGGTACATCCTAACCTTTGATGATGTTCACCTCAATGAACATGATAAAGTTCCTTACAATTATATGTAACTAAAAACAAAATTGTAAACAAAGGGTAAACAACTCTAGTTAGCTTTCAAAGGGGTAATATTATGGCATTATTTTGGGTTGCATTGCAGATTCCAAGAAATAGGTCAACAATCAAGAATAAAGTTTGAAAATTTTCCTCTGGAAATGCTCTACACTTTGTAATTTTGTCCTTAACCTGGTTTTCAAAAATTGAGCCTTCCATTACAAATATTTCATTTCTGAGAAGAAAGATTCTGATTTTCTAGTTTTGGATACTTGCCCTTCTAACATGAAAAACTTTCTGCATTACAATTAAATGTGCTATTAGAAATATAGGTCAGCTTTCAACAAATGAAGTTTCCAGAGAATGAGAGTGAGAGAAGCTTTGGAAGAACTTCCAAACACTGAATACATGGAGAACTGACAAACCACATTGAAAATTTTGGTTGATCCCGAGAAATATGACATCATGGAGTTGGAAAGCCTGATTTGATAGTTTACAGTTCAGCTGGCAGAACAATCATAAGACTGATAGGAAAATAAGAACAAATTGTTCAGATAATAGTTTAAGGAAATAAGATAATAGATATTCCAAAGAACATTGTGCTTCGCTGCTGCATAAATTATGTGATGGTAACAGGTAACAGGCCAGAAAGATGACTTAAGTAGAATATCTAATGCAATGTTTATTGTTGTCATAGGATATAGATTTTTGTATTTTTTTAAATCTGAGTCCTTCAAATAAAAGAAATCTGGGGGTTCAAGAGATAGCTAAACAGGTAAGAGCAATTGTTGGGTTCAATTCCTGTACCTACATGGTGGCTCTCAAAGGTCTGTAACTCCAGTCCAGGGGATCTGACACCCTCTTTTGGCCTCATTGTGAACCATGATGCGCATACATTCATGCAGGCTGTGCTGGTTAATTTTGTCAACTTGACACAAAGTAGAGAGCTTGGAAAGACTTTGAACTTGCTATGTAGACCAGGCTGGCCTCGAACTCAGAGATCTGCCTGCTCCTGCCTGCTTAGTATCTTTTGTTTTTGTGAGAAATGTTTCTCAGTTTTACACATGAGCTATTACTTTATGGGCAAAGTAAAATGGAGACTGGATGGTGATGATATGAATTCGATCATTTAAATATATTTGTCTTCATTTTGTTTAAATTGTGTTTATTTTGTTTAATTGCTGTTTTTTTCCAATTTTGAGACTTTTCCCAAGTAAATAATATTGTTTTTTATTGACTATGAATATCTTCAAATTCTTCTGTTGTTATGTGCTTATATGTGTTATGTCCTGACTTTTTAAATAAATACCATAAAAATAGCTAACGTTTTTTATAGACAGGGTCATCATGTTCAAAGACCAAGAATTCTATGCTATCCTGCCTACTCATGTCTACCATTTTGTTAAACAACTCACAAAGTGATAGAGCCTATATAATTCTGAATTTGTATATATATGTATGTGTGTTTGTGTATGTCTGTGAGTGTATGTAGAAACTCCCAGTGGAAGACAATATTATGTGCCCTTTGAATCAAAACACTTCAACCATTTTCAAAATCACTTTGATAGTTTTAAGTCTATTATGAGTGTTAATGTTATAAATGCATCTTAATTTTATTGAAGAATGTTAATAAAGTATTTTAAATCATTTGATTATAGAATTTATAAAACAGCATATATAATAGTATATAAAAATAAAATGTGTTATGCAGGTTGCTGGAGAAAAGGCAGGAACTGTTTTACCTGGCCATGAACCCTATGAACTACAGGGCCAACCTTCTAGGCAAGTTATGTCCACTTACGGAATACTGGCATGACAATTATGAAGGTAACAAATTGCTCTTTGTTTGGATTTGAGACCTACTCCACAGTAAGGAAACCATACATGGTACTGTAAAGTAGGCCAAAATCCATGACTGTATCCTTAACACTTATGAAACCATGAGTCTCTGCATACCTCCTCATTCACTAGAACAAGAGACTTCCCTGATTAAAGCTGGGAGCAGAAATTGTCTTGGGTATAAAAGTAAATATTTAGACGTTTGAAAACATGTCTATTTAGCTAAACAAAGTATTTTCCCGCTCCTTCCTCCCCCTTGCCTTAGGGCCTGTACTCTTTCTAGTCATGGATTTTTGGCATAGTGGACATATCTTGCCTGGAAGGTTGGTACTGTAGTTCATAGGATTCTGACAGTGTGCTGGATAGTTTTAGTGTCAACTTGACTCACCTGGGTTGAGGGAGCCTCAACTGGGCAACTGACTTCATTGGACTGGCCTGTAGCCGTATCCATGGGGCATCGTCTTGATTGTTGAGTGGTGTGGGTGGTGCCACCCCTGGGAAGGAGGGCCCGTGTTGCATAAGAAAGCAGGCTTAGCAGGGGCCAGGGAAGCAAGCCAGTAAGCAGAGTTCCTCCATGGCTTGTGCTCCAGCTCCTGCCTCCAGGTTCTTGCCCTGAGTTCCTACCTTGGGCTCCCTGATGAACTGTGACCCAGGAGATGTAAGATAAATAAATCCTTTCCTCCCCAAGTTGGTAGTGGTCAGAGTGTTTTGTCACAGCAATGAACAAACTAGGACAGACACCCTCTTCTGTCCTCAGGCACTGCTCGATACAGGTGCACTTACATGCATGCATAACATTAATACATGTAAATTTAAAAAAATAATTTTTTAAAATAGATATTAAAATACTATGAAAGCACTTATATAATCCATTTTCATATAGCAAACTCAAGTTTTATGAAATATTTAATAATAGTTCATACTTTGTGGAAATTTTATATGAGATTAAAATTATAGTAGGTTCCAAAGCTTTGTGGAATCGGCACAGTGCTGAACAGTGAGCGTGACCCAAGTGAACACAGTATGTGAGTGTTGTGAAGTTCTTGCACAGACATTGTACCAATCAAATAGGCCAATATCTTGACACATCACTGCTCACACCATTCCAATGAAAGCTTTCCTCCCATGTCAAAGTTGGCCATTTTTTAATATTTTATTTACTATTTTAATTTTATATGTATGAGTGTATTTCCCTCATGTATGTAAATGCACCTGTGTCATGCAATGCCTGTAGAGGTCAGAAGAGGGTGTCAGATCCCCTGGGACTAGAGTTATGGAAGGTTGTTAACCACCATGTGGGTGCTGGGAACTGAAACTCTGTCCTCTAGAAGAGCAATCAGTGCTCTTAACCACTGAGCCATATCTCCAGCTCTCCCCCCCACCACGATTAAAAATTGTAAAAATTGATCTAATATGCCTGACTATATCCTTCTATATCTATAAACTCTTGTTTTCAAAAAAATGTGAAAATTCTTTACTGTGGTAGAAAAAATAATGAATAACTTAGTTTACTTCATCCCCTGAGAAACACTTTCTACTTCCATGCTTGAAGGCATGTCATCATATTTTATCAGTCTTGTCACTAAGATACTCCTCTCTAGACCCTTCATGGCAATGAGTCATCAGATTCTTAAACTATTCAGTTACTCCATGACCTTTTCCCCTCAAACAATTTCGTTCTTTATCATTCCTCAAAAGCAGCCCAGGCTCTGAGCACATCTTCCAGTGAGGGAGGGCTTGTCCTGGCACTCCCATCCTCACTATTAGTTCCGCCTGAGATGACATCAGGGTTGTTCTGACAGCTCTCTGTGGAGGGTGTTAGTAAAGAAGAAAATAATCTGTTTCTGAAATCTCTTTCTGAGGACAGTAAACAGTGCTAGTTTGTTACTCCAAATGTAACAAAAACCAAAGCCTTGAATTTAATGCTTTGGGGAACCTAATATAATAATGCAAGCAGACATAGTAACCCCGCAGAGTGTTTGAGGAAGACTATGTGAGAATGCTAAACCAAGGATATTTCCTAAAAGTCATACATTACAATAGCAGAATGAATGACAGAGGATGGTTTTGATTATGAGAAGGGATTTTCTTAGGTCTCTTACTTTCCCTTCACCTACATTCGGGAAGCTTTTGTAGCTAACACACACGTTCCTGAATGCTTCATATGTATTTTTAAAATGTTGAAATGGCTTCTTCAAAAAACTCACATTAAAATCAATAATGCAAGATAGCTATACCACTACTAGAGGTTCTAACATATTCATATAAGAATATTGCAAAACATTGCATCTCCAAACTTTAGCTGGTATGTGCTAAGTACAAACCAATAAAATCAGTTGTATGTCCTTTACAAACTTCCACTCAAATTTTTTTAAATGTCTTTAGTCAATAAAAGTAACTTTCCGCATATATTTTTAAGTATATAGCATATCTTAATTGCAAATATTTGGTAAGATCCATTTGAAAACTGATATTTTCTCTCAATAGGGAGCTATTCAGCCATACTGTTTTTAAATTAATGGCTAAAACTAAGAGTCTTGTATCAGATGGAACATTGGCTTTTCATTTCTTCATAAATTTTATCAAGAATGACTTTTCTCATATTTACTAGTCTATGATCTCTAAGATTTGCCTAAGATGTTTCTATGTATAATTAATAATGTAATCAGCAAAGTGTATCCATAGGGAACTCAGAATTCTAAAGTCACACGTGAATTAAAGAAAAATATGAGGTATTTCACTACTATTTTTTTCCAGTCTGATACATTAATAATTTGATTGCCTAACTAAGGTTAGATACAGATATATAGTCAGATATTTGTAAAATTCTCAGCTGACATATAGAGAGTGTTAGCTATTGTTTCTCTTTTGAAGTCAAAGACCTGAGCTGTTCATTTTGTAGTCTGACAATCACCATTGCAATCCCCTGAATTCCCAAAGCTTTTCATGCGGCCTCCTCAAGGACGCCTATCGTGTCTTAGATATTTCAGTGACAGATGGGATAGAACGTGTCCTGTGATGTATAACTCTGGAGCCATAGTACTTAATCCTTCTAATACTAATAGCTACATTATCATAGAGATTTATGAGAATGTCAGTTTCAAGTTCCCAGTTCCATTCATGGGTTTTTAAAACTTCAGCTGCAAAAAACATGCATCCATCCCATTAATTCTAATTATCATGGTTCATCTTCTCAGCAGTTTTGCACTCCGGAACCTTTCAGTGCAAATTAACGTACCAAAAAAGTGTATTAATTAATATTTGTAGCTTTTAATTTCTGCAAGAGTGTTGTCTGGAAGCAGCTGGCAGTACAGGGCCTCTGCTATTGAATCTTTGCCAAACAAGTGCAGATGTAATTTTGTTATCTCTTGCTTAGTCATTTACGCAAATTAATTTGAACAATTAGCCTTTTACTGGTCCTTCATGAATCATGCAAAAGGGATCTGCCAAAAATTGCTAGTTGACAGAAAAGAATTGGTTAATGCTGTGCATTTTGTGGGAAGGTAATGTAGAGGGAAATTCAACATCGTTTTAGACTGTGGACAATTGCCTAAATATTCTATAGCAAAATTTACTTAGCACTTACAAGCAAATGTGATGATCACACTTAATGAAGAATCAACCTGCATGCCAGTGAATCATTCATGCAATATCCAACCTGAATGTATCTTATAAATGTGAAGCAAAAAAATATTTCATTAAGAAATAAAAATTAATGAGCTATTGAGCTATTTTAGAAATCACAGTCCTTTTATGTTATCCAGAATGTTTAGGTTCATTATTAAATAAGAAAAAAAATATATTTTTAACCTCACTTAATAGCTTTGAATAGCCATCCTACTTTCTAAGGAAATAATCATCAAAACTTTCTTAAAATATTTAAATATGTATTTATTATAGTTTGAAGCCCTAGGAAAAGAGGGTTTAAGTAAGAGAAACATAATCAAATTTTCTGTAAAAACAAAAAAGAAGAAATATATTTTTACTAGTCACAGAAAATTACCAGTATCGTAAAGGAAAACAAATTTTGAAATATTTTTAATTCTTCTCTTTGGAACTGGTGTGAACTACTGGAAATTTTATTATTTTACTTTAACTTCAACTTATTTTCTCTTGCTTTTTAAAATTACTGCTGCTAAAGATTCTTTCATTTAATTTTATAAACAGGTCTGTATGTACTACTGTAATTTCAAATTAACATGTACAGAAAAGTCTTTCTTTACATAGAATTCATTTAGAAATATTCCAAGATATACCAATATTAACATAAGTTATGCTTTTATGCACTTGCAATATGCTCATACATGTTCACATATATAATTACAATTAGTTAAAACATGTAATCCCATCTAATTAGTATCTGGTTATGTAAGAAATTGTTAGTGTCATAAATTTTGGATAAAGAGAATTTCAAAAAAGACAGTGTATTTATTTAAGGGCACTTCAATTTAAACTGATTTTAAAAAAACAAGTCTGCTTAGGATGGACTAAAGACTCATCTATTACAGAATGTTTTTGTTGATGTTAAATCAAGTTACTGATCACTGTAGAGATAATAAATCATTTTAATGATACATTTTTAAATTATCAAGAAAGAATTAAAGCTGCAAAATGGTTTGCAATTTTTTTTTTCCCAATGAAACAAAAATTTCCTGAGTAAGACTTCTGCAGGTCTAACACTAATGAAAATATAATGTCAACTATTTGAAACACTTAGAAATATTCTTTTTCAGAAAATCTTACTTTATCTCTCTCAGTTTCAATAATTTTTAGGTGTGTTGATTTGCTTTAGAGATTATTCATGTGACATAAATTAAAACATTTTAAAATGAAATCTGCTTAATTCTTTCTGTTTGAAGAAGCAGCACTGTTCATTAATAATGTTCAAAAACCCACCACAAATAAATATATATTTTTAAAAAGAACCTACAATATCATTTTGCAAAATAACTACAGTTGACCTTTTGATATCTTTTATTTCCATATTTTTAAAATAATCATGATATAGCAAAATATTAATTAAAATAAAATTATCTTGCTATTAAAATAATTTTAGTATCACTTTATTTAGCTGCCTATTTTGGGATTGCTGCATATTAATTATATCTATTTTTAGTTGTAACTAAAAGAAATGCATATCTTTATTTATAAATTCTTCCTATAATTTAGTTAAATCTTAAGCCAGTCTCTCAGAAACAATTATCGTGTCCTTAAATCATATGACTATTTTAAACTTTGATAATGTAACTTTACTGAAATATAAAACAGCTGTTCTTTCTTTAGATAGTTAATTCCTTCTCTAAAAGCCTCAAATATTATTAGCAAAATTATAACAAAAAGAATCATCAGGATTATATTACAATTAAATATAATATAGTCTTTTCTTTATCAGAAGTTAAATCTTACCTCATATGCTGATGCAAAATGATTAAAATGTGAAAGTCTGTGATTAGTTTCTTAGTTATTTGCAATAATTAGCTTAAAATTACTTTGCAAAATGTTACACAAATAAAAGTTATTGAGAGTAAAATATCAGTTAATATTTCGGGCATATACTAATCTGATTTTAGAATTGCTATTGCTGTGTCATAAAAACAGTAATAAGACCAAATATCTCTAGAGTTAGAGATTTTTTTCATTTCATTGGCTAAAATACTTCAGGAAACTGTTTCCCTTGTTTGGATTTTTCAGACCTTATGATTAGTGTATATTAATTGTTGAAAATAATAGATTTTATTGTGACATCTTACATGTCTATTACATGCTTTGATCAATTAAAACCACATTGCCTTAATCAAATTTAATTTATACTCTAATGTAATGTAATCTTATATATAATTACCAATTAAAAAATTCAACTACATAGATTGGTTCAATTTTAAAGTTTTAGCTTTTCTTGCTTTCATTAGCAAATATTATCATTTACTTATTTGTTTCAGAGTTGCATAGTTTATGTAAGAAATATAGTATAATTCCTTGGCTTTAGTTATATTTTAAAATCTAACTCTCCCAAACAAATGCCAAAAATTGGTTAGATAAAAAAAATCATCATTTTACTAATTTATTAAACTCATTTAGTAATTATCTTAATCATTCTCCAAGCTGCTTTAGAAAAGGTCAACACTATTTCCACAAAAGTCAAATAAACAATAGTTTTCCGGAGTTTTGTGAGAATTATGTGCCATGATATAAGAGCCATTATGGTACTAACTAAACATTGAAGGGAAAATAGAAAGGACAAATCCTTCAGCTTTCCTGTGGCAGTGTAATGATACATTTCTATATGTGAAATAATATGAAATTATGTTATTTATATAATTCCAAAGACATATGGTTTTGATGTTAAAAATGCAAATAAGATAAAGTAAAAACATTCAGAGTTACAAAAATGAGTATGACCCTTAATTCTCAAAAGAAAAGCTCTGTTTATATGTGAACAATTATCCTTACAGTTATACTTAGTATTTGCATATGTTTTAACAAAATAAATATTTGATACTTAAAGTAAGTACTTCTCATATTAGTAAAATACCATTGAAAGCATAATTTTATATTATTTAGTATTTGGAGGAATGATCTATAACTTATATAAACAGTTTTTATTTTGAGTATTTATGTTTTTCTAAATATTTTGAATTGTGAACAGTATGACTTAAACTGATATATGGGCAAATTTTTCTTATATCATGATCATTTACTTGAACTCAATCCTGTAGCAAATTTTTGTTACAAAGTTATTTTAGCATATGTCTTAGTGAACACAGATTTTCTAATGCAAATAACTCATAACTCATTCTTACAAATGAGCACCAAAGAGTATAGATTTGTACTCAGTTCTTACAAATGGTTTGTTAAATTAGTTTAAATAATTTTTGTTTGTTGTTATAAAATACACAAGCCAAGTTTGAGCTTCTTATATTGCTGGGTACCTGATAAGAAGAAGAAGAAAAAAATTTGCCACATCCATACATACTGACAGAGACAAAGTTGGCTTCTCTGTAATTGAACATATCAGTGGTAAACTTGGCTGGAGCTTGATTAATAGGATATTAAAATCAGGGTCTTCTTGGTAAGTGCTAGATAAGGAGTTTTGGGCAATTTACTTGGTTACTGGGAAGCCTTTAAATTTTAATCATGGAAGTACTTCAGTGTCATTAGAAACTGAAAGGACGACGGGTCTGCTGGCAAGTCCTCTGAACTGTGTGACTCAGACCCTCCTTGTGCAGAGCTACTGAGAGCCACACATGGACTGCAATTGAACATTCTTTCGCTCCCCATGACTTTGATTGCTATTATTGTAATTTAATATTACACAGGATCTTAGGATAAAGGAGTCTTGAAAATTAGAAGAAATAACTCAAGGGGTGGAAGTGAGGGTTAGGATGGGGACAACTGAAACAGAACTCAAAATTCTTCTGGGAAATAATCTCACAGCTGTACATATTTCTTCAAACTACTGAAGTTGCAGGGAGGAAAGCCAGATACTAAAGAATTCTAAGGTGTTTAACTTAAAGTAAGCAGGGGACAATCAATAAAACATGCAGCACCTTGTTCCGTTTTAGAATTCGTCAAAGCATATGGTTTTATTACTTATAATGCAAGAAATATAAGATGAAGAAAAGGTTATCTTAGCTTCAGTCTTATTTTGAAATTTCACATGAGAAATTTAAGTAAAGCTTGAGACACAAGAACAGCACTATTTTTATCCAAAAGAGAATTAAAAAATGCAATTGATTAATGTGAAAACTGTATCATAGTCATGCCATAAAGCTATCAGATTCCTGTAAGACAAATGACTATTTTAGCCTGTGTCAGTGTGAGCCCTGGTTATTACAGTTTCAAATAAGGTGGACAAAAGCTAGAAACATTAACACTAACTGTGAGCAGTGCCATCTCTAGGCAGATGCTCCCAGGTTGTGTAAGAAAGGTAACTGAGCAGGACAGAGGAAGCAGTCTCCAGGTTCCCTTCTTGCATCCTGCTTTGGCTTTTCTGGATGATAGAATGCAAGCTACAAGGTGAAATAAAGCTTTTTCTTCCCCAAATTGATTTTGGTCATAATTTTTATCACAGAAACAGACAGCAAACTAAAATAATAGGGAAATTTAGAAATTAAATAATCGACTAACCATGATTATACCAATTAACAAAGGAGAGATAGAAGAGAAACATTACTTGTATAGAATTATATGACAAAAGCAAAATCCTCCTTGGAGAATTTTTAGCATAGTTTACAAACTCAGGGACTCATTTAGTATGTTTGGTTTCCTTTTTAGGCACAACTTTTAATGATACATGCATATCTTTTCCTGAAGATGGTACAGTGGGTGTGTGTGACATGAGGAAGAAGTCTGAATAATCAAGGTGCCAGTGTCATGACCCAAGCCATTTGTGGAGTACACTAGATCCTGTATTCTGCACTGAAACTTGCTTCAAGCTGCTCTAAGGTATGCAGCTGGGCATGGAGGCACATGCCATTACTCTCAGCACTTGGGAGACAGAAGCAGGCATATCTTTGTGAGTTTAAGGCCAGCCTGGTCTACATAGTGAGTTCCAGGCCAACTGGGGCTATAAGGAGACCAATCTCAAAAAGACCAAAGGAAAAATAAAGTGATATAGCTATAATCAAAACTTTCCTCATTTACTAAAAATCAGACAAAACTCATATATTTACAATCCAGTTGCCAGCAAAGTATGATTTCCTTATGCACAGGTCATGCCACATGGCCACAAGATAGCTATGAGTACAATCCGACACAAAACTATAACTTACTCTCAACTTTATGAGATGCTTTTGGAGACTTTTGGGGGTGCCGGGGGGACTCAATTCCTTGGTTCTTATTAAGCTTGAACTTTCTAGATGACAACATTGTATCATAATGTCAGAAGGTTGGATACACCTTACTTAAATTCTTTTACTCAGTTTGGCCATGCAATAAATATCACAGAGTAGATTATAGGAAAATCAAATAAATGTTTTTGATGCGAAGTGTAAGTTCATTTGTAGAAACAAATACTGAGGAGAGTTTAGATTCCCTCAATGTTCGTTTTTTTCTGAATTATTTTGTTTTCTCTCCTTCCAGTTCTCCCTTCTTTTCTGCTTATAAACAATTACAACTTACACAATAGTGAGTCTGTACAAATATCAGAGGCTTTTGCTTCGTTTTGATTGTTGATTTGTTTGGTTTTCTGTACCTAGTGAATGTATGGTTGTCTTCATGTCCTTTCTCTCTGAATGTCTCATTGTCCTTTTCCTTCATGACCTTGACATAACTTTCATAACCCAGAGGCTAACCAAGATATATCTCTTCTATTGAATTCTCTGAGGATCCAGGTCGGACACAAGGGATGTACTTAGTTCCTCAAACTTTGACTTCATGACTATGAAATTTTTAAAGTGTTTACAGACCAGTTCTTTTGGAAAAGTTATAAAATTAGATTTGTGCTCCTGTCTAGACTGACACTCTAAATCACTAAAAGGTTTATTGAAGAGTTAATACTCTTTTCATTGTTCCAATCCCTTGGAGCAGTTCATGAGTGTTTAGTCATTTACAGAGATATTCACTTTTTTTATTTGGTCATACACATCAAACAGTCTATCAGTCATTCTTCACAATTATTAAGAAACTTCTTGCAAACATTGAAAATTTGTGCCATTTTAAATTTTGGTAGTTATTAAGAGTCCTGATTGAAAGTACTTTCCAACTGTGTAATATGTGTCGCATCGTAATTAGAATTTTACTTATTTATTTGGATTGACTAGTGGTTTCCTATTTTTTTCAGTTATTGCTAATTCATTCTTATCATTTGTACTGATGTTCAGCTTATCATAACTTGTAAAAGAGCTTTCATGCTCCTGTTATGTTTTTATGAGTTACTACTGTCATCCTCGGGTACTTCCTACACCTAGCACGCCCACCCTTAGACAAATTAAGATTGCTTGGATCACCTTGAATTTTTCCTGCCCTGATACTGACAGCACTTTATTTCTTCAAGGTCCTCTGGATTCTTAAACAAGTGATTTTCAGAAGCCGAACTCTCTTTCTCTATTGGGATATCATTGTTCTCAAAGTGAAGGAATGGATATGTTTGCCTTTGTATATGTGTGTAGTATGTGTGTTTGCACATTTTAAAAACCTATTGTTTAACTTTATAAATATGTTTCTATTAAACTTATGTCTCTATTTTTCCTATATATAGCTACAAATTTGGCATATATATATAAATGTGTGTGCACACACATACAAATGTGTTTTCCCAGCAGTATTTCTGATTTCAGTCCATTACTCCAGATTTTCATTCTTGATATTTTACATTTCCATTTTTACCATCTCTTCTCCAATATGAAGTTGTCCTTCAAACTTGTTCAAAGCACATATTTATTTAAGCCTTGCATGTATGCAGGTGATTGTCTTAGCTCTCTCCTCTGTTGGCATGCATGTCCTGGATGCCCTGTAGACACAGCTGAGCTCCAGTGATCTCTAACAGCCAGCAAACAACCTGGGCCCTTTCCTGTTTCCTGTTTGGCACGTTCCCCTGGGCCACCCCCTGGGCCATCTCTTCTATATCTTCCTTAAGTGCCTCTGAGCTGCTCTGGGCCACTGCCACTCCACCTCATATACCAGCTCTTAACTTGTACATTTTCTGCTGCACTCTAAATGTTTAATTTAAAAAGAGAAAGGACTAAGACAAAAAAGGAGGAAGAGAGAATAGAAGGAAGAGGCCACAAAGTTCTACAGGTTCATCCAGTCTCTACTTACTTGTAATACGTATAATGGCTTTAGTATATGGCTCATTATCTTTTGTTCATTCTGATGGCTACTATTTGAGTGTGCTAATAGTATCACATGTCCTTACAGAAATACAAGGCAGAGTGTATAAAATAAATAAATTTAATAGATGAGGAGCAATCGCTGGAAGGAATGTGAGCAGTTAGAGTAGAAAGGCTATTGATAATTATTAATGTAGGAAAGCATACATGCCCGTGTCCAGAGCTGAGACAACATTGTTTCAATGAAGAGTAGAATATGGTCTGTATTTCTCACAGTAGCCAAAGCAAGCAGTCGTCTAAGTCTAAAAGAAAGTCAAGGATTTCAGGTCCCTTCATACTTTGAAAGTTATGAAATTATATATAACAATCCCTAGCTGTCCATTCTGACAAGCTCTTCAACTATACATTTGCAAACTATCCATTAGCTGAATTAATTAAGATTATCTGAGAATAATTTATTGACTTCAGAGCTAGAATTGCTAGTTTCTGATTGCTTGGCCAAAGGACTGTCAAAATTGTCTCATTAATATATAGCTATGCACAGAGGGCAACTAAAAGACAGAAATAAGGAACCCCTGACAGAAAAGGTACTAGGCACTTAGAGAGTTTTCCTACGTTCTTGTGCCAAGAAATTAAAAATTCAATCGCATGATGTTCAGATTTTATGTTGACTGTGCTGAGTAAGCATATTTAAGAAGGGAAAAGCCATCTCCCACCTCAATTTAAAATATCTCATGTAAGAAAGGCAATAGATTTTATCATTAATAGTACATAAAACCTAGATCTCCGATTATATATGTATATTTGTGTGTATATATGTATATGTATATGCATATGTAATTTCTGCTAGTTTAAACCACAAGGTGGCACAGTACAATTTTGAATATGATAATCCTCAGGATTACTATATGAGATTGGTAGGGTATCTCTCGAGAAACAATGATTACAGTCAAAAATTCATTTTAATGAACTTTAAATTACATACATTGTGGCATTCTAGTGTAGTGTAAGTTTGGTAAATATTGAAGTTTTATATAGGATTATGAATTAAAGAATATGAAATCTCCAAACAGTGGTTTGCATTGCTCTATTTTTTGATGCTGGAGAATCAGTCAATCATATTACAGATTTGTCTTGTTTTATTGGCTCGATGGACATAACCTAAGGAACTATTGATTGAATTTTTCACCTCTGTTCTTTTTATCATTTACCTTTTAGTTTCTCTTTGAAGGAACACATTCATATATAAAAGTATTTGTAGAAAATATTACTTTCTTTCTTTTGAGGATGCTTAAGACTGTTTTGTAAATATATATACTGACTGTGTATACCAGGCTGGCCTGGATCTCCCAGAGATCTGCATTCCTCTGCATCTGGGATCAAAGGCATGTGACTTCATGTCAGGCTTGTTTTACATGTATTCTAATACCCCCAACTCTATGCAGTAAGTTCCCAATACTTTTTCACATCAGTGCTGTGCTCTGTACCCTTTCTCTTCCACTGTTACTATGTCTGCTGATGGAGGACCTGACAGAAAGTGTCAAGGAACATGGTAATATAATGACACTGGATAACAGAGCATGTGTATGCCCACATGCATACTGCCTTGTAAGTACCAACGACAATACGAATTTCAGTAACACTCAAGTTTTGAAACAGAAATGTAGGAGATAAAAAGAGGAAGAAAAGTCAAATTAAGATAAAACTAGAAAAGTTTGGAACAGTTTCAGGTAATTTCAGGACATCCTTGTGGAAATGTGCGGCAAGCTTACAAATTACTATAATGAGATACAGTCAGAAAATATCCATTGAATTTTTTGATTCACTTGATTATATATAGCCTTGGAGTTTTCATATACTAGAAAAATCAGCATTTTATTTTGCACTTGCATCCTTCTGAATTATAGTTCGACTTCTTACAAATGGATTCCATTCGACAATGTAAAAATCACTATCAGTTCTTTTGAAACTGATAAAGTTATACTTGGAACTTTTAAAATTTTCAAGCTTATTTGGCCATAGACACTTGTAAACCTATTACAATTATTTCAGCTGAGGAATGAAATGTCGACCACTTTAAAAACAAAATCAGGAAACAGTTCTGATTAGGATGAAAGCTCCATCACAAATTAAGGACTAAAATTGTGATGCTGGTGCTTCATGTTAGAGCAGGCTATTTAAAAATCATGAAGTGAAACAAAAGAAGCCTAGAAAAGTTTGGAGTAGACAAGATAAATTATTTGGAAGGCTCTGCATTAATCTGCTTTAAGATAAGAATCAATTTGCCTGATAGGCAAAAAGTGACTTGAGTTTGATATCTGAGTTTTTCAATCAGCATTTTCTGAACATGATTTTTCATTACAATAATGAGTAAAGTATTAATTATCACCACAAGAACAGCAATAATGTCACTTTGAACTGTACTTGCTACCATGCAACACACACCATTACTTGGGTTTTTTTTTTTTTTTTTTTGAGTTTTAAGAAAGTATGTTCATATGGAAGCATTTGATGCACTTGGTGAAGGGATACTATTAAGTTATTGGAGTTCAAGGACAGGAGACATAGTTTTAAAAACACTACTTTCATACTGGCCATCCTTTCAAATTTTAATTGACCAGTTAAAGGAGAGAATAATTAATGATATCAGTGAAAATGCTTATGTCAAATGGATGGTTCAATTAGAATATTTGCTAGTTTCTTCTAAAAATCTCTACTGCAGCAGATAGAATGTTGTAAGGAGTAATATTGCTAATTACCTTTCCAAAACAATATCCTTCACTAGCTCAAGTGCAACAGATTAGATGTTAGGCATTTAATGAGAAGGGCTCAGCATACTGGATTTAATTTTAGATTACTGGATACATGCATGGAAGGCAATGATATAACTGAGAAATGACTATGTTACTAATTGATACTAATGGAGAAAAAGAAATAGATTTTTGGTATCATCACTTTTATAGGAACTAGAAACAATGTTTATTAAAATAATCAAATTAGTTATGTAAATGATTATAGTTTCTTTGTGCTTTCTTCTAGAGAGCTCCGTATTTGCCATAAGAAGGAATGCTGCTGAGTAAAAAGGATAAAAAGTTCCGAAACACTGGCTGCATTATTACAGCAGGTCACATTCTTTGATCTGTAGTGTCCTTACTGCAACATCATTAAAACAACCACTGGGAAGTTCTGAGTGAGTACCACTCTTCAGTCTGTCTTTTCTTAGGTCAACTTATTAAACCCCTGTGGGGTTTCTTTGTTTAAATAGATGGCTTTAACATATGAGTTACCAAACTCTGAGGACCTCATGCCAGACCAAGAAATATGCTTGACTCGATTTGCTGTCTTATTTCAAACACATAAACAAAAAACTTTGTGGAATATTTTCTTGGTACATATAATACACAATTGTATATCCTTTTCTCTCCTTCATGATTTTCTTTTAGCAGTGCTTATTATAACCACTAGCTGATTAATTATGGCCGACAGTGAGAACATCCCTGGTGTATAGGTCCTTGGTATTAGACCAGTGTGATGGAGATGGGGGTCTAAAGGAAGGTGAATCAGGGTTTACTACTAAACAGTCTTTCATGCAATGCACAGCATCTTAGTTTGATGATAGTGAATTAGCAGGTTGTTGAGGAGAATACCTTAGTGAAAAAGAAATGCACTTAATTTTCTATTAAAAAAATCTTTCATAATCTTT
The DNA here is from genome assembly GCF_000622305.1 of Nannospalax galili. Taxonomy (NCBI): domain Eukaryota; kingdom Metazoa; phylum Chordata; class Mammalia; order Rodentia; family Spalacidae; genus Nannospalax; species Nannospalax galili. The sequence continues at coordinate 5,811,566 of NW_008360320.1, forward strand.
TCCTATCTAGAGACAAAATTTATTTTATTTTTTAATTAAACAAATAAACAGAGACAATAGAAGCATTTGTGAGTTTCAGTACTGGGTGATAGATATATTTGCCTGTGTGCATGTGCATATGTATGAAAAGGCTCGTGCAGATTTAATGAATTTTACATAAATATATATGTATATATATACATATATATATATCAATTCAACTGAAGTTCATGACAAGAAGATGCTGCTTTTTATTTTTATTTATTTATTGGAGTCTGGAAAGATAACTCAGCAGTTAAGAGCATTTATTGCCCTTCCAGAGGACCCAACTTTTGTTTCCCAGCAACCACATGGTGGCTAACACTCATTCACCCATTCCTTTTTTTTTTTTTTTTTGCTTTGAAAATTTTTATTGATTTTATTTGTATATTTCATACAAAGCATTCTTTTTTTTTCTTTTTTGGTATTTCTGAGACAGGGTCTGCCTGTAACCCCATCTGGCTTGAAACTCACTGTGTAGAGCAGTCCAGGCTGGCCTTGAACTCACAGAGATCCACCTGCCTCTGCCACCCGAGTGCTGGGATTAAAGGCATGTGCCACCATGCCCGGCTCCATACAGAACATCTTAATCAATCATAATCATCTTTATATCCCCTTACCCATTGACCTGCTCCACAGCCTCCATACTGGAATTCATACATTCTGTAATTTGTGTTAAAGCCAATCGTGTTAAGTTAGTGTCCCCAGACATCCCTCAGTGCAGGTTCATCCATTGGAGTCTGGTCAGCCTATCTAGAGTCCCTCCCTTTAAGATGATCAGCTCTTCCTTACCCAGCAGTAATCAGATGCCAATAATTCTTCAAGATTGGAGCTTGTTACCCATTTCTACATTTCTGTGGTGGGGTGTTGTCTGCTCAAGTTTGCATAGGTCTTGTGCCTGCTGACGCCATTACTATAGGTTCATATGAGCAAGATCCCAGGGTCCTGTAGGACTCTACGTGTACCTCCTTCCTGGCTCTTACAAACTCTCTGCTTCTTGTTCTACAGTGGTCCTTCAATCCTGGCTGGCTGGAGTTTAGTACAGGGGTACTGTCCAAGGACCTCTGCAGACTCTTACTCTCTATGATTTGGCTATTTGTGACTTTTTTTGTTCATGGCCCTCTGCTGAAGTTTCATTAATGAGAACTGAAAGATTCATTAGTGTCTTCTTTACCTCTTGTCCTATATTCTGTGAGCCTTGGGTTTAGAGGTTGCATTGTAGATGTGCCACTTAAGTTTGGGAAATTCACAGACAATGTCTGTGTGTGATCAGTTTGGAACTCTGTAATAGTTTCTGCCTGGTGCAAAAGAAGCTTCTTTGATGAATGGTGACTGGAGTACTTGTCTATAAATATAAGGATACATATTTTGCATATAGTAAGAAATTACACTTGTCTAGGTATGTGACAGCCTTGGAGTTTTCTCTAAGACCTATGGCTTTTCCACCTATGTGTATTTGGTTTACAGTACCACACATGAGTTTCCTCCCATTGAGTGGGCTTTAAGTCCAATTAGGTAGCTGTTGATTACTCCCAAGATAAAAGTGCCACTACTGCACTTTTCCTCTGCTGGTCATTGATGTGGTATTTAGGCCTTGAAGCTGGGGTTGGACCTTTGATTGATGTTCTTCCTTAGCAGTTTTCCTAGTGCTCTTCAATCTTCAAACCTATGAGAACTAGCCTCCAGGGGAAGTGTCTTCCAGGTCAGTTCCAGCTCCATTGCTCCAAATCTTATCTCTGAAGTATGTCCTGTCTTCAGCAACAGGGTCTTACCTTCTTGGAGGCAATCAAGGGCTGTGGCAACAACCTGTGTAATTTTTGGAGTCTCTTGGACTACCCTGGCCAACAACTCAAAGGAAGATTTCTCATGTCTCATAGGTTCTTGTTATGTTTCTTGTTATGTAGTCTTCAGCTATACACATAATTTTTATATGTTAATTGGAAACAAAAATTTTAAGGTAATAAATAACCAAAACAGGTAAAAACAGTGGCTAGGTATGGTGGTCCATGACCTTAATCCCAGCATTCAAGAGACAGGGCAGATAGATCTTTTTGAGTTTCAGGCCTGCCTTGTCTACATAAAGAGATCCAAGGCACCTGGGGTTACATAGTGAGACCCTGTCTCAACCCCTCCCCCCAAACAAAAAGTTTTGAGGCTATAAAGATGGGTCAGCATTGATTGTTTTTGCTCTTCCAGAAGACCCACAGGTCAACTAACAAGCATCTGCATCTCTAATTCCAGTGAATATGATACGCTCGTCTGGTTTCTACACTTATATTCAGGCAAAGCAATCATACAAATAAAATAAAAATAAATAAATTATTTTAAAAATAGGTAACCAGATGATAATTATGAAAAAAGAAATTTTAGGGGCTAGAGAGATGGCTCAGCAGTTAAGAACACTGGTTGTTCTTGCAGAAGACCCAGGTTCATATCCCAACACCCACATGGCAGCTAACAACTGTCCGTAACTCCAGTTCCAGGGGATCTGACAGCCTCTTCTGTCCTCCGCAGGCATTGGATGGCATGAGTGCATTTACCTACATGCAGGCAAAACACGCATACACATAAAATAAAAATAATAAATTTTTTTAAATGCAAAGGGAAATTTTAATGTTCAACATGATTTGGGGTTAATGTTTTGTATGTGTGTGCATAATTTCATAACTAAGTATGAATATTATATTTTATATATGACTTTTAAATATTGCTTTATGACATTTTAATATCTACATTCCATTTTAAATTTAAATAATAGTTTTCATTTTTATACTTGAATATGAAAAATCTTAAAATTACAGGGCACAGTGGCTCATGCTTTTAATCTCAGCACTCAGGAGGTAGAATGAAATCAAAGCTAGTCTGATCTATTTAGCAAGTTCTAGACCAGCTGGGTTTAAAGGGAGACCTTGCTTTAAAAAAAGACAAGAAAAGAAGTTAAAACTGTGGGCTAAAAAGTTTGTGACCACTGGCTTTCAGAACACAAGCTGGGAATATGCAGAGATCAGTAAGGTTCTGCTAAAGAGCGGCACTCTGGTTCTTGAAGTGTTCCATGTGTTTACATTCTTGCATGTTTGTTTGGGGAGTTTTGAAGGTGGGGTCTTAATGTAGCCCCAGCTAGTTTCTATTTCATTACGTAGATCAGGCTAGCCTGCATTTCACAGAGATCCTCCTGCCTCTGCCTCTGGATTCCTGGGTTTAATGGTATGCACCACCAAGCCTGGTTTTATATTCTTTAATAAATTGTTTTATCATGTACTGAAATTTGTTTAAATGTAAACAAAACAGAATAAATCTGTGGCTAACAGAGTAAGCTTGACTTCCTGTTTGCTCTCCCAAAGACCAGTTGTTTCTGACTATATCAGGAATCTATGATTTTCTTTTCACAGTCGTAAATGATTTAATCTTTAAGAGTTAGTATTTGGTTTTCTAGGTTAAAGGAAGCTGATAGAAATTTGGGAGTACAGGAAATGCTTAGATATATATTATAGCAAAAAATTACTCAATATTATGTAAACTTGAAAGATTAGGGAAAATGGGAAAACTCATAACTCCAAAGCTGTGCATTTGAAATAGTTGGGGAAAGGAAGATTAAGTGATATCAAATCGTGTCTTCTTTATCTGAGTTGGAATATTACATAAGCAGTTGTCGTGCCAAACAGTCTTGGCCTCAGGATGCATTAATAATGTTTCTAACAAGACAATAGTGCATCCATTGTTGTGAATCCTCAATATAAATATTGTGAAACATATTTACCTCAAGTCTTGTATATATATGTCTAATGGTATTTTTCAGATAATCATGTGAAGTCTATACTAATAAAACAAATTTAACTGCTCAGTGAAAAATCTGAGTTCAGCATATTGCTCTGAAAACTTTAATCATTTTGCATCTGTATCCCACTGGTGACTAGTGTATGTGACCTTGGATTCTGACAGACTTTAACTCTTGTAAGAAAGAAATTTAAAATAGAAAAGGGTAGATTTGGCTAGTGTGATAGGATTACACATTCATTTTAATCCTGGGAAATATTCCTCAATCTGTTATAGTCACACCTGGCTCCGTTGTTTGCGCAGGGGGTTTCGAAGACATAAAGTCCCACTCTTTGATTTTGAAGGGGAGTTTTGTCTATTTGGATTTGAACTCTCAATGCTACTTTTATATACAAATTTTCAAATTTTTAAAAATATTTTATTATTTTTATTTTATGTGTATGAGTATATTGCCTGCATGTATGTGAGTGCACCTGTGTCATTGAATGCCACAAAGATCAGAAGAGGGCTTTCGAGTCCCTTGGAAATGGAGTTAAGGACAGTTCGTAGCCACCATGTGGGTACTGGGAATTAAACCCAGGTCTTCTGCAATAGCAGTCAGTTCTCTTAACAGCTGAGCCATCTCTCCAGCCCCCCATATACAATTTTTATGCCCAGTTTTCGAGTTGTGAGGAATCCATGGACCAGGAAAGCATATCATTCTAGAACCCAGTTGTCCTTCAAGACAGTTTTCCAATGCTCTGAGCTTAGCTTGCTCTCTTCCAATCTTTAAATGTGGTCGTATACAGATCTAGCATTCCAAATTGGGTGTAAATGTAAACCTGGGGGCATTCCCTTATATTCTTTTGAGGGGCAACAACATATAATAGCTAAAGGTAGAGATTTGGAAGAAACTTCCTGGATTCACATCCCAGCTTCACCACTTACTCAGACCTAGGCAATTCATAATTTTGAGCTTCATTTCTTGATGTTCAAAAAAAAGAGAAAGGAAAATAAAACATCACCTCCCCTGTAGGGTATTTGTGGAAATCGGATGAGCCAGTTCTCATAACACAGGCTGATAGGAATGCCTAGTCAATGTTACCGATCTCAGCAAGCTCATGATCTAATAATATATAAAAGACAGTCATAATAGAATACATTTTATTGGATGAACGAATAACTATTATAGCTAAAATAGCTCCAAGATATCTTGTTTTCCCAATTACCTTATGTGGCAGCTCAAAGATAAAAACATCTTATTTTAGATTCCCAAAACACCTAGTACTTTATCCTACAAATGCTATTTAATGAATATGTTGTGAGGAATGAATTTAGCAGTAAACATATAAAAATAAAGTGCATCTTATTCTAGAATAAAAATAGATATAATTTAACATGCACAAGCTACATAAAAAGTGTATCTTGAAAATATGAAAGTCATATTTCTTTCATAAAATGATGTAACTGTATACAGAATTATACATAAACATGATTATACATATATACATATATATTTATATGTAGTGTATATGAATGCTTGCATTTATAATTTAAGAAAGTAAAGTAGAAGTATGTCTATGAACTTCAGGACAGTTTGTATAACTGCAGCACTATTTAAATGTCTCTGATATGTTTCCAGAATAAATTCCTTTTGGAAATGGATTAGAATCCAGAATTAAGACCTTTATGTTCAAAGTAATTAGTAGTACTTAGTAGTTTTAGCAGCTTGACATTGAATTTTGTGATCTCCTCTCCAGACTATGTATAGATGCTTGTGTCAAGCAGTGTCTAACCAGTGTACAATGGATATTAAATTACAGGGAACACATAATAGAGGCCGTGGAGCAGTTTTGGCAGTGGGATGTGTATCAGAAAGTTAATGCGGGAGAGTAAAGCAAATGGATGCTCAACTTGCCTCTCATACTGTTCTGTGAGAAGTAGAAAATCATTTTGGGTTTTCTTAGCAGTCCTGAAAAATATATCCATCCTTGGCTTTTATACATGCACAGTAAGGTATACACTTGATTGTATTAAAAAGAATTGTGAAAAAATGATTTCTATATTGTTATTTCAGCCTAGACTATCTTTGTTTAACTGCTGATGAAATTTAATTTAGAAGCAAAATAACTGCTTTTCTATCACAGAGTTCAGAAGCAATTTTTTTAGTGAGACTGTAGAATCTATAATTAAAACTCAGGTGAAAAGTTTTTCTTAATCATTTGAAATATGTAGCTGGAAGTCATAGCCAAACTCTAAGATATGTTATAAAATGATAGGTTAGGCGCAGAGGTGGGTCAGCAGTTAAGATCACTGGCTGTTCTTTCAGAGGACCTAGGTTTGACTCCTAGCACCCACATGGAAGCTAACAACAGACCATAACTCTAATTCAGGGGAATTCAATGCTCTCGTCTAACTTTCATGAGTGTTGCATGACATAGGGACATGGTACACTTACATGCATGCAGGTCATACACTCATACACACAAAATGAAAATAATAAATAAAAAGTTTAAAATGATGGGTTAAACATAAATGCATTGGTAGCAAGAATCTGAGAAGCAGAATTGTGGAGATATGAACTATCTTATATATTCCCATTGTATTCCTTGGTTAGAAGAGAAGAATTATAGAACCTCTGAACAGGTATATGCAGATTGTAATTGTATTATTTGTGACCATTATGAACACGTTACTCGCATAAATGCTGCCATCTGAAGCAATGTTGTGTTTTATTTTGGTCAAATTTCAAACCCCTTTCAACTTCATTCCATTAATTAAATTATTGTGAATTTGACTAATCTTGAACTAAAAGACAGTTGGAGATTATTCACTGAAATACTTGAGCTCTGATTCAACAGCTATACTTCATTTCCCCACACCTTCCTCTCTTCATTTCCCTGTCTTCCTTGTGGCTATATTTATATCATTGTCCTTCTACCTATAATTTATTCATCCCATTCCTCCTTCTTTTGTCTTCTTTCATCACTTGTAGCTCTTCCTTTCCTTCTCCTGTCATGAATCCTGAATTTCTATGGCTCTGGTTCCTCTGCACAGAGATAGAAGCAAGACCTTGGGAAGAGGGGAGTGACACTCACAAGACCAACTTGCTGGTTACTCCTTACAGAATCCATTAGTGAGCTGTAATCCACGAATACATCTTGGAGGCTACCCCAATTTAATCAACTTTACTGGTCATTGTTGTGGATGGAGAGATTGACAGGAGAACTATGACCTGATCAGAATCTCTGTTCTCTCTCCAGCGTTTCAATTATGTGCTATTCCATTGGATTTGCATATTCATTCAACTGCTATTTTTGTAGAACCCTCAACTACATATGGCTAGTATCACTATAAATGTCTTAGAGATAATGGTGCTGGAATAACATTGTTTGCAATGGAAGTGAAAAGCTCTTTGAGGAGAGATCCAGGATTATCACAAATAGATCTTTTCTGTTAAGATCTTTATTCTGTCTAAAAGAGTTTCAAGTTATGCATTCAATAAATTGTGTTAGTAGGAGTATAGTAGAATACATGATTGCAAACTTTCTGTTGTTTCAAAGATTTCTAAATGTATTTTTAGGAATTAAGGCTTACAACAATGAAAAGGAACCACACATTTCAAAATGTATCCATTCTAACGTCAATAAAGTGTATGCTATGAAGTTTGAAATGTTCATGCTCAAAAGACCATATTGTATACTGGTGAAACCCTTTGCTGATTAACATTTTTCTGTAATTTTTTTGGAAAAGAAATCAATTTATCTCTATTTGCAAATGATATATTATACATAAGAAATCCTCAAAATTTCACCAGAAACTTTCTAGAAATGATTAACACTTTCAGCAAAATGACAGGATAAAGAATCAACTTACAAAATTCATTGACAAACAATGTCAATAGCAAACATGCTGAGTGAGAGATCGTAGAAACACGTGCACAACAGCTTCAGTAAAAGAAAATAACTGGTAATAAACCTAACCAAGGAATTTAAAGATTCTCTATAACAAAAATGTTATGTATCCCACTCAGTGCGCTTCCTCTTCACTCGTTTGGTTGTTTCCTTTGCTGTACAGAAGCTTTTAGTTTAATGAGGTCCCATTTGTCAGTTGTTGAACTCAATTCCTGAGTGGCTGATGTCCAATTTAAAGTCTTTTCCTGCACCTATATCTTGGAGGGTACTGTACTGCCTATGTAGTCTTCTAACAGTTTCAGCATTTCAAGCTTCACATTGAGGTCTTTGCTCCATTTGGTTGGCTTTTGAACAGGGTGATAGGCATGGGTCTAATTTCATTCTTCTACACACGGAGATCCAATTTTGCCAGCACCATTTGTTGAAGATGCTGTCTTTCCTCCAGTGTGTGTTCTTGGCACCTTTGTCAAATATAAGGTGGCTATAATTGCGGGCACTCATGGTTGGGTCTTCCATTTTGTTCCATTGATCTACAAGTCTGTTTTTATGCCAATACCATGATGGTTTTTTTTTACATTATTTATTTAATAACCACATGATTAGAAGAAGCATTTCATTACACCTTTAACACATTCAATAACAATTTCCAGAGCAAAGATATGTGTCTTTCAAAAGTGGCTGTAAAATACTTTTTTTTAGAAGTAGCATTTCATTATAGCTTTAACATATTCAGAAACAATTTCCAGAGCAAGGATATATCTCTTTCAAAAGTGGCTGTAAATTTTCAGGTTCACAGTTGAATTAATACAGTTATACATTATTGAACTCAGTATAAACCCTACTATAAGACATAAAATTGAATGAGTTTTTACCCTTTGAAGAAGCTCTCAATTTCATTTTAAAATATGCTGTTTCCTACATTTTTAATGCTACTAACACTTAGATGTTTGCACGTGTGTCTTTAATCTCTATCTTGGGGGGATTGGCTTTTTTTGGTCTTTTTTTTTTTTGAGACAGCGTCTCCCAGTAGCCCCCAGCTGGCCTGGATCTCACTATGTAGACCAGGCTGGTCTTGAACTCACAGAGATCCTCCTGCCTCCCTGCCTCCCTAGTGCTGGGATTAAAGGCTTGCACCACCACATCCGGCTGTGTATCTGATTATTACTAGTCACAGTCAGTTATACTCGGATACTTAGTACCTGAGTATGAATATAAAGTCATCAGGTAGATTTCAATGGTAATGTTTATCACCTCTACTAATTAACATGAAGTAAATTTTTATGCTTCCTCCTCAAATATGTCTTTTTTTAAGTTGTTTTTTTGTGTGTATATCATACAGAACATCCTACACAAATTATTCATCTATATAGACACTTCCCAAATTGTACCCTCCCATAGCCTCCCCCCTCCCACACACTGGAGCCCACATACTTTGTCATCCCTGTTACTATCCACTGTGTTGTGGCCCCAGTCATTCCCCAGTACTTGTCCATCTGCTGAATCTAGTCAACCTATCTAGAGATCCTTGTTTTAGGAAGATTAGCTGTTCCTCATCTAGCAGCAATCAGCTGTCAATATTCCTTTAGATAAGATTGGGGTCTGCTGTTCATTTTCCCAGATCTATGCTGGGTTATGAGTCCTTTGGGCCACCCTGGGCAGTAACTCAAAGGAAGGTATCTCCTGTCTGGCATTGTTTCTTGTTATGTAGCCTTTAGCTATGCATATGGACTCTTAAAAAATTATATTGACCACATTAATCTTTGGTTATACTTTCCTTTTGGGTGTTTAAGACCCTACAATTGCTCCAAATAATCCAATTTATTTTTACTCTTAAGGTTGTTTGAGGATCTGTTCCTCAGGGACCATATGGACTTGGGAGTTGCCCCTGGCTCCTTTCTTTTACCAGTTCCGTCTATGTGAAGATAAGTCAAAGGTCCTACTCGACCATGGTTGGCTTTGCTTGGAAGCATGGAGGAAATGTTTCCTCTGTGTTGACCATCCTCTTTGTAGACTGGAAACTGGTTCAGGTCCATCTGGTGGGGTCTCCACGGCCTCCTTGATCAAGAGGACAGGTGACTCACCACAGCTACAGAACATTATCAGAGATGCTCCTAGTCCTCTGGAACTTAGTTGACCGAGGAGGCAAAAGAGCAAAAACTGTCCCTTCTGTTCCTCTGTCCAAATTAGTATAGGCCTCATAGTATGGCTGTTAAATGTCCAAGAAGGTTAGTTCCACCAGTCTGGTACTTTTAATTACCATGTGCTATGTAGATAGAGCTTGGGCAAAGACCAAACGCTTTCAGATAAACCTTGCCTAGACATATATTACATTGATTGATCTGGTTGTATGTATAATTTGTCAGTAGGTTGTTGGCCTAATATGGTTCCCTCTGGTTTTCTAAAACTAGCTAGGCATTATTTATCTCTCTCATTGTATAACCCTTCCACCATAGTTTCCCCATTTAAGGTGCCTCCATTTTTCCCATTTCTCCCTTAATAATACCCTTCTCCTATGGTCCTACCTCTCTTGAGCTCCTTCTTTCCCTTTAGCCCCTAGGTTCCTGTGTATCCTTTCCACCCTCCTCCCCTTAAAAAAAAAAACATTTTTAGCAATATTTCCCTTATTAACACTTGTTCTCCACTGTTCTTCTCTTTCAGATTCTTTCTTTTCCTTTACATCCCTGGTTCCTTTTCATGGCCCTGGTTCCTGTAGTTATTTCTGGATACATACTCACTTACAAGGATTTGGTACTAGAATCCACATATGAGGGAGAATATATGTTGTTGTTTTTGTTGTTGTTTGTGTGTTTCTGAGTCTGGCAAAATTGGATCTCCATGTGTAGAAGAATGAAATTAGAACCATGCCTATCACCTTATTCAAAAGTCAACCAAATGGAGCAAAGACCTCAATGTGAAGCTTGAAATGCTGAAACTATTAGAAGACTACATAGGCAGTACAGTACCCTCCAAGATATAGGTGCAGGAAAAGACTTTCTGAATTGGACATCAGCCACTCAGGAATTAAGATCAACAACTGACAAATGGGACCTCATTAAACTAAAAGCTTCTGTACAGTAAAGGAAACAACCAATCGAGTGAAGAGGAAGCGCACTGAGTGGGATACATAACATTTTTGTTATAGAGAATCTTTAAATTCCTTGGTTAGGTTTATTACCAGTTATTTTCTTTTACTGAAGCTGTTGTGCACGTGTTTCTACGATCTCTCACTCAGCATGTTTGCTATTGACATTGTTTGTCAATGAATTTTGTAAGTTGATTCTTTTCCTGCCATTTTGCTGAAAGAGTTAATCATTTCTAGGTTTGGGTGGAATATTTGGGATCTCTTATGCATATCATTTGAAAATAGAGATAAATTGACTTCTTTTCTAAAAAAAAATATAGAAAAGTATTAATCATCAGAATGTTTCACCAATATACAATATGGTAATCACTTCCCCAAGCAGCCATTATTGTAGTCTCAGTATTCACAGCTGGATAAAGTTCACGATTACTTTTCTCATCTGGTAGCATACATAGCATCTTCCAGCACTGTGCAAGCTACCCAATAGGAATAAAGCTTCTAGACTGGTAACAGCTTGATTTCTCCATGTTCTGTGACTCAAATAAATCATGTCTTCAGCAATAGAGTCTTAACATTGAGTTCATTAGATAGCTTATGGTGGTTATGAGAGGTTATTTTCCCCACATAATAGAGTAACACCATGTAAATTATACATATGTATTTTAGGAAGCTTCTAAAGGAGGTTTCCATTTTAGCTTTCAAAGGTTTTTAGAGTCCGTTATCACTCCCTGCACTCTGTCTTCTGCCCTCACTTCTCATTCCTCACCCTGCTAAATCTTTCTTCATTGTTCCCCTTTCCTCATTTATACCATTTGTGTTCTATTTCCTCTTCCTTGAAGTGTCCCTCCCATTGGTCCTTTGTTAGTTTCCTGACCTTTATAGTTTTTTCAAATGAAACATGAATATCTAAAGAGTCCAAGCTGGCATGCATATATGAGAGAGAAGATACAATGTCTGTCTTTCTGAGTCTGGGTTCCCTCACTCAGGATTATTGTTTCCAACCCCATCATTTACCGAAAAAAAAATTCATTAAAAAAATTTTTTTCCTTCACCCAAAATTTTGTAACACTAATATTTCTAAAAATATTTCAAAATTGTTTTTTGTCTGGATTGTAATTTTCCAGCATTTTTTCTTTCAAGAAGTTCTGTTTTTTCTATTTTATTATTTATTTTTATTTTATGTGAATGAGTGTTCTGCCTGAATGTATGTAAGTGCACCCATGTCATACAGTTTCCACTGAGGCCAGAAGAGGATGTCAAATCCCCTGGACTGTAGTTACAGACAATTGTTAGACTCCATATGGGTCCTGGGAATCAAACCTGGGTCCTCTGGAAGAGTACATAGTGTTCTTAACTGCTAAGCCATCTCTCTAACACTGCCTATTTCTTCTAAAATTTCAGTTTACTAGGTTCTTCCTTCTTCAGCTTTCGCTCTCAATGAAAATGAAGTCCATTGCTACAGCTCTGTATACAGAGCCTACTAACACTGTTTTCTAAATCAAGAAGGACATGCATGTTTGATACTACTTTTCCCACTTTTGGCTCAGTGACCTGCAATCGGGGTCAAGGATGAGGAACTGCAAGATATAGTATCTGATATTTCTGCTTTCATTTGTCACTCTGAGAAAGTAGATGTTGTCTGCAAAATAACCAGCAGGTCAGGGTAATCATTGTCTTGCTTCATCAATTCTTCATCATTAGCAGAATTAATAGAACAGTGGCCAGGGAAATCTTGGCGTCTCATCTTTCTTCAATAAATCCTCTTGCATTTTTACATAGATATTATGACCTTTTAAAGTTTCCTCATGTCTTTCCAGCCTGTGTCCAAACATTTCATTTTATCTTGGATAATTCCTTTACTTTTACCATATTAATTATTGCTTGTTCTATAAAAGTAAGTTTGAACATAAATTATTTGTTTTGAATGGTGCTCCCAGCTCCAAGCTATGATAGGTTTTTCAAATAAACATTCTCATATGAGAATAAGCCTTTAACAACGCCAATGAATGAGAAAGTGAATTATTTCTGTAAATCTTTCTTTTGTTTTGCATTTTTTGTTAGCCTAACAAACCCATAATAATAGTCTCAGCATTGGGAAACTGAGGCAAGAGCATTGCTTCAGATTTGAGCCAGGTTGGGCCACATAGTGAGTCTAAGGATACCCTGGGATACATAGTAAAACTCTGTTTCAAAACACAGAAAGTCTAGAGTACATGATTTGCAAAATAATTATTTTTGAAAAAAGATAGTGGTAAAAACAGATTTATGAAGAAATATTATTTTGCAATTTCTTCTCTCTACTTTTAAGAAAACTAGTATATAGAAATGATTTTAAGGGCCATTGTGATGATTCAGTGGTTGAAGGTGATTTCCACCAAGCCTGAAAACCTGAACTCCAATTCCATGATCTCAGACTGTGGAAAGAAAGAACCAATTCCTGTATGTTGTCCTCTGACCTCCACATGAATATGTGCATCATAGCACTTGTATGCCCCCCCACACGTATGCACACCATACAAACACACACAGAGAGAAAGAAAGAGGGAGAGAGACAAAGAGAGAGGTGTATTAAAACAATTTTAGAGAAAGATTATTTTGAGACTATACAAGAGTTAATCTTTTTCATGAAGTTGGAATTAGGATTCTTGCAGGAGATGGCAAGGTCATAACATCATGGAGCAAATAGTAAGTTGCATTATAGATGTCATGTCAGTCTACAACAATAAAGGGGAAAATTACTCTCCTGGAACCAAAGTTTTAGGAAAATGGAGCAATAGATGGGTTATGGTCGATACATGTATTTGAAGCCTAATTCTGAGTTTTGTAAAAATCTTGGTTTGTGTTTATTTAACAATTGACGGGGGAATACCATATGCATAATTTGGTAGAAAACCTTGCAGGAGCAGAGAACTAAAGAAAGAGAAACTTACCTACAAGTCTGCTCAAACAACACAACCTATGTCTTTGTTATTAGTGGATCAAATAAACAGAACAAGAAGAGATTCTCAATATAATAGAAATGGACATTTTCAAAAAGTGTTGTTCCTACAACTATGGGAGACGTTTACAAGAGGAGTGTTTAAGAGACTTACAAAAATTAAAAGTGTAGGGGCTAGAAAGATGCCTCAGCAGTTAAGAACACTGGTTGTTCTTGTAGAAGATCCGGGTTTGAATCCCAGCACCCACACAGCAGCCAGCAACTATCCATAACTCCAGTCCCAGGGGATCCTACAGCTCTTCTGACCTCCTCAGGCATTACACGACAATGGTGCATCTACCTACATGCAGGCAACACACACAAACACATAAAAAAAATAAAAATAATAAATAAAAATTTTAAAAATTAAATTGTAATGTAAAACACCAATAAAGGACCTACATCCTTTCAGAATCATTTTGAGTCTAATATGAGACTATCCTTCCATCACTTCATCAGTGAAACAGAGAGAACAGGGAAATGGACAAAGCACAATCACAGTTGTCCACTCTTGTTTTCTCTCCAGGACAGTTCGACTATGCTGTGCATAGATCACGCTCTATAACGACTACACACCATCAATTACTCTTTAATTTAAACTTTAAAGTCCAATTGGCTTGAAAATGAGTTATGGTTACAGTGTAACTTGTCAATCTAAATTCTCTCTCTCTCTCTCTCTCTCTAGTCTTTTTGAGACAGGGTCTCTCTGTAGCCCCAGCTGTCATGGAACTCACTATGTACACCAGGCTGGCCTCACAGAGATCCGCCTCCCTCTGCCTCCCGAGTGCTGGGATTAAAGGCATGTGCCACCACTCCCGCTTAAATTCTTATATTTTTAATATTATAATATCATATAGCTATCACTGGGCATAAATTTTTTCTCCAAAACACCTGATAATCATTTGATTGGATTATCTTTTTATCAATCATCTGTCTAACAATCAGCCATCTATCTAACAATCAGCCATCTATATAACCATCTATCTACCTACCTACCTCTCTATTTTTCTATTTTATCGCATTCTATTCTCTTATATGCTGTAAAAAGCCACAGCTATACCTGTTGTCTGTTAGTATCAGATCATAGAGATATAATCATTATACTAAATGATAGACTAGGAGAATATTGCTTTATATCGTATAGGTTTTTTGTGTGTTTATGTCACATGCCCCAAATTGACTCATTTAGTATAATTAAATGAGCACAAAGGATTTTAAGAGATAATAATGTTAATAATTACTAGTAAGATGAGAAAATGCAGCACTGTAACTAGAAAAATATCATTTATAATTCTCCCATATTGAGATTTCATCTTTTAATTAATATTACAGCTTAGGATATTTTGCCATGAATACTTAGTATACTTTCAATCATAACATATATAAATGCCTCTATTTTGTTTTCATATCCTATTTTGAGAATACTCCAAAATTAGAAAAATGTACTTGGCTACTTCATTTAATACTCAAGTATTTTCAAAGTTATGAGAGTATGAGAATTCTATTTATATTTTTGTAGCACACATTGAAATATTTCCAAGTTCTTTGCCAATGTAAAATAATGCTTTGATATCCAACATTATGTATAAAAACTCCCTCAAACTTCGAATATTTCTTTAAAATCTGAATTTCTACCTAAACTCAGATAAGCTAAAAAATATTGTTGTATTGTCTAAGAGCATTTAAGATAGTATAATGCTAACAATCTTCTAATTTAAAGCTTGCATAGTTTCGATTTTATGTTTTCATTTTTTATAATTATTGGTGCATTGATCATTCTTGTGTTTTACATCTACAATTTTCTGTCAGAATTATTAGTTAATATCATCTTGTCTGCTTTTATCTCAATAGTAGTGCTTTTATTGGTATGTTAAAGCTCATTTTACATTTTAATCTTACCTTTTCAATAAGTAATACTGTATCTTATTTTAAATATAATTAAAAATAGATTTTTTTCCTAAGTTCTTGATCAAAATGGTAAGCCAACTGGTATCACAGAAATACTTATGAAATATACTTTGTATTTGGTTTCTGGTGGATCTATCAAAATCAGTTTTTTAACCAGTCCTGATTATAAACTGTGAATACAAATTGTCTAGATTAAAATCAGACTATAGTAGAAATCCAATACAAGTAAATTCCTAGAAATTAGGAGAAGCTATTGATCAACAATAATGACTTTCTAAATTGACAAATGTTCTTTCTATAAACAGATTCATGATCTTCCACATATTGTTCATTCTGTTTGATAATTTATAAAACAATTTTACCTATTCTTTGACTTCAAAATACTGAGAATGACAATCTAATTGTCATATGCCAAAGTGTTTGAATTAACTTCAAGTCCTGCCTAGGGAAAAAAATGGTTCAAATTACAATAAGAAATCTGGCTTCAGATAGATACATGTCTTCATATTTGGTTATGACCCACACAGATAACACATATAAACTTTAGAAGTATTGCTGACTTCGACTGTAGTAAACTGTAGCAGTTAGGGCGTCTACTAATGACCCTTGGGAGTAGTAGGTTATTTATTTTTGCTTTTTGTTCAACTACTCTCTATTCCATCCCCACATGCCTCTTAAATTCTTGCAATTTCAACTAAATAACCAAACGACAAAGCAATCCTCTCCTGTACAGTCGAAACTGTGTCTTTCAGAAGTATTTATAGCTTACAATTTGAGGAAAGCACAAACTATCTTGCTCAATGAGGCAGTGAGCATGAACTGATATACTCACTTGCAAGGATGACACCAGCAGGGCTACCATTCTTTTTCTTGGTATCCATTTGGCTTCAGACAATGGAGAAGCGAGAAGAAATGAAGAACATTTGGGCTATTTATTCCCTTAACTGAGCTCATGTTGGGCAACTTGTCTGAACTGAAGGTTGTCTCTCAAATAATGTCCTTTCTATGAGATTCTTGTTCTTTTTGCTATAGTAAGCTTTGCATCCCACCATCTCTTCAGTCTTCAGTGCTTTAACAGGATTACTTCTGCTAGCCTTGAGGTTATTACATACTCTTTATCTACTAACAATTTCTTTATAATTTCTTTCTATTTTTTCTGTTTAATAGGCAAATGTTAATAAATGTTTAGTACATCCTCAAATTTCTCATTTTAAAATAATAAAAACAAGTATTGTCTCACAGTTTTTATGGGTAAGGAGATCAGGAGTGGCTTGGTTGGATTAGTTAAGACTGTTCATGAGTCCTTCAGAATTTTGCATCTAATTAAAACAAAGACAATGAGTCCCTTCATTTGGGGTTATCATTTCAAGGATATTTGTATAGTGACTTGTCTTTAAAAATAGCTTCATTATATCTTACTTGAGTTAAATATAAACACACTGTTCCTATCTTATATAAATATTTAGATTTCTCAAGCAGGATCTCTCTTATATAATGCAATCTTCTGTATGTCAAAGTGTCAACTGAAACACTTTGAATTGTACTGTGGGAAGTGAGATTTGAAGAAGCTCAAGAAAAATAAAATACTGCAGTTACTGTTGTTGAAGTTAATACCAAACTTCAAGTATTTTGACTCCTCTAGAATCCATGAAAATTATCTATGAGTTTATGTTGTAGAAACAGTAAAACCATAATTAACCCTTCACATTTCTTGACAGGTAGTCCTGGTTTAGGTCTCATATGAGGTTGTGATCAGCATGATGACAGGAAATATAGAGATCTCAGGACCTTTGTTGAACGTCCAGAGTAGTTGATGCTGGCTGTTACGAAGAGGAGTCATTATTCTACACAGAGCATCTCATATGGGGTCTTATTCTTGCAAACGGAAGAATCCAAGTAAATACAAAGTACAAGACATAATGAAGTTTACGACTTGACCTCAAAAATCAACTGTCATTCCACAATACCTTTGATGCTACCTGACATTCAAACACATCTCAGTGTCTGGTAGGGGTAATGGTGGATGCATATGTTCAAAATGTATTTTATAAAAGTGTGAAGTTTTAAAGAATAAATGAAAAAAATTAAATCCAACTTTTCTCTAAAATGTCTTTGTCGGGTGACACCTTGTTTCAGATTTCAATCTGTGTTGCAACTGCTTCACTCTTATAGGCATGACTGTATTTTTGCTTGCTCTTTTTACCCTCTTATTAGTCTACAAATTATCACATTGCTATGATTATCATTCTTGCTTAGAGAGATAACAGGAATTAAAAAGTTTTAGATGGTTTAGCCCAAGTCTTGCAACCATTATGAAACTAGAGACTCTAAATTTGGCATTTCTTGAATATTTTAAAAACATTTTAATTATTTTTATTTAGTGTATATGTTTGTGTACACATGCATGAACATGTGCATGTATGCCACTGGGCATATGTGGAGGTCAGACAACAATTTGTAGGACTTTGTACTCCCTTTTTCCACCTTTTGGGCCCCAGGGATGAACTTAGGCTATCAGACAGGGTGACATGCAACATTTGCTGAGCAATCTTACCAGCTGGTTTTTGAGCATACTCAGCAAGAATTATTACTTAAAAGGCTCAAGATGCAAATAAAATCAAGGCTCAGGAAGACCCTGAAACTTACAAGTTTCTGGAGGGCCCTCCCCAATGCTGGGGAAAGGAGACTTACCATCTGAGCTGCCTACAAGTGCATGGAGCTCCAAGGATGCAGCTCATATGATTCATTAGCCATTCTGGGCTGGACTTTTTGGAGATACAGCTGTCTGAGTCCCCCACACTCCTATAAGTAACCTCTCACTTCTGTTCCTGTAAGCAACCCAAATTATCTCAAGGATTCACTAAATTATGTTTGTGTGGAGCCATTTCTTTGTTCTGTTTTTGTTGCCCAACCTGAGAAATTAAAAATGTTTTCTTATGTCTCTCAAGAACTATTTCACACAGGCATCATTGAAAAAAATTCTCTATTTTTAAAAGATATCTGGTCAGATGAAAGATGTATTACCCAGACCTTATGACAATATCTAAAATTACTTTAATAAATTTTGTATCTAAATGCAATTTTGAAACATGTATTATGCAGCATAAAGACACACATACACACACACACGCACACACACACACACACATATATATATATACGCACACACACACATGCACATACACACACATATACACACACACACATGCACATACACACATATACACACACACACACACACACACACACTTTATTAGTTAAGATAAATGATCTTCTAAGAAGATCATAATGGGGGCTGGAGAGATGATTCAGTGGTAGAGCACTGGCTGCACTTGTAATTCACATTTTAATGCAAGCAAGATGAACAAGCCTACTATATCTACATAGAGAAGCTCAGAAAGCTTTGAATTATTTATTTTTTCTTTTATTAAAAGTAAAGTATTACAGAAGTTAAAAATTCTACATTGTGGTTAGGAGTATTCTAAGGCTAGAAATCTTGTTGCTCCCTCCCCCAACATTTTCAGAAAAAGCTTATTTAGTCTTTGTCGGTGTTTTGAACTGAAAAGTTGGTTTACATTTACCTTAACTCTAAACTTTTTTCATTTTTTCTTTATAACTCATTCTTTTCACAATTCTCATTTCTGTTAGTTTCCCTGACAGAAAAAGCTATGCTGTTTTTAAATTCAATAAGGAAAATCAGAAAGGAGACATTCCTCAAGTAAACCTCCTCCAAGGGACCTTGTCCTCCACTAGATGGACGGCTTTAGAGTCATCAATCAGCTAAAGCTGCTGACAACTCAGAGGGCTTTTAAAGTTTGGATTGTCCGTGAAGAGTGCCAGGTTTTAGTGCAAAACAATTCTGCATTCTGGAGATTCTTGAACTCTTTCCTCAGTGGGTCAGAATATACGTGTATTCTTTCAAGGTGCAAAGACTGGCTGAGACAGAGACAGAGAGAGACAGAGAGAGAGGATTGCATATTGAATCATCTCTTGTTTATGACATTAAAAGTTTCTTTAGAAGCCAGGAATGGTGGCATATGCCTTTAATCCAAGCACTCAGGAGGCAGAGGCAAGCAGATCTCTGTGAGTTTGAGGCCAGCCTGGTCTCCATTAGCAAATCCAGGCCAGTTGTGGCTACAGGGAGACCTTGTCTCAAAACGACCAAAAAAAAGTTTCTTTAGAATAATATCTCCATGCTTAAAAGCTTAACTGCTGAAACAGACATCAAACAGCAATGTCAATCCAGTCTCTGGGGCCAAAGCTCTTCTTCATGGTCCCATTCTTGACAAGCTCTCCATGCCCAGGCTCTCTGAATACCAATTGTGGCAAATGAGTACAAGTTACTGTCAAAACACCACATGCGGCATTATGGAAACACTTTGCTGGACTAGAATCCATGCATCCCGTAGGCCACTGTGGTGGTTTGAATGAATGTACCCCATAGATTCCAAGTATTTGAACACTTTGTTCTCAGTTGGTAGTGCTGTTTGGAGAGGTTTAGGAAGTGTGGACTTCCTGGAGGAAGCATGTCATTGAGTGCTGGCCTTGAGAGTTCATAGCCACATCTCATTTTACTCTGTCTCTCTGCTTCCTGCTTGTGCTTGAAGATGTGAGCCCTCAGCTTTCTGTTCCAGCTATCTCTGTTGCCATCCCTCCATGCCATGATAGGCTCTCATCCTTCTAGAAACAAAAGCCAAATAAGCCCTTCCTTCTATAAATTGCCTTGGCTGTGGTGGTTTATCACAGCAACAGAAAAGTAACTAACACAGAAGTTTGTACCAGAGAGTGGGCTTTTGGAGTGAATAATCTGATCTTTTTTTTTTGAGACAGAGTCTCCCTGTAGCCCCAGCTGGCCTGGAACTCACTATGTAGACCGAGCTGGTCTTGAACTCACAGAGATCAGCATACGTCTGACTCCCAAGTCCTGGGATTAAAGGCATGTACCACTACGCCAGGCTCTGACCATGTTTTTTGAAAGAATGTGGAAGACTTTGTGAAATCAGACTAGGAAAGCAGTTGAATGCTATAAGGAGAGCTGTCTTTGTTCATGGCTTGCTAATTGGATTGTTACTTGTTATTGGATTTGTTTTAGTTTCTCTCTCTCTCTCTCTCTCTCTCTCTCTCTCTCTCTCTCTCTCTCTCTCTCTCTCTCTCTCTCTCTCTCTCTCTCTCTCTCTCTCTCTCTCTCTCTCTCTCTCTCTCTCTCTCTCTCTCTCTCTCTCTCTCTCTCTCTCTCTCTCTCTCTCTCTCTCTCTCTCTCTCTCTCTCTCCAGCTGGCTGAATAAAAGATATCTACTTTTGGTAGCCATCTTAGGTGTACAGGGAGAACACTCATAGGAATATGGGACAGAGAGAATTAAATCTCATGGTGCCATCCTCGAGCTGCTCTTCCAGCCCTTCTGCAACTGACTATAACTCTTAACACAGGAAAAAATCACTTTGCTCACCATAGAAGCTGCTCTGAGTAGGGTTTCTTTAGCTACAGCTGAACACATCAATGTGACACAGAGAGTACCTGCAAAGGAGAGAGGCATGTTAGTCACCCGGCTTGTTGCTGTAACAAAATGAGTGACACAAGGAGCTAGAGGAAGAATTGGATTTGACTCTGGATGTTTAGTCCATCGTGGTGAGAAACACATGGTGGAGTGGCTTCATGGCCCAAGAGCTTGCAGCAGTTTCTCACATGGGGCTAAATAGGAGGCTGAGCAGCACACACCAGAAGTAGACTGCCTATAAATTGACTCATGGATGATGACCTACCTCTGTCAGCTAAACCCCATGTCCTAGATGCTTCGTAACCTTGCAAAAAATGACCACCACCCCACAGGAAACAAGCGTTCAAATACAGGGTAGCGTTCACATCCAACCATAAGAGAAGTAAGCAGAGGTACTGCATTCCTTGTTAATTGTACCCTCCAATTGGAGGTAGGAAAGGGGGAGGAATTAAATAATATTATGTATTCAAAACCGTGCTTCTAAAGGATCACTTTCTTGGCAGTACCAGAAATAGAAAAGTATGATGGGACAATAATCCTGGAAACAAGAATTTCACCTGCTCCACTTCAGTGAGCATGCAGAGCTAGATGCATTTTTCAGAGATATAGCAAAGCCAGTCATTTGGCCCTTGATCCAATTATAGCTGATGACCTATCTCTGAATGAAATTTTGCTTTGAAAAACAAAGAATTATAATCAAGTGTATACTTGAACTCACTTAGTGACTGCCTTCATTCTGTGATTATTCTAAGCTGATGCAATGAGTGCCCAAGAAACCACTTTTCTTATGACATCTTTCCATGTGCACCTGACTCCTGCCAAGACAGCTGTTTCTTCTCTATCTCCTGGAACACCATCATCACCCTGGCTCCTGGTCCTTCCTCCTTAACAGGCAAAGAGCACGAACTTGTTACCACCCAGTACCCATCTTCAAACTACCTACTCTGCTTGCCTTTGTCATCACCTTTTCTGCTTTATCTGCCTCTTTTTTGTTCTTTCTTGGCTATATCTGATATATGATTTCAGGTTTTTTCAGTATTTGACAAGGAAGTTCCTGCTGTACTTCTATGATTACTAGCTGTTTGTCTTTTTTTTTTTCTCATTTTGAGTCCAATAAATTTATTTATTTCTCTGTTTGCTTGGTTTTTTTTTTTGCATATTTTTGTGAGAGTAGGTGAATAGCAGCTGTTCACTGCTCCTATCAAAACACACTAATTTCCCGTTTTCAATTAGCAAACTTTCTCCCTAAATATAAAACAATAATTGCAGCAGAATCACCAACAGCAACCTTCAGGAAAACTACAGCAAAATATTTGCCCTTAACCCAGAATTTTTATATAAAATTCATTTGTTTTGGAATCTACTGGCAAAACTGAACCTAAATAGCTTTTGAGATGCGTCCTAAATAGCTTGCCTGAAGACTGCAGCACACTTGGCTTATATACTTTCTGAAATCTATCTATATTTTATTTTTGTCTTGGAAAAAAGATTAAAGAATAGAATTATATTAGAACTCGTGGAGGCATGATCCATGCCCCCTTGATTATATTGAAACATTAAAATGTCATCAGCATGTTAATTTTGTCATCTCAACTGCACGAGATTTATTCAGCACTTCTATCTATTACATTACTCTGGAAACACAATTTATTCTGATTGTGGAAATGTCATAGGCAGCGACTAAAAACATCTGGAATTCTTCGCTTAAAAAGAATGTCTGGTTTCAATAATGTCATTCCTAAATTAATTTTATCTCTTAAGAAGGCAGAGCTCAAAGATTTTCAAATCATTCAAATTGAAATATTCATTTGGCCCACCAGTTTTAATATAAGAGGTCACAAAAATCAAGAAAAGAAAAACAAAATTACCACAGTTTTTTTTTGTTTTTTTTTTTTTTAAAAATACTTGGCGAAAATAGAATTGCCTGTAGTGAAGCTTTCATGTGAGGAATATATAGAGACCAGGTTGTGTGTTTGCTTGTTTTCTTCTTCAGTATATCAAGAAAAGCTTGATTAAGCCAGTGACATATCTAGAAAGTATAAACAAGGGAGGGAGATGGATAATTAATCCCAAGAAGGCAAAAGACACAGAATTGTCAAAATAGAATACAGATGCATTATTTTAGCACTTAGCTTTCATATTTTAAAAATAATATGTAGAATAACTTTATTTGCTATTTCTTAGGTGAAAGCAATTCCCTTGCTGGGGACTTGTATATAAACAGAATGCGAAGACAAAGGAGAACTAGTGCTGTCGATGGTAATTCATGTATATTTGCAATATGCATATGCACCGTCTGTTATCTGAAATTCCTAGGTCCTGATAACTCTTAAAGATGAAATAAATATCCACGATTTGTAAAAATAAACAAAGGTCTAATGTGATGCTATTTATTATTTGTTTCACTTGTATGGTATTACAAATAATGTGATAATCATATTTTTAAAATTAATTTGTTTTTATTTTATGTGTATGTTGTTTGCCTGCATGTATGTAAGTGCACCCATGTTGTGCAGTACCCATGGGGGCCAGAAGAAGGTGTCAGATCCCCTGGAACTGGAGTTACAGATGGCTGTTAGCTGCCATGTGGGTGCTGGGAACCGAAAATCAGGTTCTCTGCAAGACCAGCCAGTGCTTTTAATTACTGAGCCATCTCTCCAGCCCCTCATGTTATATTTTTACTACAGAATTATCATGATGATTTTTAGAAAGTGCCATCTCTGACCGGAGGTGTGTTGTTCTATACAATTCTTTCATAAATCTCAAAAATTCTAAATTCCAAGATCATCTGTTTTAAAGGTTTCCAATGGGAAACTGTGGAGCTGTCGTAAAGATTCCCAAAGCAGGGTGTCTATGAGGCATCTTACTTGGTGTTACTGCCACTGGCTGGGTCATGTTATTTATATCCCTCCACTCATAGGTTAGGTAAAACCAATTCAGGTTCTCTACCCAATTGAAACGTTTTGATGAACTGTATGGAAAATAAATATGTCATTATGCTTACCTGACATATGTAGCTATGCCTTTTTATATTTTTGTTTTAAAAACTCTTAATTTTGAAGTCTTTTTAGATTCACAGACAAATCTGAGAGATAGTACAAAGAATTCTATTATGTCCTCTATTTCCATTACAGCTTTCTTATTAACAACAACAACAAAAAAATGTGGCATTGCACACAGTAGGGTTCTAATTGTCAGTTGATTGACTATAATAACTTCTGAGATGTCCTGCGGTTAATGACAAGGGCATCAGATAGAAGGAATCAGAAAGGGGCAGGCTAATGGAAGAGAGAATGGCAATATTAGATATAAATGGAAAACATCTACTTCAGGTTCCTTAATGTGTATTAAAATCTTACCTCAAATCTGTCCTGGCTCTTAGGGACCACTGAATTCTGCTTACAACCCAATGAATCCAGAAGCCTCAAGTTCTTATAGACTCTAGATCAAAGATTCTTCAAAGACTTCCCTTTGTGTTGTCCTTCCCTCTTCTAAAATCTGGGAAACTGGTAATTTGTTTTTTCTTCCACCTACCATGGGAAAAGTGGGGATATAAGGAAGGGAAATGGCTTATGTAAGACAAACTTCCAAAACAGTAGAACCAGAGATCTACCTCAGATCTCAGTGCCTCTAAATCCTACTTCTTTTCAGAAACACCATTGTCTTTAGTTCTTGCCAAACAATGGTCCCAGACACCAGAATTTTTCTCTCTTTCCCTCAAAGCTCACAAACCTCTTCTGTTGTTAAAATTCCTTGAAGGGAATATGTAAATAAAATTCAGTCCCTCCTCCCTTGGTCCCAATGGAAAACAAAGATATGATTTCACCAAAATTCAGTCTGGGAAGCCAATGAGTTCATTGGGTTTACTTACAGGGTAATGGGTCACTTAGAGGAGTGTAAGTGCTCCCCAATAAAGCATCATAGGAAAGCCCTCAATCAACCATAGATGGCTTTGCCATCACTCCATGAATAGAGAGATTCTCCCTTAGTCTTCCCCATCTTATATACTCTAGCCCTTCCTCCAGGGCACCTGTAGTTAGGACCCAATTGCTCATCATGGGTTGAGAGTTGTGGCTAGATACTTAGGTGAGGGTCCCTTGACTATCCCTGACCTTCCTATGAGGGGTTTCACCAGTCAACAAGTCCAGCTGTGATGATCATAGGCAAGTGGGCACAACTAAAATCAGAAAGGTGGTATCTGTCTATCAGAGGACAGTCCTACACAAGACTGTCGCTTCACAGGGTCTCCATCCTGCACCCTACCTCACCCTCCTCTGAGCTGGTACATCAGAATAAGTGGGAGGTTGGGAGGAGATTTTTGTTAAATTTGACAAGCGAGAAGAAATAAAGGTACAAATTCATTTTGCTAATTTTGGATTAGGGACCAAAGTCTTTCACTGTTCTTCCTCTGTTTATGTAAAGTTTCCCCATTAGCATTTACATGCATTCTTTGTCTTGTAAGTGAAAAAGAGAAAGGACTGAGCTTTAGAGCCTACTTTTTTATGCTCTCTCTTTTTATCTGGTAGAACAAGCCATAAAACACCCTTAGAAAACCACTTAAGAGGCTGAAATGAAGAATGGTTGTGAGACTATTGCTTTTTCTATCTTTCTTTTTTTTCCTTTTCTAAATACATAGTGGCTTTGTTTGTGTCAAGCACAGGCATGGTTAAAAAAAAAAACAGGCAGGGCACAACTGCTTGGAAGGAGCCAGGATGAAACTGAGGTAACTAATCCTCCCCTGAGAGTTTATGCTATTCTGAAATCCTGCACACTCCTCCTTAGGTCCCAGTTTGCTTCTACAGAAAGTGGGCTGCATTGTGAAAATGTGTTCAGGTACTCTGAAAGGACATAATTTGTATTTTAGTGACATAAACATATCTGATAAAGCCATCATTATACTTGGCTAAGCAACTCAAAATCACTCTTTTGGACCCCCAAAAGACTGTAGCCAAAGCACTCGATCAGAGTTTCTACTTTAGAAGTTGTAACATGTCTGTTCTGGCCACTTACCCAAGGAAAACAAATGGAAATAATGGTGAAAAGGAAGGAAGGATTTTAAGGGACACGGCTCCATTTACAGAATGGAATTAAACATTTTAGTCCATCTTCTGGCATTGATATTAGCTTGAGTTTTAAATAAAGGAGGAACTGGAGCAGGAGTAAGAAGTACCCTTAATTTTGCAGTCTTTGTTAAGGCTTACTCGAGTTGATCACTGCATTAGTTTATTTATTTCTGGATGGGACATCCTATTCCCTGGAGAAGAGGAGATTTCCTCATGGGGTGATTTGTCTAATAGAATCTCCTATTGATGGAGTTCAAAGTAAGAATATCTTTTGTCTTTCTGTAAGTCTGGAATAGGACATTTTAAACCTAACAGTAAGACACCTTAGTTACTGTTATCTTGTTTTTATGTTTTTTTCTTCTAGCTTTGAAGGGGAATGAGATGTTAGGTGTCACTATGCTTTAGACAAAGCTCATTTGAGTGACTGACAGGTCTATATACATATTCAATCAGGGGTCCAAATATTTTAAGAAATTAGAGTTAGATACAAAACAAAGTTAGGGATGTTAGGCTTTTTCTTGCTTCTCAATAACCTGTGGACTCAAGTGAGGAGTCAGTGCTCTTTAGCAGAAGCAGGTTAATGTACAGGCCTCAGATTCATTTGAAATCATCATTAAACAATTACCAGATTAGTTGCATGTAGTCATGAGATTATGTACATATAAATGAAATTTGCTTATTTAGTACTTACTTTGAATGGGTTATCTTATGCAGATATCGAAATGTTTGTTTAGTGATTTTATTATGTTGTTATCCTTTTCTCTTGCTAATTTGCATTTTGTTGGCTTGTCTGAGCCCTATCATGGATGAGGACAAAATATTCCCTTTTCCTCCTTTCTGAAGGGTGATTTGTCTGGTTCTCCTAAGGAAGTAGAAATCTGGTCTCTGACATATTGACCAAGTAAAAATAAATTTCCAACTCTGTCAAAACTTTGTCTTGGCTCTAAATTTCCATAAATAAAATTTCTCATTCTCTTACATCCTTAAAATTTTGTCTACTTTATCTGTCCTCTCTTCTCACTCTTGTCCTATTCATTAAGATGTGTAGTTTCCTCTGGTTTTACTTCAATTTTCTTCTCTCCTAAACCTTGGTTGTTGGGTTAGCCAATCAGCCTTCTCTACTACCCAGATGTGTTGGATAATCTTATGTTCAGCTTGACACTCCTGGGAAGAGGGAACCTCAGTTAAGGAGTTCTACTCATCAGATGGCCCTCTGGATATGCCTGTGGGTCCTTTCTTGGTTACTAATTGATGCAGATGGGACCAGTCTACTATAGGCAGTGCCACCCCTGTGCGGACGTTACTGGGTTGTATAAGAAAACTAGCAGAGCATAAGCAGGAGGAAGCATGACAGCAAACAGCATTCCTCTAAGGTCTCTGCTTCAGTTCCTGCCTCTAGGTTCCTACTTTGAGCTCCTCTCTTGGCTAGTCTGTAAGAATGAAAGAAACCTTTTCATCTCCAAGCCACTCTTGGTCATGGTATTTTATCACAGCAACAGAAATCAAACTAGGACAACATAATAACTTCTCCTCACTCTGCCACAGGTGCCCTGCAGGTCCTCCATAACTAGCCAATCAAATCATTGCCTCTTCCACTTTTGCTCCACAGGAAAAACGTTCATTATCACCACTCTTGCCATAAGCAGACCCTGACTTCATTAGAAAGCTATTCTAAACTCACTCTAATCCTAATGCTCTTTGGCTACCATTGACTTGTGCTTAGTAAATGTTTTCATTTCCAAAAAATAAAATATATCACACCTTTATATTTTACTTTAAGCCATTTATCTATCTCTCCTAGGACACATTTCAAAGTTTGGCTTTTTACAAGAAGAAATTTAAAATCATGTATTAATTTCCCTGTACTATTCTTCTGATAGATTTTATTTATTTTTCCCTTACTTTGCTCTCAGGGACTCTACTGATCAGATTTTTTCTTATCCTTTCTCCATTCTTAGTGCCTCTGCTCTCTCTAGGTTTTGCTGATGTCTACCCACTCATCTCTACTTCCTCATGTTATTCCCTTGCTTTAGGAAGCTTAAAGTTTTCATCTTTGAGAATGCTCAGGCTGCCACATCACAACATAGACTAGATGAAGTAAACAAGAAGAAATTTTTTTTTTTTTTTCCACGGTTCTGGAGGCTGGGAGGTCTTACATCAAGGTGCTGAAGGTGGGGTTTAATCATGCTTCTTCTCAGGCTTTTGGGTGGCCACCATCTTGATGATGCTTACCTTATTCATCTTTTTCTTTGGGTTCATTCACAGAAAGAGAGCTGGAATACACTGTCTAATGACTCTCCCTGTAAGAAGAGAGACAAGAGTCCTAAAGGATCAGTTAAATATTTATAATTTCTTTTAACCTTAATTATTTTCTTTACTCCATATATGGTCAAAATGAAGCTTAGGACTTCAGCATATAAATTTTAGGAGGGCACAGGCATTTAAAAATATTTTTAATGATTCAAGAATTTCATACAATATATTTTGATCACATTCAGACCATCTCCCTCATCTTGACCTCCACTTTACCACCCCCGAATTTCATGTCCTCTATTATTATTTATATTTTTCAGAGGCTTAGCATGTCTAATCTGTTTTCCCCAAATGCTTTTGGGTGTGGGTCTATTCCTTGGAGTCTGTTCCACTTACCAGTCATCACACCAGTAAGGAAAACTGACTCTCCCTCTTCCAGCAGCTATCAGCTGCCAATTGATCCTCAGCTAGGGCTGAGAATTCTTACCCACCTCCCATGTACATGCTGGGCTTTTGTCCTGAGTATGCTTACACAGTGCTTGTACATGCTGTCACAGGCACTGTGGGTTCATAAGCAACTACTCTTTAGTGTTCAGTCAACAGTTTCCTTGTATTCATCTACCATCTCTGGATCTCACATTCTTTCTACTTCTACAATTATCCTTGAGTCTTGAGAAGGGAGGGTTTAATATAGGGATACACAAACATCTTGTTCAAAACAATCTTCACCATTGTCTTCACAGTGAACTCTTCTTTGAAATGGCCCAGGCAAAGTCTGTTCACGTATCAGTGTGAGTAATATAGTCCACTTTTATCACTCTTTCAAAGGCAGATTTCTTATATAAAAAACCTGGGCTATGAGATATAATGAAACAGACTAGACCCCCCCCCCAATGTCATTTTTATCTTCTAGTCAGTTGTATTAGTTACTTTCCTGCAATAAATACCATGACCAAGGGAAATTATAAAAGGAAGAGTTTATTTGAGCTTATGATTCCAGAGGAATCAACGTTCCTAATAGTAGGGAAGCATGGTGGCAGGCGGTGGCTGGAGCAGGAGCAGAAAGCTAAGCAGGTCTCATATCTTCAAGCAGGCACAGGAAGCAGAGGGAGACTGGAGACCTGGAAAGATATAAGAACTTCTACTCCCACCCCCAGTGACTTGCTTCTTCCAGCATGAACACACCTTCTAAGGCCTTCCCAAACAGTGTCACCCACTGGGAACAAAATGTCCAAATACTTGGAGCCTATAGGAGACATTCTCATTCAAACCACTACATAAGTTTTGCATCCCATCTAATAATTCGCATAGAGCCCATGATAGATGGGGCACACAATAGCTCATTTTGACTGAGCAATTAATTGGTCCTTCAATTTTAACTTATCAAAGAAAGTTTCAATCTTAGTATATACAGTTTTATGTTGAGTTGTGCACTGAACTTGAATTGTGTCAAAGCTGATTCCCTGTATATGGCATTCATTCATCTTCAAAAAGCATTTAATTCAATCTAGCTCTAAGATAATTTGACTATAATAATACTATTTGTATATTTCAGCTTGAATATATCATTATTGAAATGAATAAAATCATCAAGATTTAGAATATAAATATACCATTGAGTTTATATATCTTAAAAGATTACTAGTGTAAAATTACTGCTAAAATTGGAAGGTTATCATGAATTGAGCATGGTATCTACTTTTAAGATACCTTTTAAGGGACTTGTGTATCTCATGCATACTTTTACCATTTAAAGTCTTGAAGTTAGACTCATTCTTTGCCATCACATTGGTGTTTCTCTGATTCAGATATAAGTATATGTGTGTTCATATATATACATATGTAAGAAAATGTGTATATATGTGTATGGAAATAAATATTTATCTTACCAATTACATTTGGAACTGTAGGTTAGATTTTTAGCTCACCATTTGTGATTATTCTTACTAGTTTATCAACTCCTAGCTGTCAGAAAGGCATTTTTGCATGAAATTTAATTTCTTTGATAAACATTGAAAAATGATCTTGTCTCATCAATGAGGAAAACTCTCCCACATTTCTCCCCTTGTGTTCTGTCAGAGCAGCATAATCTCTTGAATTATCTGTATAAAACATTTTGCATTGTTCTGGCAATGATCTGGCTGCATCCCTTGACGGGAAATTGGGCAAGTGTGGCTAGGCATCCAGAGGAATATGTTTACCAATGAATTATCTTCCAAGGTTTTGACACCACCATCAGTTATGCCAGATGCAAATCATTTACTCTCTGTCAGTTCAAATACACAGTCTTGTTTGGATGGCTTAAATCTATGTTGGCACCAAAATACAGCAAGCAATATTGCTCAACTTTTGAGTTGAAAGCATAGACAAATGTATACAGCGCCAAAACATGGAAATAACACAATGTAGACTGAATTTTGCTAAGTGTTAGTCAATGTGAGCATAGCATGACTGTCAAAAGAATAGTGACATTTCCTACTATAGTAAAGGAATATTCATCGTTGGTGGTAGACCTAATTCTTTGACATGAGGGTCTTATGACTACTGTCATGTGCTGTATAACATTTAAGCTAGTTAACATTTGTAATGTCAAAAATTTATCTCCTAGAAAATGCCTCAGAGAGATACCAAATTCAGTTATTGAATTTGTGAATTTTAAAATGACTTTGGATCTGCAGTATTTCTGAGTTTTGCATCATGCCTACAATGATGAATTGATAAGACTAAGAGCCTCAGTAGTGAAAAAAGGCATGATTGACTTTCATTTCTTCTTTATATTTATGAATCAAAGCAGTTCATCTTATGAAATCTTGGTTCATAAAGGCAATATTTTTGTGTTTTAGTATGAAGATAGCTAATACAAACAGAACGAACAAATATTTTCAAATACTTAATAGGTACAATTTATTTCATTTCTCAAAATAAAGGCAGAAATGAAAAACAGTTCCTAGCTGAGGAAATGGGTAAAGATTATAGATTATTGAATTGCAGGAACTGGACCTCAGGGATTTGGAGATAAGTCAGACAGCAAAGTTCTTGCTACACATCATGAGGACCTGAGTTTGTATACCTACCCAGCACTCAAATAAAAAGCTATAGGTGGCACTGTTAAGCATACCTGTAATCCCACTGCTAGGGAGGTAGAGACAAGAGGGTCCCCGAACCTTGCTGCTGGCTAACCAGTGTAAATAATCTGTGAACTTAAGTCCTGTCTCAAAAAAAAAAAAAAAAAAAAAAAGATAAGATTGTGAAGTTATTAAGGACACCTGATGTTGAACTCTGATTCCCATAACACACATGCTTATGCATGAACACACACCCATACATATGTGCAACCACATACACAAGTTCACATACACATGCATACCCATGCGTGTGCGCACACACACACACACACACACACACACACACAAACCTTGAATATTAGTTTTACCACCAAATTTCAGTTCTGACATTTTAAGTCTCAATTTTCTGATCTATGATATAGCAATGACTCCTCCTAACTTGTAAAGATAACCTACTGATTTAAGAAGTGACACACACAAATATATATATATATATATATATGCAAGATCATATATGACAGCTGGAGGTCCTTGTCATAAATGTGAATGAGATCATGAGGACTTTAACTACTTGAGCTGAGTGATCATTGTAATCATTTGGCTGTAAGGACACAACTCCAAATGAAAAACAAACCACAAATCCTGACTTTTCATGAGTGGAACAAATCTTACTTTATTGAATGTTTTTGACTTTGACCTTTTCCTTTCAGTCAGATTTAAACTGGATTAGGTCATCAGTTTTTTACTTACTTTTTGCCTCAGAGTCAGGAATTTAAGAGACTATCTAAATTCAGCAACAGAAAAACACATGCCGGGAAACTATTTGTATTGCTTGAATATTTCATATAATTTGGTATAAAATGGTTAAGCAAAACTAATAAACAACCATAAGATTATTTCAAAATCCATATATTTAGGACTTTAGAGAATGCAACTTCATTTTTGTCAAAATAATGATTTTATATTGTCAAAATTATACTTTAAACTAGTGATTCTTTATCAGACATGATTTTGCCTTTCAAGGAACATGTGGCCACTTCTGAAGGAATTTATCTTCATGTGGAAAGTGAAGGATAGCCAACATCTACTACATTCACATTAAAGGTGATGCAAAATATTTCCTCAATGCATGGTGCAACCTTCACAACAAGGTCTGGTCCCAGCTATCAGTTGTGCTCTTCTGGACAAGCCCACTTTTATCAGTGGAATTTCTCATCTCAGATCCAATAGCAGGCTAACGTAAAGATGCTGGAAGAAATCGGAACACATTTTGAGCTTTGTGATAAGGGACACATTTTAGAAGGAAATCCTACACACATCTCTTTGCAAATACAATGAGCACACAGCGTGAGATGTTAAAGCATTCTAACTTGAACTACAGGGACTATAATGTTTTATAATTTAATTATTCTTTAATTATAGACCTGTTGCTAGATTTCCTACAACCAGTCAAAGCAGTCCTCTTTGTTTATTCAAAGATAGGTATCATTTGCTAAAAAATGGTGCCATTTGAACTCTTTGAACAAATAGTTTCTAAACTGGTTTGATCTGCATTGATATTGAGTTGAAGATACAGAGCATCAGAAAATCCATCCACTGCTTCATTTGACAATAGAGAAAGCTGGTAGCTAAAGAACCTGAGAAATTCTCCCCAAATTATATAAATTGCTGTTTCCAGCCCAGTAAGCAATGATCAATATTTTCATATTCTGTAATTATCCATCATAAATACCTGCAGTTCATTGCAATATTAAAAAAACTTTATTCAATTTGTATCTTAAATTTACATTTGAATGCTTTTTTTTTCTAATTTCACTAGATCAATGGTGCCAACAGTATGAAACCAACCTTTAATTTGATACTTTCCCCAAAAGCCATTCTGAGAGCTGATAGGCCCAACCTGACTCCCACAGATTTAGAGATGTGGAGAAACTAGATTAAGTTGCCTTAGGGTGGCTGATCTTCTGTTTGTTCAGAGTGTGAAATGGCCCAAGATGCTGAGCTCCTCCTTCTCCAGAGGAAAAAGGCTTCTCAGCTATGTTATTTTAACTTATGGGGATTTTACTGATCCACAAAACAAGTGAAATTTAAGATACACATCTTAAACTCAGTTTGTTAAAGGCCTGTGCTTTCGGTAACGAAACTCACAGTGACAGTGATGTATGGTTTTCTTTATGAGTCCTGAAAACTGATGGATATGTGATCTTATAAATGCTTAGACAAACTAATGCACATAATTATATTTTCCATTTGAAGTCTATTGCTAGGCATTCTAATACAATATCATTAGTTGAAATGGCCACGATGATACAGCTTGGGCAGTTTGTCACGGTAATTACAGGGTGATTATTTTTGACTGGAATAAAGATTTCAGTTTTAGTGTGGTGGCAAGCATCATCACAAATTACAAACCGTCTTAGAAAATAATAAAAACTTTAGAAGTTTAATGCATTTTTGTAGCATTTCAGGATAAATAATTTCTCATTAAAAGAAGGTTCAAAAGTTGGCTAAATAAATTACTTTTAAAGTGATTAAAATATGGCTTTGCCAAAAGGATCCTACTTATCTCATTAATGGTTTCTATGTATAAAAATGTCAACATTAGATAAAATTTGCATGTGGTAAATAAGGCTTATGTCATAATTAACAACCTTTAAAGAATTTTTTTTTCTGCAGATGTAAAACTATGGCATTTATCTTCACTATTTTCAGTGTGCTTGATTAAAGTAGACAGCGTCCTAACATCTGTATTGAAAACTATATTAATCAATTGATTAATCATGCAACATTAATCAAAAGCCTTGCTAAGTGTTTCAGTATTTGAACAGCTCTTAGTATTTTCTATCTGATCCCTTTTAAGGTGTCCATTAAAAAGATTAAATTTGGGTGGTAAATATTGAGGGGTTGTAGAACTTGTGGCTTCTCACTGGAAGGTCACAGCCACCGCTCATTAGAGCTACTTTTAATGGGATCAGAAGCAAAAGTTTGGAATATGTGACTAAATCAATTAATCAGTGCTGCAGTTGACTCATTCCAGTAAGCAATTTAGTATTTGCCGAATTGGCACCAGGGCCATCTGGCTGATTTGTCCTCAGTGATTTGCCTTAAACTAAAGAATATTTTTTACTTAAGAGTTTAAATTGAATGTCTCATAAACTGATGCAGCAATTGCTATTCACTATTCTGGTCTGCAGAAATTAGTTAAAAGTCAGCCTTTATTATTACGAATGTATTTAAATGATCTAAGTTGCCTTATACAATGTAAAAACTTCCTTTTACTGAAGTGGACGGTACAAAATCAAATGAATTACTTCAATGTTTAGTGAGATTCAATTGGACTTTGTAGCATACTTTGAAGCTTCCTAATCAACTGTAAATTTAAAGATTGGTAGCTTAGCACTGGTTAGTTCTTCAATGTTCAAATTCTTTTATAGGTGAGATTAATCAAATTCCTTCAGCAAATGTGGAGAATGTCTGTATAGAAACAAACAGAAAACTATGCAGTATAATTCAGAGAAGCACATTGTAATAAGCATTCACTGGGCAATGGAAACGATTATTTGTCTTGTGAGCAAGGCTGTGCTTTACTTTCCTTTGTGTCTTTTTTTTTTTTTTTTTTTTTTCCTGATTCAAACAGCAGCGCTTGCTCTATATTCACTGACACTGATTTTTTTGCAACGTGAGGAGTGATTGGTTCTGCAAATTGGATTTAGTCTTATAATTTTTTATTATTGATAGAGAATAATTAAGATGATATGTCATTCAATGAAATCAAACCTTATCATTTTTCCAGGTATATTTTTACCAGCCTTTCCATTTTAAACTGTGGTATGGCCCATCTGTTCATCCCTGCTTTTGCCTAAGGAAAAATTCTCTAGATGAGGGAGTTTCCAGAGTTTGTAAAAAGGACTTTATGATTTATTAAGTATTTAGGTGTTGCTTTTCTTCAGCAAAAGGATTAGATACCAGTTTTAGAATCTTCAAATATATTCTGAAGTTTCAGCAATAGACATGGATTTAAATTACTGTATTTAAATACATGCTGAAAAGCTTCAGTTTCTAAGGTGAGTTTATTTCATTGCCATTTACTTGGAACGCAAAAAGATATATTAGTACACGTGGTCCAGTGATGCTCATCTGGCAAAAGATGATGACACACCACATCTGCATTCCTCATGTGGACAGAAGTGTCCAAAGGGGGAAAAATGCATCCTAGATTTGTATGTATGGCTATCGAGAAGCTACTTTATCATGATTTTTTTCAATCTTGCACATGCTACAGAAATAACTCCAAAGTATTTTTTACATAGTATTTAGCGTTTCAGAAAGAGAAATTAGATAATTCCTTTTACTTCCAAAAGTTGATTAACCAAATGTACTACTTTCTTACTCTTCCCAGTTCTCTGCTATCAGTAGAATAGTGCTTGGAGGAGAGTTACAGAATAAATCTAATTATGATAAGGTGTTGTAAAAAATTAATTTCTGTTAGCAGGCATTATCTACATTATAATTTGGAATGTGTGTTTGGTATGAAGTATCTGCATAATATTCTTAGTTGCTTAATACTTAAAGCTATTCAGGTACCCAACAATACTATAAACCTTTATTTCAGTTCTTTGTTGGCATATAATTACATGAAAAAGAAACATGTCTAAAAATAATCAGAAATAGCTTTGGCTATGTCTCTGTGTGTGCGTTATTTCATATTTGAGTTATATTTTCATTTTGCTGTTGATGTGAAGCTTGGTTGCCTTCAGCAGGGAAGGAAACAATCTGCATAATTCCCATTAGTTCTTCACTGGGCAAATGCATTTTGATATTCTATAGTACGGTGCTTTGTAGCTAATCATTTTTGTACTTAGCAGCAGGTGTTACTATCATATGGAAAATATCATACATTTTAAAAATTATGGGATTAATTTAACCATGAAACAATGAACCTTCCATATTCATCAATTCATTAGTTCAGCTCATTTGAAACCTTGCAATACAATTAGTTTCTAATAGATCATTATTTTACTACCTAGGTTACTCTCCAGAAAGCATTTTAGAAAAATATTCATTTTTTAAATCTACTTTTGTGGCATAGTAGATTTATATGGCATAATAGACATAAAAGGAATATTACTTACCGTATTTTGCTTTTGGGAAAACTTTTCGGAGAAGACATAGCTCCAAACAGATGAATGTGATGTGTTGGAGATGTTCTGCTTTACAGGCTTTGGCTAAAATTTCAACTTTAAGCATACCGATTTTAATGCTTGTTTAAAAGTTGGCATGTATGAAATTCTCAACAATTTTTTTAAAGTAAAAAAGGAGGGCTAATTTTAAAACTTTCCTTCATTATTTTCATTCCCCATTCTTCTCAAATATTCTATGGAAACCCTTAGTCTTTCCAGTCCTTTTAATTTCCTTTGATAATCTAACAGAAAAAAATGATGCACAAAATTTTTTAATAAATAAAGTTATTACTGATAAAAAGTTGGCTTTTGTAGAGTTGGTTTCTTGGGAGATTGAGGTGGGAAGAACTATTTGAACTGAGGGTTTACAGCCAGTCTGGAAAACATAGTAAAAACATGTTCCTGGAGAGTTGCTGAGACACATCTGCTTCCTCAATTTGTACAAAAGGGAAAATAGCATGCTAGTTGTCTGACAGATTTTGGGGGGAGACTAAGTGACATAAAGGAATTAATAGCATTTTTTTTTTACATTTTCTTTTTTTAATTGTTTATTTATTAACCACATACTTAGAAACATTTCATTACAACAGCATTGACATAGTCAATAACAATATCCTGAGCTAAGATGCATCTCTTTCAAAATTGGTTGTAAATTTTTAGGTTTCCAGTGTAATTAATACAGTTATACAATATTGAACTCAGTGTAAACCCTATAAGACATAAAATTGAATGAGGTTTTAACACCTTTAAACAGATCTCCATTTCATTATTAAAATACACAGCTTCATACAGAAAAATTCCTTTTTAATGCAATTGACATTAAGATGTTTGCACATGTGTTCGGTTGTTTCTAATCTCTAAATATCTGATTATTTCATACAATGTTTCCCACTCACATCCAGACCCCCTCCCCCATCCATGGTATGTTTCTAAAGACAGGCGCATTTTAATTTTCATTCTGTTTTTAGTCAGAGACTTTATGTTATGTTCAGAACACCAGTAAAAAAATTTTTGAGGCAAATCTCGATACGTAGCCTAGCCTTGATCACAAGTCCTGGGGTTATACTTATGTGCCTAGCTAGAACACTACCTAGCTGAAACTCAGTTTCTACTTAACAATATACACCCAGATTCTCTCCCAACTTTGCTTTCCTTACTAATTGTGTAGACTTTATCAAATGCTTTAATTTACCTGTACCTCATTATATAACACTAACTACTGCCCAAAGATGTTGAGAGAACTAGGTGAGGTAATAAAATATAAAGATTATACAGCAAAATGTTCTCTTTATTACTTTCACTGCCACTGTTGTTACAATTAACCTCTAACACTTTGATTCGATCCTTAGCATAGTAATATTTGATACACACACACACACACACACACACACACACACTTTTGAGCGTAGGGTTTTCAAAATTCTAGCAAAATGTTCTACTACTGACTGGTGCTATTTTCATTAAATCAAATTTTTGTGGTGTTAGCTTGAGTCAATGATAGGAGGAAAATGTTCAAAATAGGCTGCCTCAACATATTTTGAAATGATGATTCCTATTCACAAGCACAGTACTTAAGTGTCTTATAATAATAAAAGCTTCGATAGAAAAATTAAAATGTGAAGTTAAATTCATCTTCGCCATTCCAGAAAATACATATTTTCCCCTGTGAAAATTCAGTGAGTAGATTTGTCTGCTGGGCTGCAATTTTTTTTCAGTAGGGCTATACTAATCATGTATCTTATCCTATAATGAAGTTAACTTGTTTTTAAGGCTCTGAATATTTTTAAATGATATACATAAGGACGTAAATCTGACTAAATGGATACTCTCATTAGCTTTTATCTCTAGTCTGTCAATACATAGGCTAGCAATGCCTGATTTTGCATTGAGGTAGAAAATCCACCAATGTTGTTTATGACAAATACTCATCAAATTTATCATTCTGTTACTCAAATCCACTAATCTTTTCAGGAAAAAAATGCATGCCGTTCTTTTTCCTACTGATTCTTTAGATTCATTTTCCATATAAAATGTTCGAATGATCTGAAATTTCTTAAGGCTAAATGATAAAATATCTTATGTTAGAGATGCATTTTCTCCCATAGTTTCTTTTCCGAGACATTTGGACCCTCCTCTGTGTTCACAAGGCGCCCCCAGACTGCACATGGTTCATCACTTTTTTCAGTCACTTAAATTTCTTAGGCATGCAGGATTCACATTTTAGTTTTTCAGTGAAAAATAGTCTAAATTTAACTTCCAGTTCTAAATAAGGGGAGTTAATTTTGAAATTCATATACAGTACACTCTGGAACTGCCCATGACCTATCCATTAGAAAAAGAGGGGCATATAGGTCAGTGGACAAAGTAACTGATGAAGAGTTAAAGCCACAGGTAACCAGAATGCAGGCAACCTCACCTAAAACTAGACTATCTCTGGTTTCCTATCAGTCAGAAGTAAGATCTTATCATTTGAGTACTTAAAAGTGCTTCTTTCAATGAATCAAAAGTGAGGGGAAAGATGAAATTCTAAAATATTCTCCATATAATTACTTTGTAGTATTTAATTAATAGGCTTTTCTCTATTAAGATTGAAAATAGATTGGGGCATTGGACAGTTCCTATGGGGGAGTCAAATTTCTTTAAGGGTATTGAATCTCATAGGCTGGCCACACCCAGTGGTGGCTAACAACCAACCAGAATTCTAGTTCCAGGGGATCTGATGCCTTCTTTTGGCTTCTACAGGTGTTACATACACATGGTGCACTTACATACATGCAGGCAAAATACTCATACACATAAAAACGAATTTTAAAAGATTTAGAAATACAAATGTTTTAAAGACCATAGCCATATAACATAGGTTCACTGAAATATTTTTAAATGCTGTTCATTGAGTTTGTGAACTCCCTGCAAATTTCAGACGCTCATCTATACATTTTAGAATCTTCCTTGTCACTTATCTCTACAGCAGTTGGAGAAAAGATAGTTCATAATTTTCTTGCACTTTTAGCATAAAATAGGTACGAATTGTTGGACAAAGAGTTTTCCTTTTAATATAGAACATTGTCATTTAATATTATTTCTGAGAAGACATGAACAAATGATAACTCACCTCAGATAGGGAATGAACAATGGACCGAGGTAAGACTATTACCAAAATCCACTTGCAAAACTAATGAGTTTTATTGGGGTTACTTACAGGAGCAGAGTTAAGGGGTTACTTACAGGAACAGAAATAACTCAAAGGCAACTGCATCACCAAAAACCCTTCCAAACACGGGTGACAGTTCATGAAAGCTGGTAACCTGGAGAGCACTTCACAACCTAAAAGCAATTCAACAGGTTGTAGAGTGTCCTTCACAGGTAGCACAGATTATTTGAACTTCTAGGTAGCTCAACTGTTCTCTCCTTCATCCAGGTATCAGCTGGTCTGAACTTCTCTAGGCAACTCAGCTTCTCCAGAGACTTCAGGACACTTGGCTCTTGTGAAACTGTCTCAGCCCCCAGTTCTTATGCCTTATATATGCTTGGGGGAGGGGCAGACCAAGTCAATATTGTTAATTTCAGGGACTTCCTGAAATTGACTTGTTACTTCCTGAGGTTAATGGTACTTCATTGTAGGATGGAATGTTTCACCTTGCCTTAAAATACCCTGTTGTTTACCTCCCATTAGACATCCTGTTGTTCATTTCTCTTTAAATATCCTGTCATAGGAAATGGGCAGAAATTGCTAAACAACAGACACAAAAATATGTATTAAATAAAAATTATATAATACTTTAAATTATTAATTCTTATAAATACCAAAGAAGTTGGGAATAAAATTCATGTTACCTTTTAACTGTTTTATCGCACATTAATTTTTTGTATGTACACGTTTGTGTTTATTTGTATGTGTGTGGTCCCTGCATGCTGTAGATGCATGTTGAGGTCAGAAGACAGCTTGGAGTAGTCAGAAGTTGGCTCTCTCCTTGTGCCAGGGAGCAAAGTCCCAGAGATCCAACTCAGGCCTTCAAATTATACGTTTTGTCAAAGGCAGCAAGAGCCTTATCTGCTGAGCCAACTTAACCAGCTCAAGGTCATGTTCTCAGTGATCACTAGCATGATGCAATTATACATTTTTATTCTGTAAATGTGTTTAATTATGAGCACAGAAGAAAAAGTTAAGAGATGTCATGTTCAGTTGTATATTTCAGACATAAGAATTTTTTTTGGTGTGCCTTAATAATCTTGCCATGGAAGTAATGTCTGCATGTTATAAACTAATAGAAGTTTTACAAACTAAATAGACATAGTTTCATTCCAAAATTCATACTCTTAATCCTCTTAGCCTTTATACAATACTACGAAACATACAATAAAGTGAATATACAAATATTGTTGAAAATTGTTTCTCTAGAAAACTCATTCATTTTAATTGTCTGAAATTATCCATTTCTCTTCTGCCACAAAACTGTCATTTTTCTTTAAATATAATCTAAATAATAATTTATATAAAACACATTTTAAATATACTGAAGAATATAGCTTACATAATAAAACTTATTAAATTTACTTATAAAGAAGTCTGTGACCCTCTTGAGGGGTTTCTAATCATTCTAGCACATACACTACTGTCCTTTTTCTTCAGACTTTTTCCCACATTAAATCTGTATTAGAACTTATCTCAATACATTCCAAATTTGTTTTTAAAAATATCTTTCATTATATGCCTTATAAAATCATCAAGAAACATAGGTACGAGAGACATAGGTAGATATTTGATCATTAGGATTTATGAAAGCTCCGATGTTTTGCCTGGTCTCTTTTAATCTATAATTGGAAAATAAATTTATTAAGTATGCACTTAAAGAAACATTGATCTTTTCTTCTTCCAACTAATTTTCTTTAAAGATTGTTATAAATTAAAAACAAAATGAGATTACTGAAGTTTAACTGAGAGTTATGAAGATACTCAATGTCAGCATTCTTTTCTTTAAAAATATTCTTTTGTTACTACACTTTGTTTTCTTTGAAACCTATGAAATGAAAATTGGAAGGAAATGGTATTGTTTTAAAAGCAGCTGTCGTCTGCCCACACCAGCTCATCAGTTGTGTTTTGATCTATTCAGATCACAGATTCATTACTAAACCCTTGAAAGTTTATTTGTTAATTATAACCAAGTAAAAATTTAATTTGCTCCAAAAGTACATGGTGAACATGGTTATTTCAGTTAAGTCTATATTAGAAATTGGCACTAGAGGGAGCTAAGTAATTGTATCATTTACATGTTTAGGAGGAACTGAACATTCATTTAAAAACTTGCATTTTTCTCAGAACTTGCTGATTTTACAAATATGGCCGCCATGCCTCAGCAAATTATAAGCAATAATGAATTAGTTAATTTTCTTTAGTGAAAACTGCTATGGCAAGATTATTAAATTACTGTATTTCCACTTATTGAAAGTAGCTACTACCCAGTAAATTAGGATTTCTAGGACTCTTTGGGGAAAGAGATTATTACTATTATCCATGCTCATCATTATTCTGGCCCTAAAAGAATTAAAATGTTCAAAGTACCTGTTAAAAAACAGTATTTTGCTCCCAAATTTATACTTTGATAAGAAAGTGTTTTTCTTGAATAAGACCTAACCTCAGAACAAATGAGAAAGCAATTTTATTCTCATGGAATATTCTGGGAATTTAGTTAGTTTGATTACACTGAAAGTCTGATTCAATTCTATTATAGTCTTTCCTAGCAAGCAGAAGTTATCATGATCTGAGTAATATTATGCTATTTTTCACCTTTATATTTACGTCTAAAATGAACCAAAGTCAAAATTGACAGGATTAATTTACATAACACTAAATAGTTAAGGAGTAATTATACAATACAGTATGTTTTATATGTAGTACCAGGAAACACTCCCCTTCAAAGGAGTTTGCAGAAAATAAATATTGGGGAAACAGGAAATTGCTGTTCTTACAGTCTGGTATCAGGAAGGCATGGCCAACAGGACACCTGACATGACCTGACACTGTGAGTGAGCATGGTACCATGGCAAATGAAAAGTCCTGGAGTGAAAATATCATTTAGATGTTAAAATAAAATGAGGTTTCATTCTGATTTTATTCTACTTTGAAAATACAAGGGCATTAAAAATATTAAAAATAAAACTCATCGTTTTATGGTGAAATTCTCTTGATTAACTTTATTTCTTTTAATCAATATCCCAGTGAAAGTACTTTCATTTTTTAGTAATGTTTCAAATGAAGAAAACCACTGTTATCTAGGTATGTCCAGGTTATTTTTGTTTTCTGTGTGTGTCTGGTATATGTATCTGTTTGTCTAGGTTTGTTACATGTTTGCATGTGAGTGGGCATGCATATATGTGCAAAGATCAGAAATCCACATTGTCTACTGCCTTAATTGTTCTCCATTTAATATTGTGCAGCAGTGTCTCACTGAAGTTGGAGCTCATCAGTTTGCCTAGGCTGGCTGGCCAATGAACCTGAGGGATACACCTGTCTCTGATCCTCAGTGCTGGAATTACAGATGTGCAATCCTATACCCAGCATTTACCTGGGTGTCGGTGATCCATACTCCTCAGTCTTCATGCTTGTGCCACAGGCACTTTACTGACAGAGCTATGTCTCTAGCCACAGGTTTATTTTTTTTAAATATGGTAGTACATTCATTGGAAAATAACGTGTAAAAGAAATCAAATTACATTCAACATACTCTATTTGATATCTTACAGCAATGTTTTCTGGCTGTTTGTTCATTTTATGAAAATAAAACATTCTTTAAATTCTGTTTTATTTAAAATTGAACCACTGCCAGTCTAGCTCCCAAGTTTTATGTATGATGTCATACACAAGAAACATTCTACCTAGTCTTTATTTTAAATTTTTTATTTATTATTTTTATTTTATGTGGATTAGTGTATTGCCTGCATGTATGTAAATGTGGCCCTGTCATGCAGTGTTGGCAGAGGTCAGAGGAGGGCATCGGATCCTCTGGAGCTGGAATTATGGACTATTGTTAGGTTGTTAGTCATCATGTGGATGCTGGGAACCA
This sequence comes from Nannospalax galili, assembly GCF_000622305.1. NCBI lineage: Eukaryota > Metazoa > Chordata > Mammalia > Rodentia > Spalacidae > Nannospalax > Nannospalax galili. Next base: position 5,855,335 of record NW_008360320.1, read on the forward strand.
AGCCCATGTCCTCTGTAAGAGCAGTCAGTGCTCTTAACTGCTGAGCCATCTATCCAGCCCCTATTTTATTTTCTTTTAAAATAATTAATTAAATTGTATGTCTCTGTGTGTACACATATTCATGTGTATGTGAATGTAGAGGCCAGAGATCAACATCAGTTGTCTTCCTCAACTTCTTTCTACCTTCTTATAAAATAATACCGTTTATTCTTTGAAAGTTTTCTACATTTAAACAATGTATGTGGATCTTACCCATCTACTACAACCTCCTTCTTATTCTCCCTAGTGTCCACACCTCATCTTTCTCTCTCAACTTCACATTCTCTTTTTATTTTTTGTTTTTGTAGTTAATAACGCAGTATTCAGTTAGTGCTGCCTATATGCAAATGGTCGTATGGCCATCCACTGAGGTAAGAGCAGCCTACTAGTAGTCACACCCTCAAAGGAGAGTGACTGGCTGCCTCCTCAGAAACTTTCAACTGCCAATAGTTCCTCCACCAGGTGTGGGGCCAGAGGGCCCCTTTTTATCCATACTCTAATTTTGAGTAATTAGCATGTTATCCATGTGAAGGAATTATTTTAATCAAGCAACACCCTACAAGTTGGTGATAATTCAAATATGAGGGGAAAAAGAGGAGACTTACATACTGAACACAATCAGGACATCTTTCAGAGCTCTAAATAAGCAACAGACTTTAATGTCCATGCTAAACACCTGAGAAATTGATAAAACACAAGTTTCAGAAAATGCTTTTAGGTGATATGATATTTCTGTGGATGCTGTTTCAAATAGTAATAGTTTTCACTTTTTAATCATCATGTGTTCTCTGGTTTGAAGTAAGAACAGAAAGCAAAGGAGAAGCATCTAGGAAAAAAGGGTAGTCCTGATTCTCCAAATCTGAGATGTGAACTGCAGCTGATTAGCTGTTTTTAGATATCCAACACACTGACCTTTAGGAAGTGGTTCCGCAGACGCACAGCCATGTACACACATTCACATTGACTACTTTAAACCTTTGATTTCACAGCAGATAGGAAATACCATAATGCTACCATTTATATTTTTCAATAGCTTTAAACATGTTAAATATCTACATCCATTTCAAAAGGACTTGTATGAGATTTGGGAATCTGGAGGGTGTAAAACACCAAAGTGTTTTAGAATCAGACTCATTTGGACTCATATTTACCTTATACCACACAATAGAGGTATAATCATAATTAATTTATATAGTACTTGAGTCTCAATTTTATCATTAGTCAAAAAGAGATCTCATAATGAAGATCAGTAATTCTCAGTTGCTTAAATACTATAATTTCTGATTTCTTTGTAATCCCTGAATGCCTACATCATATATACATATATGGAGCATCAGGTTGTTAAGATGTAATTTGCTTTGATGTAAAGGCTAACTCCTTGCTATTACTGACAACATGGAATAGCAAGTAATCAGTAGTTGAGTGTAGTTGGATGTTTGTGAGATGCAAAGGTGTAAAATGAAATTGAAGGCAATTTGGTGAAATAATGAAAGACCTTAGAGCTATAGGAGAATTTGGAATTCGTGTAAGCAACGTTCAACAAGTAGACGAGTATGAAATAAGACACAGCAGGAAGAAAATTAGAAAATTACCTTCTTTTTTTTTTTTTGGTCTTTTAGAGACAGGATCTCCTTGTAGTCCCAGCTGGCCTGGAACTCACTATGTAGACCAGGCTGGCCTTGAACTCTCAGAGATCCACCTGCCTCTGCTTCCTGAGTACTGGGATCAAAGATGTTTGACACCATGCCAGACTACATTCTTATTCTTTCTTTTTTAACACAAGAATGCTTGTAGAAGGCTCAATGGTGGGTTTTTTTTGTTTTGTTTTGTTTTGTTTTTCCCCTCTCATTCAGGTTAGGAGATTTTAGAAGAGAAAGGAACATATGAAACAATTATATGGAAATCAAATTTCAAGAATTAATGACCATTTGAATGTGGGGTATGCATTAAGATGTTATGATCTAGGTGGGGAGATGGCTTAGCAGTCAAGAGTACCAGCTGCTCTTGCAGAGGGCCCGGGTTTGATTCCCAGCACCCACATAGTGGCTAACAATTGTCTGTACCTCCAGTTCTAGGGGATCTGTCACCCTCTACTGACCTCTGCAGGCATTGTATGACACAGGTGCACTTAACATACATGGAAGCAATACACTAATACACATGAAATAAAAATAATAAATAAAATATTTTTAAAAAGAAGAGAGCATCATTTTAAATGGGGGAGGGCTTAAGAGATGGCTCAGCAGTTAAGAGCACTGACTGCTCTTGCAGGGGACTGGGGTTCGATTCCTAGCACCTAGCATCCACCTGTAACTCTAGTTCCAGGGGATCTGATGCTCTCTTCTGACATCTGTGGGCATTGCATAACATGGGTTCACTTAGATGCATGCAGACAATAAAATGAAACATATAAAATAATTTTTAAAAAGTTTAAAAGATATTATGATCTAACTCAATAGACTTAAGGAAACACCTTATTTATACAAATAATTGAATAAGTAGTGACACTAGCTTTTCTGCAGCTCTTTCAGTTTAGGTGCAGATGGCTATACATCTAGATATTAGTGTCCATTAGATTAGGATAGGGGACACTCCCTTTGTTTCTTTTCAAAGTAATAGAATTTCCTCTAAGAATTTTCCCATGCAACTTTCCTTCATTTAGCCTAGAATACTCAGAAACTAATCAATGGCAAGGGAAAGACCTCAAAGCACAGCTGAAATCCTCCTCCTGGTATAAATACAAGTAACCTGTCCCACAGCACAAGACTACTTGAGGATAAGCAGACTACTTTGTTCATGAACTGGAGAGACCTTGGGGACTGTGTTTAATGTACAGCAGGGAAAAGGAGTGCCTATATATTGAAGGAAATGACAGGATCTGATTTTGATGGAGGAAAATTTCACTTATATAATAATAATTTTAACCTGTTCTTGATAAATATTTATTAAATGTCTCTTCCTAGAGTACACTATACATATGAGATCTTGAACCATGCTAATCAATGTACGTTTTATCTTTCCTTAATGTATTCCTAGCGCCAGGAATACTGTAGGACAAATGGGAAGATTTTAAGAAAATTATTTCCAACAACCTCTTTTGGAAGGTCACATGACTTTTTATAAAATATCCAGTAGGCCTTTCTTTCCTTTTATCAAAGTTTTTTTTTTTTTAATTTTGCAGAACTGAAAAAGCAAAGAAACAAAGCAGTTATTTTCAGGTCTAGCTCCTTCTTCTCTTCATTTCCCACTCATTTGTCTCTTCTCAGAGAAAATCTGATTATCTTAACTCCATCATTTTCCCGCCATGAATCACTTGCTACTTTGTTTTAGTGCTTTGTTTATTTTCTTGAAATAATTACTTTTTTGTAAATAGATACAGACATGCATAGTTACAATACCTGACTTATTCACATGAACGGGTTCCATCTTATTTTAGTCATCTGCAGAACTCAGTGAGTGCACTGTACAGGTTTCTTCTCTATAAATATCTGTTTGCTGAATTCTACATTTTTAGATTGGGAACTTTAGAGTGATCTTAACTAATATCTAAATCAGAAAAACATGAATTTTTTTCATGAAAAAAAATTTGAAACAAAAATTGAGGTGCTAATCAGGAATGGAGAAAGATGCATTTTTTTTTTTTATAAATTTGGGCCCATAGAATGAGTAACAAAAAATGGAGGTGAGCAAACTCCACATCTTCATAAATCTAAAAATTTGAGGAAATATGATTAAAAAGTTATTGTCATTGCCCAGCATGAGTTTTATAGTTCTGCGCATATTTACTTAGTGGTTATTTGACTTTGTAGGCTACACAAATTTTAATTTCTATAAACTTCTTGAGGACTTGCTTACATATAGAATTTTAGTTTACTGTGTAAAGTAAAAAGGAAGCAAAGATACCAATTTTGGTGATGATGTAATAAGGATATCTAAGTGTTAAAGAAACATTTTCAAAATGTAAGAAAAACAACTTTTGTGCAAATATAAAATAATCATTTGGCATAAATTTTATTCTACTCATTAGTGATGGAATCAGAAGGACACTCAAAATGGCTAAAAAGTTGTTTGAGAAGTTAGATACCAAGTAAAGCTATAAAAAAAATTCCAGATTTCATGTCTAAAATTTGCTCATGTCTTCCTGGGCATCATAATCTTCAGGTTTTCTCTTCAACCAGGAAGGAATCATTTGTTCTCAGTCAGCCAAAAAAGCACAGGTTAAGTGCTCCTTCTGAAATCTGCAAAACAGGAGGTCAATAAAAAGTCAAGCTCAGCCTAGAAAGAAAAGCAAAGATGAAGTGGTGTGTGTGTGTGTGTGTGTGTGTGTGTGTGTGTGTGTGTGTGTGTAGAAGAGAAAAAAGAGAGCAAGACAGCCATGTAGCTAACAAATCACCATTAAGCTCACACATCATTTGGATTCAATACTTCCAAATTCAATACATTTCTATAATATTAAGCAAGTCAGAGTTAATTGATGAAAGTATTTATAAAACTTTTGTTAGCAAATAAAACTACCCCTAGATTTAACTACAGATGATTTATACGCTGTAGATTGTTTTCAAAATTCAATCTGTGATTGATATTAATGTAAAAAGTAGTAAAGCCACCTAGATAGTCCAAAGTATCTACATTAAATTTTGGCAAAGATGAAAAGAAGAAAAACTATAACCACCCAGATGCAAGCACTATTGATGACCTAGTATCGTTTTGCTGTTGTTTTATTCAATATCTTGGGCAGCCGAACTGAATTCTTCTTTTGATAAGAAATTACTGAAACTCCCATAGGGTGATCTGATGCATACATCATTTAACAAAGCACATCTAAAAAAATGATACTCAGTTATTGAAACAAACACACTTCTGTTGGAAAGCGTACTAGTTATTCCACATAATAAGAATGCGGATGCAGGTAACATTGTATAGTTGAGAAATTCAGGTGTAGGGAGATTTAATGATTTACATAAATTCTCCAACAATTTAACAATTGGATCAATATGTATCTTAATTTAATTGAACCTTTAGGGTAGTGCTTAATCATAACTCTTAATTTTTAAATAAATTTTCTATAGATAATTTTTCTTCAAAAATCCCTATGTATCAGTAAGTCATTTTTTCCTCCAGCTACATTATTTTCTATAGTAAATTAGTAATGGTAATGCTATTGACACAACTAATACTAATTAAACATTTCCTTTTTCTAATATTTTCATCCTGTATAATTTTCCACAAAACTATCCTGTGGGAAATACTGTCATTCTGACTTCTTATTTTGGTAAATTTAAGTGAAAACTTAATAGCTCTGATTGACTATAGAATGGCCCAATCTGTCTGAACTTCTGCACATGTGTTCCTCTATCATGAATACTGTCTGCTGACTTTTTGATCTTGGATTCCTATATCATGAATACTTTCTATCTGACCCTTTGCTTGTGAGCTCCTCACAAGTATGGTTAGTGTTCACCATTCAAGCATATTAAAATCTACACCTGTGGATGAATTTCAAAGTCTCTCTTTCCCTAGACTCTAAAGGTAAGCTTTAATTTGTGTCCCAGTACTTGAAACTCGATGTGTCATTGTTGACTTCCTGACCACATTCTTCCTATCCTCCTTGACATCACATTCAGGGCTCACCAGTATGGCTCAATCATTTCCATGGTCAAAAATATTTTTCTTGGTATAGAAAAAATACTGATACTTGCTCCAGATTTTCTCATTAGTCTTATGATACTTTTAAAAAAATCTTATTCTTATTTTAGCCTTACTGTGCACTCTTAGTACTCATATATTCTTTCTCTTAAGAGAAACATATTCTATGACTGGATCAGAAAACATCTGAGCAGTGCAGCCAAATGTGCTGTTCAAAGTCTTTCTAGGGTCTAGGGAGATAGTGTGGTGATGAACAGCCCTGGCTACTCTTCTAGAGGACCAGACTTTGGTTCTCAGAACCCATATTGAGTGGCTCAGAAGCACCTATAACTCCAGCTCCCAGGATCCTTGGCCCCCTTCTGACCTCTGCAGTCACCAGAACACAAGTGGAATACAAACGCATGCACACACGAGTGTGTGTACACACACACACACACACACACACACACACACTAAAATGAAAATGTAAAAACAGTGTATCTCTGGAAGGATTAATAGAGGAACAGTAATGCATTTAAACAAATATCAAAGAAGGCTAAAAGAAGTCATATAAAGCGTACATGAGCTATATTGATAAACTATAAGCATATTTCAACTTTTCTATGCTTGAAAACTTTTATAATAAAAAAGCTGGGAATAAATGTTTACTGCCTAAGAGCTTGCAGCTAATTTATTATATGTTGTTTTCCTCTCTTCCATAAAATGCAAGTTTCAAAGGCAGAAATCTTTTTCCTTCTATTTAAATATATGTCCCAAATGTTTAAAAATGTTGCCTGGTACATGAAATGGATTTAATAAATGCTTGCTGAGTGAAAGCATTTACTGAGAAACTTGCAATATAGAAGTCAGTGAGTGTGGTAATATGCTCACACACTGGAATGGAGGTTTACAAACAGGTTGAGGGGGGCAGTGAGGTAGATGAAATAACATATCCCCCAAATTTTCAATGGATTTTCATAATCAAATAAAAATCAAAAAAGGAAATACTTATGAATTCTAAAGTTTTCAAAAGACACAACATAAAATGTGAAGATGAACTCTGCATGAATTCTAAGATCTCTTGCCTATCAAATGAGAATTTATTTTCTATCTAGGCAGATAGCCTTAAAGCACCAGTAGCATATAAGTAATTGCTAATTCTCAGAGAATTTCAGACAAATTATTTCTCTACCTTAAGAATTTCTCCATCCTCACCTTGTCCACCCATATTTGAACATCCCTACAAACACCTATGTCACTTCCACACAGCTCAAGAGGTGTCCCTGATTGCATTAGGCTTCACTCTGACTTCTTACCCCAGTGACCATGCCAAACATGATTAGATAAGATCCCAGTCTATATTTGTCCTAATGTTTTGATGTGCTCACTTTACACTTTCCAGAGTAGCATTCAGTTGATTAAGTCTAACCTTCCTTCTGAATCTCTTGGAACTGTGAATATCAACTCCAGCAATATCTTAACCTCAATGCGATAGTCATACAAGCAAAACAAACTTTTTAGATATACTATATCAGATTTACTTGAGATAAGGCCTGAGAATGTATTTCATAGTTTCTAACATGATTCATTTACATCTACTCCAATGGTGATTTGTTTAACCATTTTTGAACTATTCCAAAGAAAATATGATAATACTAAGATTCTAAATCACGTCTAGTTCATACATGCTAATTCACTAAATTCACATATTATACAGTCAAACATTAGACATCTTTATGGCATTACTTAAGTATACAAACTATACTTAAGCTTATTTTATATCTAGTACAGACCATACAAACATTCATCTAGATAGAATTATTTCATGTTAACATTCAGTCTTTGAGATGAATATAAAGTAAAGCAACTGTGATAGTTACCTTATATCTTTCTATTTAGTGTACTTCATTTAGTAAAAGTTAATTGAATATATTGTCATTAATTTACCACAGTTTTTATAATCTAGGCATAATGTTGAATGTATCAATTATCTTTGTGTGTCTGGTGTAATACTTTTAAAGTTTTAACAGTTTCAGAAAATCTAAAAAATCTATGAAAATGTATATCTGGGAAGTTCTAGAAACATGTGGGCCATATCTTTCATGATGGCCACTGAAACTGATGCCTGCCATTTTTTATTATGCCCAGTCCCGCTGATTCTCTGTTTTCTTCCATGCTCAGGTCATTTGCCTGTTCATTTGAATGTTCACTGCTTTGTTGTATGTAGGTAGAGCAGGTAGAGCATACAAGGAATTTAAATAGGAAAATATATTAATAACAGCTTCAATTGATTGTTGAAATTACTAGGAAGAGATCAAAATGTAAGTTGATTTATAATTTTGTTACCTAAAAGAAAGCAAATTGATGTACTTCTGTAAAGTGCATGACTCCTCAAAACAGTAAGGGAGGGACATGGAAATAGCAATAAGATTCAATGCAATTGTGGTAGTGCAGGCTCTTCATCACACCATGGAAACTAGTGGGTGGGGTGCATAGGCCCCAAAACATAGCAAAGTTACACTCTTTCCCTTCTTTCTTTCTCTTACCCCCTTTCTTCAGCTGGTTAAGTAAATCAAGTGAAAGACTATTGCTGGATGGAAGAAGATCAATGGGCAGATCGTGACCATCAGGTTTGGCCAGGCTAATGGTGAAATGAGAATATCTCTACCACGGATAATTGTATAGTACTGGCAGCAACTTCAGTTTAGAATTCATTGGCAGAACAGAATTTAAGTCTTCTTGTATCATAAATCCACAAATTATATAATACCATCTTAACTTCATATCCCTTTCCAACTCATGAGATTCGGTAAGATGTACTGCTTCTCTGACACACTCATTCATGCCATCCAAACCTTTAGATAAGTCCAAGGACGTGATGATATCTATAACATGAAACTTTATGATGTTGAGATAAATGGACCTTAAACTCTTTAATGAGATGTATAAGTTAACTTTTTCTTCTTGTAAATACCCATATCCTTATTACTAGAGCTCTGCAACAACTCTTTTATGAAAAATTAATCTGTCCAGCTACAATCTTAACCGTGTTGTTTTATGTCATTCTATGACATAAAAATCATAATGCTTGCTATTACTTTTTGTGCCTGTTACTAACTGCAAAACACCTCCCATGCTCTGATAATCCACTTGCTCAGAGAGTGACCTTTCATTACCAAGATTTGAGTATGATGGATTTCTATGCTCTGTTTGGTTTCTTTAAACAATTTTTAAAAAAAACCACAGCTTCTCCCCTACGAACAGAGAAAATTGGGGAGACCTGGCTGACCTCTCTGGCTCTTCGTCCTTTTTAAAAAATATTTTATTTCTATTTTATGTGTGTGAGTGTATTGCCTGAATGTATGTTTACCCACTTGTGTCATCCAGTGCACATGGAAGTGAGAAGAAGGTGTTGGATCCCCTGGAACTGGAGGTTTTAGCCACCACGTGGGTGCTGGAAATTGAACCCAGGTCCTCTGCAAAAGAAGCCAGTGCTCTTAAATTCTAAGCCATGTCTCCAACCCCAATCTATCTCTTTTTTTTTCTGCCAGATTGTGCCACCACTCTCTACACTACCGTGTCTTTTCTATTATGGGTCTAAATTCTCCTTTCAGCTGTAGTGGAGGGATAGTCAATTCAAAACCATTATTTGTGGAGAATAAACTTCTATCTGGGTACTGACAGTGCATTCACCCTATAAAACAGTATACATCACTTTATGAAAAATGTAGAGAGCCCAGAAGGAATACCTAATGTTGTGAAGGGCAATACTGATCAAGAAAGGCTTAGTGAATAAATCAATACAGGAGTATGACTCCTTGAAATAACAAAATTCTGTGGTATATCTAAAATAAAGTATGCTTCAATAAACAAACATTAATGCTGAAAGTTGCTCTTTCAATTTGATTCTTTATTTTTATTTTTAGTGGGTTTTAAAATATTTTTATTGAGCTTTTGTACATTTCATATAACAGTTCTTAGGCAAATTTAGAACCCCTGCCCATCTGCGACCCAACACACCCTAACAGGCCCCATGCATTCTGCCACACTTGTTAAGTTCCATCAGGTCAAGCATTTTTACCCAGATGTCCTTCAGTGAAAGTTCAACAATTGGAGTCTCTTCACCCCATCTAGAGATCTTAAAGAAGGTCTACTCTGCCTCGCCCGTGCCTCCCATTTCCTTCCCTCCAATCTGGGCCCTTTTCTAATTCAGTTTTCATGGGTCTTGTGCTCAACACCACCATTGCTACAAGTTCACACGAGCAAGCTTCCAGTGGTCTGAAAGCCTCTGTTTCCCTATGTTCATGGACCAACCCTGGATCTTATCATCTTTCCACCCCCTCTTCCACAATGGTTCCTGAGCCATGGGTGGGTGAGGTTTAATATAGGAGTCCTATTCAAGGACACACACTCTGCAGTCTCTTTGGTGAGAGGTATACTGTTTATGTGTCTGTAAATATAAGGATCCATATTTAAGATATGGCAAGAAATTTTATTTTTCTAGAGATATGACAGAGATATGGTTTTCTCTAGGATCTATGACCTCTCCAGCCACGTATATTATAATTACAGTTATAATTACAGTGCCAGCCATGAGTTCCCTCCCACTGAGAGGGCTTTAAGTTCAATTAGATAGCTGTTGATTACCCCCCAGATAACACTGCCACTACTGCACCAATAGAGGTAGTTTGCTGTGCCAGTCATTCTGGTTATTAGGCTTTAGGACTGGGTTGGACCATTGGCTGATTTTCTCCCTTAGCAGCTTGGATAGTATCTTCCAGAATATGAGAGTTAAGTTACAGGGAGAAGGCTTCCAAGTCGGTTCCTGCTCCATTGCTCCAAGACCTATGCTAGAATTATGTCCTGTCTTTGGTAGTAGGGTCTTATGTTTAATTTCTGGGAGATAATCAAGGGTTCTGGCAATAGCCTGTGTTATTTTGGGAATCTCTTGGAATACTCTGACCATTCTAAGGGATATCTCTCCTCTGGCACCATACTCCTTGTCATACAGCCCATAGGTATACACATGCACTAATGTTCAGACACCATGTGTGTATTTCTCAGGGGCTTCCCAAGCCAACACATTTCACCTCTGCCTTCCCAAGCCACCCATGATCCATTCATCTCTCTTCTCTCTCCCTCAACAACCTCCCTCCTCCCTCCCTAGTCCAAGGGCCACCATTATCCTCACCCTCCCACCATAACACCCACCTTCCCCACCCTCTATCTCCCGAGTTCCTTCCTCTACCATCCCCATGGTCTCTTACATGTCCCTCCCTCTTCTCCTCCCAGCAAAACACTCCCACTTTTCCCATCTCATTCTTTTGTTTTATTTTGTTTTGTTTTAAATTTTTTATTGACCTTTTGTAATTCCATACAACAGTTCTTAATCAAATTTAGAGCCCTCTCCCCATTCATGCCCCTCCATACCCCCACCAGACTTCATCTATTCAGTCATACATGTTAAGTCCTTTCCAGTTAAGCATTTGTATCCTGATGTTCTTCAGTGCAAATTCATCCACTGGAGTCTAGGCAGCCCATCTGGAGATCATAAATAAGGCATAGTCTCCCTCACCCAGTAGTAGTCTCCTATAGTTCTCACTCTAGGGCCAGCCTGCCGCCCATATTGTTCAATTGAGTTGGCACGGGTGCTGTGGTCAATGTCACTATTGCCACAAATTCACGTGTTCAAGCTTCCAGTGGCCTGAAAGTCTCTGCTTCCCTATGTTCACGAACCAGCCCTGGCTCTTACAATCTTCTTCCCCATCTTCTGCAATGGTCCCTGAGACATGGGTGGGTGAAGGTCAATATAGGAGTCCTATCCATGGAAACACACTTTGCAGTCTCTTATTCTTTAACACTGTCTAGTTGTGTATCACACGACTCCTGTGTGTATTGCATTCTGTTGTAGAAGGAAGCTTCACTGGTGAGAATTGAGGGATGCATTAGTTTTATCTCTACCCCTTGTTCATCTGTGTTCCATGAGCCTTGAGTCTAGTGGTTTAACCACAGATATGTTACATAGAACTGGGCATCTCTCAGATGTATATTCTCTGTGTCTGACCAGTTGTGGAATTCTGCAGTAACCTCCATCTGTTGCAAAAAGAAACTTCTTTGATGAGTGATATACATTAAGCTTGCCAGTAAATATAAAGATCCATATTAAGCATATGCTAAAAAATTTCATTTGTCTAGAGATATGACAGAGATCATGTTTTCTCTAGGATCTATGTCCTCTCCAGTCATGTACATTTGGCCCCCAGCTTATTTTTAAAAACTTTACATTCAAACTTGCTTGTCAATTCTAAAATTTAATATCTATTTTATTCCTTATTATAAATTTCATCCCATGGCATTTGTGCAGAATTATTTTAGTTGTTACCTTGACACTCCTGGGAAGAGGGAACCTGAATTGGGAAATTTCCTCTATCAGATAAGTCTGTTGGTATATCTGTGAGGCATTTTCTTGATCAATGAATGATGTGGGAGGACCCAGCTCCCTACAGGTGATGCCACACCTGGGCAGTTGTTTCTGGGTTATATAAGAAAGCAGACTGAGCACAGGCCAAAGGAGCAAGCCAATAAGCAGCATTTCTCTGTGGTCTTTGTTTCAGCTCCTGCCTCCAGTTTCACGTCTTGAGTTTCAGTCCTGACTCCCTCCAATGATGAACTGTGTGTGACATAGAAATGTAAGTCAAGTGAACATTCTCTTCCCTCAGGTTATTTTGGTAGGAGTGTTTTATCAAAACAACAGACAGCAAACTAGGAAGTGTAATAGTGTATAAAGCTATGCATAATGATCATTCTTAAGAATTAATTAAAAATATAAAAAGACAAATTTAAAATATTTAAATAATTTAAGTTTTATCTTTATAATCATGCAGACCATGTTATAAATAAGACTGCTCAAAATACTCTTCAAGTTTGAAACTAATTTTAGTAGTTAAGGCTGAATAACATTTGATTGATATTTAAAGCATAAGAAGGGTTAAATATATTCTATAACATTATCATTTCATAATCCAGGAGATTATTTGGAATATATTCCAGAAATTAAATTTTCCAATTTAAGCCTCATTTGAATATCTCTGCTTTCTGTTTCATATAAAATAAATATTCTAACATTAACATTATTTGAAGGTGCAGTGAAACCAAGATGGTATATGAATGTTTATTGATGCCTTAACCTTTCTCAATTTTGTATGGTTGCAATTTTGAATAATACTTAGGCTTTATTCAAGAATTAAATATAGGGATCAGTGGATAAAGTAGTTGCTACACAGTTTTGTGGACCTGAGCTTGAATCCCTCTCTTTATATAAAGCATGATGTGATGTGGTCTGAAATTCCAGTGCTCCTTTCGTGAGGTATGTCAGGACAGTAGAATCCTCCCTGAAGCTCATAGGCCAGCTATCCTGGGGAACACAGTTAGCAGAAAATAATTAAAAAGAGACTCTCTCTCTCAAACAAGTTGAAGGCAAGGACTAACATCCAAGGTTGTCCTCAGCCCTCCACACACGTGCCATGGCATGACATGTGCATGTCTACACTTGCATACTAAAACGTGCACATATGCACTAGTACTTGCACACACACACATGCACACACACATGCACACACAATCAATTTCACTGATATGTTCCATTAAGAATCAAAGAATGTAAGAATAACAAGAGATTTCGGACAGTCACCTCCATCAGTACTTTGTGTTACAAAGAAGGCAACTGAGGGTATGAGTTTAGTGACTTACATTGTCCTATAACTAGCTGGTTAAAGTGTTGAGGACAGACTATGTCATAAATGGCTTCAATGTTATGATTATCTTGATACACTTCATTGGACTATAAATAACTGTTCTCAAATCACTTATGTTTAATTTTTATTGGGTAGAATATTTGTCATTTATTGCAACATCAATGAGAATTCTGTGAATATATAGAGTCAAAAGAGAAATAAATCTAGTGAATTTTTTTCTTATGAAGTACAATCTAGTGTTATATTAAAGAAAGATTACTGTTGTTAGCTAATTTTGCAAGTATATAGGGCAAAGAAATCTATAATGACAGACCTTTGAAGCATGAGTGATGTGAAAGAGTTATGGATATTAATTCGGTCTTTGCATGTGCTGTTCAGTGAAATATTAAGCTTTAGAGTCTGTGTGGGAGTGTGTCTAAATATAGTTGTTATTTTGCATTTTTATTTTGCAGTTTCTCAGACATATTCATGGCATGGAAAAAAAATAAAAACACGTCTGCCACAAAGGCATAATTCTCAATCGTGTGTTCTCAGGTCATTTCTTCAGAGCCAACCCACAGCACAGCCAGAAACCAAATGCTCTGCTGGGTCCTCTTCTGATATGTGCTTCCAAACTTTGCTTTCTTCCCCTGCAGTGTTGTGGGAAACTCCCTAATAACATTTTTCCAGAGATGGCAACTTTCATGAAGTAACTGATTACTTGGACTTAAAAGGACGATTGATCCCTTCTCTGACAGCATTGTCAACAACATGGAAGACTTGGAGGGGTGATAAACATCAATTTTGAAAGCTGTAGTTGTGTGTGTGTTTTGTTTGTCTAGCATATTTTTAGGGTTTCAAAATACTTAGCATTTTTTGGAACAACCATGCAGTTTTTTTGATTATCTTCTTCATTGTCTTTCATAACTCTGCTTTGCACAATACTCTCAGTGTTCCTGAAGAACTATGACAACTGATTTTATTTCTTTGATACTATGATCTGGGATTGCAACCCACACTTAAAGAACCAACTTCACCCACTGCGGTATATTGCAGAGTTACAGGTGTTTTTTCAGATTAATAATTCCTTGGGTTTTAGTTTTTACAAAATAAACATTGAGAGATGAAGGAATGTATATGCAATGAGATGCAAAGAAGAAAAATTGGAAGCTAACGTTCATAATGAAATTGAAATTTGTCAGGTAGTAAGATGGGCATGTTGGTGGTGCTGTCACAATTAATTTTGATATTCCGAATGGATAAAATGTTGCATATGGCAGGTAATACAATTAAAGAAGGGTAAAAAGCAAGACATTTGGGTATCAAGTACTGGTCAGACCAAGCCAAAGCACATTGTCCTATTTTTCTCTCAGTGATCTTTGGACTAAATTGTGTTGCCAATATATTGGGCAGTGCAGTATAATACTTTGAGTAAACAGTTACATTTTCAGTTGGTAACTTGTGACTATTTCCTAACTGCATTTGTTGCTTAAAATGAAGGAACATTCCAGACAGAATCTGAAACTGAAATTTATTTGAGACCCTAGTTTTATTCTCATTCTCAGGGTGTCATCTAAAAGTTAATGTGTCATGAAGATCAAAAGACAGATTTGTCATTTTCACCTAGATTAGATTTCTTTCTGCCATTTGTGACCTTCTGGTTTCAGTACCTCACATGGTTCCACGGTTTGAAGGTCATAGGAGACAATCCTTATTTCCTGGTCTTCTTGATAATCTCAGGACATCTGACTTCCTGGTGTATTTAAGTGTCTGTCAGTCAAAGATAAGGCAGAAAACACCAAACTTACTTGAAGGCTCACCCTAACCACAGTCTATGCTTGCAGCATTCTGAGCATGCCCACAAAGCTATGACAATGCCTGAAAATTTTATCTAGGCCTCATACCATTTGACAATACAAAACTGAACACAGAAAGAGGAAAGCAACTTTAGAAGTCTTCTGTCTTTTACATATGTGTCTTTCAAGGGACTTTCAGAGAGAATGAAGAGATGATGATTTATTGAACTGAAGACAAAAGTGAAGGTGTGCAGACCAGTTGTATCAGCCACTTTCTGAATAGATATTACACTTGAAGTTTCCCTAGAAGCTATGTCTAAGAGCTTCATCAGATTCAGGTATGCATCATATTTACTATTTAATACAGTAGATGAGAGACCTATTATCTATGGGTTTTAGAATGTTCCCAGTAAAAAAAAAAAAAAAAAAAAGATACTAGTTGGCCTTGACTCATGAAGGGAGTTGCTAATGGAAGATGAATTGGTCGGTAGAAATACACATATGAGGTGTATGACAAGAGTCTCATGAGAGAGATCAACCTGGATTATAGAACTGGCACAGTAGGAAATGGTTTTAATAATACTCTGAGAAGCTTATTGGTATGGATATAAAATTAAAACTCTATCTGTAACTACTGAACATGTGTGAATCAAGGTTTGAAATGATGGCCTTGCAGTGTTCTCTGTGGCTTTGCATATACACAGAGATAGTGACTATTTGATACACACACACACACACACACACACGTACCTATTTGACATTCTGATGATAGCTTATATATCTTTTGAAAAATTATATATAATCAAAATTTGTTTTTATGCAAAGCATTCTAGAAGGCTTACTTGTATAACAGAAATTACCACATATACATGAACATACACACATATAAAAACAACACACATACAATTATGAGCTAATCTGTTTTGTTTAATTATAATCTTATTGAGAAACATCAACCTTAGCCTCTGAGTAGCAAATATGGTTATTGTGTGGCAAGTACCACATTTCTAACATCTTGTCCTATCCTTGAACTCATAAGATATTTTCTTTTTGATCATTAACTTCTGATATTTGGGAGGGGGCATTTGTTTTATTGTTGTTTTTCTTCTGTTGTTATTGTTGTTAGTTTGCTTGCCAGCATGTATCAGAATTGGTGGGTGGGAACATACTTACTGATGTTGTATAGAATAAAATGTAAGGGAAATCTAAGAGGCAAGCCCAGGGAATGTCAAAATGATATCTGAGTTAACTAGGTGATTTCTCCTTGTGATAAATTTGGCATTAAAAAGATAATCTGTGTGAAATTAACAGGATTACAAAACCATGGTCAAGGAAAATGGTATGATTAGAAATGAACAGTGAAGGACAGAGCCTGGAGTCGCTTTGGGACCATAAATGGGTAGCAGTGTGCGTTTTTGAGAAACAGTTACATCTTCTGAGTACCATGGACAGAGCTCTTTAAAGACACTGGCCTAGAGTGATAATTTATTCACACCAGGGCAGTTCATTAGAAAGGTGAAGCATGCCACTAGATCAAGAATGGCAAATTGGTTTCATCTTGACTCCTAGTGCATTTGATTTGTAGTCGCTGCCTGGAGAAATGTGGACAAAAATCCTAAGACTTCTATCTAAATTCAACAGGTTAACACCTTGTGATTGATTAGTGATGTCTGTATGGACATGGAAATGTGAATTATTGCTATAGCCTGTGTAATATTTCTTTCATCCCTGTATTAAATGTCTTTTTATAGTGAGTTGGTTACAAAGGTCTAAATCTAGTTGATAGAAGTTTTGCTTACCAGCTAAACAATTTGATCAGTGTTTGGCCAAGCTTCAGAGTCCTTTCAAACCAGTGATTTGTTTGGCCTAGAGTTCAAAATGACTCAATAGAATTTCCTAATACATCTTTGAATGATATTTTTAATATAATGATTCAATAGAGTTTCCTAATACATCTTTTGTGGCCATATTATTCCATGTTACCTAAATAAAATGCCTGACTCTTAATTTTACATTTTAAGGTTGGGCGCAAACTCAGAGGGCACTCATTTTCCCATGTGTTCTGGAACTGTCCTTCCTGTGGAGCTGCACTCTTGAGTCAGGGCTCACTCATATTTTTACTCAAAATAATTTCTCCACCTTAATTTGGTGAACTACAAACTTGGATCTGTTCTTACTTTATAAGACAATTTTGTCCTTTCTTCCTTAGGCCTAAAACATCTCATATACAGATTATCAAGCATCTATTTTCAATCTTCATTGTTTTCAAAGAAGATGCACTACCTTGTTAATTCTCAAGCTTATTCACATTCATTCATTATCTTTTGGGGAGCAGCAAAGTGAGGTTCTAAGTAATCAAGATCAGGTGCCCAGACCACACAGGCATATGACTCAGTGACTGTACTGTTTTGTTTGCTAGAGTAGAAATCACTAATTTAGATTCTGTGCATTTTATAAAAGTCATTGCTACAGTCTTTGAATATAAGTCTGTGGGGCATGAGAGAACTGAGCAGAACAACCGTCAACCTTTCTTTTAGCTTGTCTATACACACAAAGATTGAGATCACGGCATTGGAGTTCGGGTGGTCAGAATTCACAACAAAACAAGGAATCCTTCCATGAATAAGATTTTGTATGTTGAAAAGGAGATATCAGTTTTAAGGAAATGAATGTATAATAGGTACCAGTTCTGTAAACTGGGCTGTGGTACTTGGGCAAAGAACACTCTGTCCGATTTCCAAAAGGGCATGTAACTGCAATTTGTCAATTCAAACAAACTGAAAGTACAGTAAAGTTCTGCAGTGGCCATTGTAATGAGGGGCAATCCAACCTAGGGAACAAAACAGTAAGCCTTCCTAGAGTGAAGATGCTTTAAATAGTAATTACCCAAATCTAAATGAGTCTAATAATCTGGATGAAGTTGAACCATCAGTCAAGGAAATAAAGTTGAGAATATCTGATAAAGTCAGTACAGGAATAGAAGAGAACAAGAGTACTGGGTCCACCTTATTTTCATTTTTAAAATGTTTTATTTATTATTTTTATTTTGTGTGTATGAGTTTATTTCCTGCATGTAGGTAGGTGTATCCATGCCATGCAATGCTTGTGGAGGTCAGAAGAAGGCACTGAATC
The DNA here is from genome assembly GCF_000622305.1 of Nannospalax galili. Classification (NCBI taxonomy): domain Eukaryota; kingdom Metazoa; phylum Chordata; class Mammalia; order Rodentia; family Spalacidae; genus Nannospalax; species Nannospalax galili. Next base: position 5,873,660 of record NW_008360320.1, read on the forward strand.
CCCTGGAACTGGAGTTACAGATAGGTAGTTGTTAGCCACCATGTGGGTTGCTTGGAAGTGAGTCTAGGTCCTCTGTAAGAGCAGCCAGTGCTCTTAACTGCTGAGCCGTCTCTCCAGCCTCCCATTTGCTTTTCTTATACATGAAAGTTTATAACTAAAGTTTCATGTTTACCATCAAGTTGGGCTTCCTTCTTAAAATTAGAAGTTTTCTAGTAGACTGAGAAGTGCCTCACAAGCATGAAGGCCTGAGTTGAGTGTTAAGCACACATATAAGGAAGCAGGATGAGTTAGCATGCTCTTAAATTGTCAACGCTGGGGAGGCAGAGACAGGTAGATCCCTAGGGCTCGCTGACCAGTCTAGCCTACCTAAGTGGTGCATTTCAAGCCAATGAGAGAGTCCCTGCTTCAAAAAACAGGTATTGGTGACAGTGGGAACTACCCAAAATATGCTTGCCTTCCAAAACTTGAAGGTAAGACTGTATTGCTGAAGACAGTACATATTTCAGGCTTAAGACTTGCAGTAATTGAACTGGGGAACTGATCTAGAAGCTTCCTCCCTGAAGACTACCTCTCACAGTACCTGAAGGTGCTACATAAGCTGCAAAGGAAGGAAAACAATCAAGAAAAACAATTTATGGGTCTACCCAGCTGTAAACCTATGAACAACAACAATGGCTGGCCCAGTAAATAGCTGTATAAGTGGACTTAAAGCCTACTCAACAGGAAGGAATTCATTCATGTTTCTACAATACACCTGGTTTTAGGATCATTGTACCTTCTTCCCTCATGCAGTTTCAGGATTTAACAAGATTAGGAGTTCAAGATATGAAGTAGAAAGACACAGATATAGAAAAATTACTAAGATTCATATGCAAGCACAAAAGACCTCAGATAGAATAATTCTAAGCAAAAAGAAAAGTTCTGGAGGGATTACTACTCCAGATTTCAAACTATATTAGTGAGCTATAGTAAAGAAAATGACATAGTACTGGAACAAATGCAAACATGTAGATCATTGAAAAATAGAAGACCCCTGAGGGAAATAGTGGCATATGACTTAAAGGCAGAGGCAGAATCTCTGTGAGTTTGAGGCCAGACTGGCTTACATGGTGAGCTCCAGGTTGCACACTACAAGAAAGACATCATCAACATGATGCTAGGAAAACTGGATGTCCAGATGTAAAAGAATGAAATCAGACCCATATCTATAACTCCGTACAAAAATATTCTCCAAATGGATTGAAGACCTCAATGTGAAACCTGAAAGACACTTGAAACACCAAAACTGGTAGGAAACAAAAGCAGTACTTTCCAAGATATAGGGGCAGGAAAGGGCTTTCTGAAAAGGATTCCACTAGTTCAGAACTAAGAATAGTTGACAATTGGGGCTTCATTAAACTAAAAACACTTTTGTACAGCAAAAGAAACAATCACTTGAATGAAGAGGAATCTGTCAGAATTGGAGTGACTCTTTTCCAGTTACACATTTGATAAAGCATTAATATACGGAATATATAAGGATTTTAAAAAACAATAAAGGAAACAAACTTCCCAATTATAAATTGGGCTACAGATCTGAACAGAGGGTTCTCAGAAGAAGAAATGATGAGGGCTAAGAAATATTTTCACAGATGTTCAAAATCCTTAGCAATCAGGGATATGCAAACTAAAACCACTTTAAGATTTCATCTTACCCTAGTCAGAATGACTAAAATCAAGAAAACAAATGACAACAATGCTGACACTTATGGGAATGCAAACTGGAAACCAGTCTGGAGAATTCTTAAAAAGCTAAAAATAGATCTAGCATGTGATCCACCTATGCCACTCTTTGGCATATATCCAAAGTACTTGACATCCTAGTAAGGGAATCTTCCTCAATTGATTGCTGTAGTAGCTAGGTAATGGAAATAACGTTACTGTCCTTCTACTTATGAATGGATAAAGAAAATGTCATACATTTACACAACAGAATTCTACTCAATTGTAAATAAAAATGAAATTATGAAATTTGTGGGTAAATGGATAGAACTAGAAAACATTTTTATGTATCTCTTCCCTGAAATTGTTAATAGTTGATTTAAATGTAACCTGGTCATTTAACAATTCAGGTATTTTCATTCAGTGGATACTCCCAATGGCATAAGAACACCTGACTCAGAGATACGTGAGTTTATTAGACATAATTTTTTCAAATATATTCTACAATGCTAGTTTTAATTGGGCAATTTGAAGAGGAAAGCTATGAGATTATAGGCAAAAGAGAAACATTACGTTTAAGGAATGACAACATTCGCTCTGGGCAATAATCTTGCCTGCTCTTCATCTTTAGGCAGTTACTATCTTGATCATCTAAATCTGGTCACTACAAGTACAGTGTGGAACAAAGACACATTGCCTCTGCTCAGAAGACCTGTGGAAATGGGAGAAGTCAGAGGAGATTTGACAAGAAAAATGAGTATTTATTTTACAAGTAACTTCTAAGCAGTTACTTCTATCATAGTAGGCACGGAGGAATTCGCCAACATCTCAGTGTCAGTAGCAAAAACAATGAGTCTTTCTGCAAGGAACAATATATTCTAAGATGAAATGGAGATCTTTTTTAAAGGTTAAAAACTTATTCAATTTTATGTCTTACAGGGCTTATACTGAGTTCAATAATGTATAACTGTATTAATTCAATTGTGAACCTAGAATCTTATAGCC
>NW_008360320.1:5876576-5911367 GCF_000622305.1 Nannospalax galili
TTAAAAATTAAAAAATAAAATGGTAGGATTTAATTCCAAAGTTTTCACTAGGAAAGTATGAAATGTATGAGAACTTTGGAATATCAGGAGTCCATACACCTCAATAAAAATTATGTTTATTTTTAAAAATTTAATTTTATCCTGCATAGTACATTCCCCCTATATTGTGATAGCCTTCTTGCCTTAAGTCATTTGGTTCCATAAATATTATAATATGAGAAATAAGGAAATCATATTTAACGTTCTATTTACTAACATAAACACATCTTAGCAAAGGCCATGCAAATTAATTTACAAGAATCATTCTCAGCATGTAATCAATACATATATTACTATACATTTCACTTTAATTGTGTAGAATTGAACATGGATTTATGGCAAATATTTGATGAGTACATTTCAACCTGTATGTAATAAAATGATCCTCATTATTGAATGAAATGATCAGTGAAAACAGTCTAGGAAGCCAACTCTCTTCTCACGTTGTAAAAAATATGAACCTGTAAAATATCAAGGTGGTGGGTGCTAATCTGTTTGCCACTACTAATAGTAATAATTTAAAATTTAATGCTTAAAATAAATCTTTTGCAATATTTTGCTAATTTTTTTACATGTCACATAATAAAAAATTTAATTTTACCTCTAAATTATTCTCAGTGTCAGAAACAAAGCATCATAATCCATATAATCGCCAGAAACCTTCTATGTCTCCCTTGTCATCCTGAGTGTGGCAGCTGGACTCTAAGATAAATATTTTTGTAATCTCACTTCACTTAATAGCTTCTGTTAGTATGCCCATTGTTAACGGGAGGATGATTTCATTCTAAGGATACAGTCACACTTCCCCAAGCAAGGATGACATCGCCAGAGTTTTAAGAGGTAAAAAGCAGTTACTTTGTTCAGCTTCTACACAGGCTGTTTTCCGCTCTTAAAAAGTTTTTCAGGGAGTGAATTAATGTAATAGTTTTTACAGTCTGTATAATATAAAATAGACTCAGATTAAGCTAGCAGACTTGTTATTTGACAGTTTATAAAATATTTTAGTATCTTTTTGGCAGTAGCAGTTTGAATGTTGGCAAATGTACACATTGCTTGCAGTTTCAAAACCTTGTAATGAGTATTTTCCACTGTAATAGCAGAGCGCTGGAATTTGGATAAACCACTTAGACTTGTGAACTCTGACATGCACGGTAACAATGTCTTTGTGAAAGAATTTTGTCAAGTATTGGAGCTCCTACTAATAGCACATCCATCTTTCTGCACACCATAAATCTTAAGAAAATTTCTATTACTCTGCAATTTGTCTGGCTTATGCTATTTATTAGCCATTTTATTCTGCTGCTTTAAGAAGTAATGTGATGTTCATTTTATTGCTGGTTCAATAAATTGTTAATTATAATGCAGTGATTGCAGCTGACGTGATTTAAAAGCCACATTAGCACTATAGCATTAAGTTTTAACTATTTTACCCTTCAATTCCCTGTTTATACAACAGTAAAAAGAAAATAGTCTTGGACTAATATAAAAAATGAAGCTACTTATATCTGTTGATCACATGACACATTAGAAATTCCCTGTTAATAGAGGTCACCCTTTTATCTTGCAAAAGGGATGTTGAACAATATACAATGGAACATTTAAGAGAAAAGCATATGAGGGTAAGACAGGTAAAATACAAGTGAGGTTAGTTGTATTTATATGTATCAGTATTCTAGTTTGTATGAACTGCTAAGCAAAGAGGCACCATTGTTCATGGGGATTTCATAAATATATTCATTATATAAGTAAAATAGGTAAAAAGTTTCCATTTGTATCCTAAATAGTCAACCTCAGAGCAATATGAGCACTTTCCATTTTTCAGTCTCAAAGGAACCAAAAGCTTTCTCCCTTGCCTAAAATAGGTTTCACACTGTATAACCTTCAAGATCTGTTAAGGTACACTCTCTGGAAAATAGAAATTGACCCACGCTCAGCATTGTATAGGCTATCAGTTCATTATGTACTGCTAAGTATAATTTAGAATAAACCTTCTGTATTCTTAAAGATTTTATAGCAAGCTTGTTTGCCTAAGACCCCTTCAGAAAATTTCAACATAATAGCATCTTAAGTTGGGGTCAAAACCTTCACCGAAGGCTCAGTCTTTACATTTTGAATCTCGGGTGATCTGTGATGTATCATCTTTTTTACAGTGAAAATTGAGTAAAAGGTGGACATGTTCATTAATTTTGAGAGGCAGAAACTATCTTGAACTTTAGAGTTCAATTTGCAACGTAGGGAAAATAATTGGCATTTGGATTATTTGGGTCTATTTATGCTCTATTCTTTCACCATGAAAGATAGTTGTTATTTTTAATGCTTAATTGATCGGTGTTTGGGTTACAATATGCATGAGATTTTACTCTACAAATACATATTGGAAAAGTTTCCATGTCTCTGGCATTTTTTTCTGTATAGCAAGAGTCACTGCTGAATGAGACCCATGTATGATTACTTTCCAGAGAGGGTTTACAAACATTATTTTGAGTTTCTTTATGTCCTTTGATGATAAAACATTAATCTAGGAATTTATAAGCAATTTTCCATTCATTCAGTAGTGCTTTTGTTTTTAGCAACTTGTGTTTTTGAAAAATCTATTGTGAAGTTGATGTAATTTTTTTATTTTTTATCTTTGGATTTTTGTTTTTATTTTTTGAGGTAAGAACTCCCTGTAGCCCCACTGGCCTGGAACCCATTATCTAGACCAGGCTGGCCTCGATCTCACAGATATCCACATACCTCTGCTTCCCAAGTGCTAAGATTAAAGTCATGCACCATTACACCTGGTTATGATAATAATTTATTTGGATGAATAGCTAGATAATTATCAGTTTATAGTATCATGGAATAGTAACAATAATTGATGTATAAAATATTTAAAGTTGGAAATTTACAAAGTCAGGAAAGTTGGAGATTTTAAATCATTTGGATCTTTGGCCCAACATTCTGAGTGGGTTCTGCAATTTGAATTTACTTAATGCCGTCTAGGTGAAAACCATTTTTCTTACTCCTTCAAACTTTTACAGAGCAAGCGCAGGCCCAGTTTGGGATGCTGCTGTTGTATAGGGTGTGTTAAGCTTCTTCCTGCTCTAGGTTTTGCATTTGCTGCTCTGATGCTTCTCCTCAGCTTTGCCAGGGCTAGTTCCTCCCTCTTGCTCACATCTCAGCTCAAATATTAACCCTCAGAGAGGATTTAGTTCTGCTTTCCATTGCTTGCCTTACTCTGAAATTATGTTACTTAACAGCTTGTCTGTCTCGTTTACTACAATGCCAACTCAATCAAACACGGTCTTTGTCCCCAATTTTCACTATTGCATCACTGTCGCACTACCTGCTACTTGAGTTCAGCAGATGATGGAACATATGGTGGGTTGAGTGGATGAATAAATGAAAGAGTATTCTGCTCAAGATCAGATAATTAGCTAGTGCTGGGTACAAGTACACTGGGTTAGTCTGCTAGAGCTAGGCCATGGTGCCTTCAAGTTGCAATTTTAAAACATTGTTGGTCCACAGTGATCATTTTAGTTTAGAGAAATGTGCCCTAAGCTACAGAGTTTAAATGTCTTGCCAAAAATGCATGTAATTAGTGGCTTAATTAGGAGCAAGAACTCAAGGATTTTATCTGTTGACCCATTCAGTAGTCTCTTTATTCTACAACTTAACCTACATTTTAAATATATATCCAATTTGAAGTAGCAGATTCAGATTGCATATTAACTACAGTCCCTCTTCACTTTTGAATATAAGGAAATTGCTTTAGTGCACAGAAAGAATGGGCCTGGTAACATTGTATTTAAACATCTTTGTGTACATATGTCTATTGGAGTAAAAAAAAAAAAAGTCATGTGTCAGGTAGTCAGCTATTTCACTTTTAGAATTTCTGGGGTCTTGTGGGGATATGCATAAAATTATGTGTATCTGAACTCCTCTCTTTTGTGGAGGGAGGAGACTTTCATGACAACCTGAATTCAAAAGGAAAGTCTTCCTCAATATGCATTATTTCTTTTAGAAAGGGTCTCCTGGTAGCCCCAACTGGTCTGGAATTCACTATGCAGATTATGTTGGCCTCTATCTCACATACATCTGCCTGCTTTTGCTTCCCAAGCGCTGGAATGAAAAGTATGTGCTACCAGGCCTGGCCTCAGCCTTAGTCTTAAAAGAGTCAGTTACTCATTTGGAATTCTTTTTTTTTCTTCTTTGTTTTTCTTTTTTCTTTTTTTTTTTTCTTTTGTCTTTTTGAGACAGGGTCTCCTGTAGCAGCAGCTGGCCTGAAACTCAATATGTAGACCAGGCTGGCCTTAAATTTACAGAGATCTGCCTCCTGAGTGTTGGGATTAAAGGCATATATTACCAGTAATTCTGGTACACTCTTGCAATCCCAGCACTTGGAATCTGAGGTAGAAGGAACACAATTTCCAAGCCAGTCTGCACTGCATATTGAGACCCTTTCTTTCAAGATAAAGAAAAAGGTAAAGGGGGGGGCAGGAGGGAGGGAGGGAGAGAGGGCAGGAGGGAGGGAAGGAGGGCAGGAGGGAGGGAGGGAGCGAGCGAGGGAGGGAGGAAAGAATATAGGAAGGGAGGGAGAAGAGAAAAGGGAAGGGAGGGAAAGAAAGAAAATAAATATTTTAAAACTTGTTTCTCTGAGGATTCTACAAATCCTATGAATCAGAGAAGATTCCATCTGAAATTTTCTTTCTCAATAATATATTTTAAAAATCAGCTACCTACTTGATAATGTAAATTCTTAGATTGATTTAGGAAATCTTCCCAGTATAACAGCCTCTTTGTTATGTATTTAACACAAAAATCAAACATTTTTTTTAAAATTACCTCTACTCAGGCATCTGTATTCATAATATGAGACTTTAACAAACTATTGTATCTATAATTTATTGTCCATTTAAAATTGGGCAAAGAAGGAGTTGAAGGGATGGGTCAGTGGTTAAGAGCACAGGCTACTCTTCTAGAGAACCTGGGTTGTATTATCAGCACCAACATGGCAGCTAACAACTGGCCATAATTCCAGCACCAATGAATTTGAAGCCCTCTTCTGGCATCCATAGGCATTGCACCACACAAGTGCACACACATACACACACACATAGACAAAACACACACATAAAATAAAAATAAATAAATCAAAAAATTTGACCCAAGGAAGATAAAAGAAAGTGGAAATATGTCTTCTTTATTCCATACTTACAACAGGAATCTAAGTTTATCCATTTGTAGTACTGATTCAGTTTATTCATTTGTGGCATCATTTAATCTGATATATTTTCTTCTAGATTATGCAAGTGATACATTCAAAAAAACCTTCAGGATTAACATGTAAATTGTTGACATTCAATTCTGAAACTGAAAATATTATCCAATACAGGCAAACAAGAACAGTCCAGAATTCTCTATTAAGTACAGTTGCTTATGGAATGTTTAATCTCAATAAGACTAAAATAGCATAAGTCTTCAGAAAGGAGCTTGAGCTCTTTATTTCATCAATCCATTAGGAGTGTTAGGGATAGTGAGATATTTCAGACTTACTTACTCAGATTCAGTATGGGTGGAGCCCAAGAATTCTTGGCTTTTAAAAGTTCCTTAATTTAGGGGCTAGAGAGATAGCTCAGTGGTTAAGAACACTGGCTGTTCTTACAGAAGACCCAGGTTTGAATCCCATCATCCACATGGCAGCTAACAACTGTCTGTAACTGCATTTCCACAGCCTCTTCTGTCCTTCACAGGTATTGCACGACATGGGTGCACTTATCTACATGCAGCCAACACACACATACACATAAAAATAATAAAATATTTTTTAAAAGCTCCTTAATTGATACTAGTAGGGTATTAGAACTGAAAAATACTAACTCACTAATTATTTTAGGACATTTTCTTACAGTTTTATCAGATTAGCATCTAGTTTCCACTTGTGTGGTTAGATAGCAGAGAATCTTGGAAGAACCGTCATTTATAAAAATTGTGTTAACAAATAACCAAAACAATATTCTTCAACTCCGTAAATGTGATGTCTTTTTACTTTATTTTAAGATGATGTCTCTTTTATACCAACCTGACCTCAAACTTTATATATAACTCAGGAATGACCTTGAACATTTGCTCCTTCTGCTTCCAACTCCGGAGTACTTGGACTCTACCACAACTCCTAGTTTGGTAGAATCAATTTTGTATTATAGTTTATCTTGACTGAACAAAATGTCATAAATTTTTTGGACAGGGACATGCATGTCTCAAGCCTTAGTATTTAATGCCTATTGCTCTTTACTCAGTCTGCAAGTGTCATTTACATATTATAAATATATATATATATATGTACTTTTCTAGATTTTATTTTTATTTTTCCAAGTCTGACTTCATTTCCTCTACTTGGTATGTCATGAATCACTATATTTCACTATTCCTGCCTGTTGTTTCAGATTGTACCTAAGGAGTATGCTCTATATTTTCCTCAAAGCTGATTGTACTGTATTTAGTGATGACCTATGACAGGTACTCATACATACTCTTTTAGGCCTCTGATTCTAAACTCTATCCAAACCTACTTTTTAGTCAGTTTTATCATGTTATCTTAGACACTAGAAGTATATGAGGAACTTTTACAAAGGCTGTGTTATTGGCTTTACACATTATCTAATGGAAGTACTTTTTGTTGATGTGCTTTATACTTTGGCAGTTTCATACATGTACATACTGTACTCTGCTTACCCACCCACTGCCCTTTCTTATCTCCCTTTCTTGCTATTCTCCTTAGCTTTCTGTTGCTGTGATAAAACAGTAACCAACAACAACTTGAACTGGAAAGGATTATTTCATTTTATACTTCCAGGTCACAATCCATCATTGAGGGAAGCCTGGACAGGAGCTCAAGGCAGGAACCTGGAAGCAGGGGCTAAATTAGATACCATGAAGGGTACTGCTTACTGGCTTGGGTCCCCTGGCTTGTTCAGCTAACTTTCTTATACTGGCTAGGCCCAACTGTTTAGGAATGGCACAGATTCATAACTTTTAGTTTCATTTTGTTATTGATTTAGTTTAACCAGGGCTGTCTGTGTTAGTATTGGATTGGAAGTATCCTTTGAAACCTGGTAGGGTCACTAGTGGATAAACAACTGAAGAAAATGATCCACTTCTGGAATATATTATGAAATAATTTTGCAGTGAGTTATAGGACACCCTGAGCCCTTCCTCCATCAATACTTGGCCCTTGATGGGCTGATTCTTTTGAAGACCCACTTACATGCATCTGTACGTCACTGTGATTTTGTGATGGCAATGGCTAGGTCCTGCCCATAAGATGGTATTTTGAAGCCCTTTTCCCCTATCTGCTGGTTCTTATTTTCCACCCTCTTCTTTCCTCTTCACTCCTGCCCCCATTATTCCACAACAATCCCTGAGCTTTATTGGAGATGGCATAGTGTCTTTTTAAGGCTGAGCACCCATGTGTCTCTAGCTCTCAGCACCTTTTACAGCCATGAATCTCTCTGTATTCAGCATTGTTCACCGGGAAGAGGCCTTTCCGAGTAAGACTGAGACTAGCATTCATCTATGAACTTAAACTTAAGTATTTACATGGCAGTTTTGTGCTATATCAATTTACCACCCCCACTCAGGTCCTATAACTTCCCCCACTATGTGTTTTTGACCTGGTTTGCAGAACCAAGCATGTATTCTCTTGTGTGAAGTGCATCTCAAGTTCAATCAGAGAGCACTTGGTTACCCCCAAGCAGACCACATCTTGCCAGGCATGTTAGTCTTGTAGTTTGTAGAGTTCAGAGTTGGATAATACTATTGACGTCTTTTCTCCTTCAGCAGCCTACATAGCACCTTCAGGGAATATGAAAGCTAAAACAGTACTTAAGGAAACTTAAGTACGTTGTTCTTTGAATGATCATTTTGTTTTGTGTTTCACTTACAGTATTATCATCTTAAACACTGTACCATGCATTCACTTGCATTGTTCAGCTGGAAACTTTATTTTCCATGAATGATTACTTGAGCTTTAAATTTTGGTTGATACCTAATGATATATTTTCTTGATAAGTACTTTTATCTTCCTATGTACAACTCTGCCTTTCACCCAAGTCCATATTAAGAACTTAGATAATTTCCTAAATCATCTATTTATATGATAACATAATTGCATTTGGAAGCTATAGAAATCAAAGGAAGATTAATTAACTAGATTATCCCATAACATCTCATCTGCTTATCGCACAGTATGTCAGCTTCATTGCTGACGTTGAAACTTTCATTTATAACCTTTCTTCCTTGAATGTTTTCCTCTATTTCGATCTCCAACTTGTTCTATGTATCTCAAGCTAAATGACACTAGACATTCTTTAATCTATTATTCACTTTATCAGGCAACACTATTTTATTTCCAAATTAAATCATATTTCCAGGCACCATCTTCGTTTTCACATCCACAATCTTTTCTTTGATATCATCACCTCTTACCTATTACCTGACCCCATTTAATTTCTGGCTCTCTCCTCAGTCACAATCTGTTATAATCTTTATATTAACAAGAATAATGTTTAAAAGTAATAAACTTGATTATATGACTGCATTATTAAATGTACAAAGTAGCCATCACTTCATTCTTCATATGAATCATACTTTTATACTCTGCCCTTACTTTGTCCTTCACTGCATGACTCTAGCATCATTCATTTTTCTCTTTTGCAAATACATTTGGGATATTTGCAAATTTAGATATTTCAACAATGCCATTTCTTTGTTAGAAGTGTTTTTACCTTTGATATTCTATGTCTAGCTGGTTTTTCCTATTTAAGATGATTTTGACTACTGTACTATAGTAGAACAAACTCTAAGAGGAAAAACAGCTGGTTAGAATGAAATTAGCAAGACCAAATAGATAAGAATAAATTCTTAATCTAGACTTGATGAGATATGGTATATTGGATATATGAACCCACAAAGAGACACATAAGGGATAAGTCTGAATTTCTTGGCTATAGTAAGTGATGCTTATAGCACCAATAATCCGAAAGAAAAAAAATCATACCAATTGGCAATGAGAGGCAACAAGGATTTCAAAAGTTATTGTGAAGACAGTCTACGTTGAACTTTGATCTATATTACATTAGTGATTTAAGGTGATGAATTCCAGAATGATCTCTATGTCTAACTTATTCTATGGGCTATGTCATAGAGAAAATGTTGAACTAAGAGATATTAAAGAGGGAAAAGGTCTAGAAATAAATGATTAATCAACCAGATATTTGAAACTAGATTGGCAAAAAGTTTCATGTTAGAGCTGTCAATTGGAGTTGCCAGTTTACATATAATAAGTGAAGCCCAAGAAATACGTAATGATACCTTCTAAACTTGTCAATTTGATTAGACTGAGTGACACCTAGGAGATGAATAAAGCAAAATCTCAGATTGTGTCTGTGAGGATGTTTCCATAGAGCTTATCTAAGATCTAAAAAGTTGGGATAAAAATGAAGCAAAAAAGGAAGAAGTCAAAATGTTTCCAGCACAGGCTCTCTTTCCTGCTTCTTGACATCAGGAGTTAAGCAGCTCTGCTGTAATGCACTTAGTCCACCACGATACTATCTTGCCACAAGTCCACAGCAGTGGGGACAAGTACTATGAACTCCAACATATTTTTTTAATGTTTTATTTGTTATTTTTGTTTTATGTATATGAGTGTATTGCCTGCATGTATGTGAGTGCACCCATGTCATGCAATGCCTCTGGAACTGGAGTTACAGAAGGTTGTTAGCTGCCATGTAGGTGCTGGGAATTGAACCTGTGTTCTCTGCAAGAGCAACCAGTGCAATCATTGAGCCATCTCTCCTGCTCCTGAAGCATCTTTTGAACTGCTTCTTTCATGTATTTATCATAGCAACAGAAAAAATATGAATAATTTACTCATGTTCAAAATCATGAATCTTTATCATTCCCACAAGCTAGATCCCTTTCTGAAAAGAAACAACAATGCCAACCTTTTCCATATTACCTTATAATCCTGTACAGATAATTAAGCAAATAATCGAGCAAAGCAATGAAATGTGAATGAATATTTTGGTCTTTTAAGCATTATTCTAATCTATAAATTTCTCTCTAATCTGATTCTACGTGCTGCTTCTATGAGAAAAGTTATTTTTTTGAACTTCTTGTTTCATTCATGACAATTTTTTAAATGCTTTTATAATAATCCTTTCAAATATAATTCTTTCTTGCTGGCTTCTTGGTTTGTGGAGAACAGAAGAGTCCAATGGATGGAAATTGTTTCCTTCATGGTTTTAGTTTAAGCCTGAGGCAGAAAACCTCTTGGACCAGCTGCAATCCAATCTGGTCTGTCTAATATTTGTAATAAAACATTTACCACAAAGTAGTCTATTTAATGGAAAAAGTTAAGATGTGTCTATTCCCCTGGATCTTTATATGCCCCTTCTCTTTACATTGCATAGGATGAGACATGGGCTGTGAAAAAAGAATTCGGCTATTTCATTATACTGCTAATGTGTTTCCTGAAGAAAACATCTATCATTGTTGTAATTCACTTTCTTAATATGCTTGTAAAGGAGGGAATTTCTATTTTCTTGATATTCTCTTCTTGGAAGGATGTTCTATGTGTATGTGCTTCTCCTCTATGCTCCCTTGTCGATACACTGGACCACTTGGCTCATTTTTCTCTAGGAAATTGGTGTGAAAAACATCTGGAAATACATATAGCTATCCAAATTGCTTCAATCTACAAAATAGGGCCAAGAAGTTTCTAACAGAGGATTAGTAGAAGATTTCTAACACTTCCCTATTCTGTGATGAAAGGAGAACTTCCAAAACACAAACATGGGGCCTTAGAGAGATGGCTCAGTGTTTAAGAGCACTGACTGCTCTTACAGAAGATCTGGGTTCAGTTTCCAGCACCCATGTGGCAGCTAACAGCTCTCTGTAACTCTAGTTCCAGGGAATCTGATGTCTTCTTCTGGCCTGCATGAGCACTGTATAACACAGGTGCACTTACATACATGCTGACAAACACTCATACACATGAAATGAAAATAATTAAAAATAAAATCCCCCACAAATGTTAACTGGCACAGTCGTGCCAAACATGCCACTCACTGTCCAACTGTGATAAAATAACTCTTTCAGTAGTGAGAAAAAAGTGGTATCACCACAAACCCATCTAAGTTAGATTCCATTTCCAGATCAAGGAACTAAGAATCCAAAGAATTAAGCAGCCTCATTCCTTTCCCAGTGAATCTTTCTGCCAAGGAAGAAAACTGGCTACAATTGGAGGTCTGAGGGCAGATAAAGAAGGTTGAAATTATTAAATACAGGTAAGGATAATATATAGCTAAGGATGACTGCAAATGAATTAAATCTATTTATTCAGCCAATGCTTATTAGGGAAGGAGTATTGTTAGCATCTAAGAATGAAGTGTTTATGGGCAGACCACCAAGATTCCCATTCTGATTATACCTGTTAGTTGATAGCCTTGATAAACTACTCACAACTCTCTGCACCTTGGTTTCTCTTTCATAGAAAGGCAAGTTTACCCCCCAATTCATAAGTTTTTCCAGGGATTAAATGAGAAACCATACAAAAGTCCATCAGGACCAATGCATGATAAAACTCTAAAGATTACCATTATCAGTGTCATTATTTTGGGCAAGTCAAAAAATGATAGAACAAAATGTCTGTAGTGTTTCCTGGAATTAATGTAATATGACACATCTCAGGGTACTTAGTACAATGTCTGGCTATAATTTGGAGAATTTAGGGCATAATTAAGTGGCAGTAACTGTAGAAAATATTATTTTTACCTACATATCATGTGCCAGGCAATGTATTGTTCAGGGATATAGTGGTTAGGAAGACAAATGCAATTATTATTATCATAGAGCTTGTAGTCAAACATGGAGGATGCAAAACTTAAAAAGCAATGGGATGAGATACTGCTGCCTAGTAGGATCTCTGAGAGTAGTTTGGGAAGCTAGGACATAATCTACCTGCTCATAAACTATGTTACTTTTTTCTCTACATTGTTCTGTTCCCAGGGTACCATTATAGCTATACTGAACATAATAACATAGCAGCTTTGAGCCATATAAATAATTACATTCGGTTTACATTTGGTTTTTTTTTTTTTTTTTTTTCGGTCTTTTTGATTCAGTGTCTCCCTGTAGCCCCAGCTGTCCTGGATCTCATTATGTAGACCAGGCTGGCCTTGAACTCACAGAGATCCACCTGCCTCTGCCTCCTGAGTGCTGGGATTAAAGGTGTGTGCCACCATGCCCGGCTCAGTTTACTTTACAAAACCAAGGAAGTAAATTTAGAAGTGACTTCCAATATCACATAGCTGACAAAGACCTAGCATTGTTTCCATAAACATATACCAAAGGTAAATTACTGTTTATATTTATACTCAATAACCATAAACATTTATAATTAGAATCAATATACTCCTCAAAGTTCAGCATAGTGACAGTAAAAAGTTGAAAATATTTCCCAATGTTTTATAAACAAATACTTTCTGTGCTAGTTTCAATTGTCACCTTAACACACCTGGGAAGAGGAAATCTCATTTGGGGAATTTCCTCTATCTGATTGGCCTGTAGGCATGTTTGCATGGCATTTTCTTGATCATTGTATAATGTGGGTAGTGCTACAACTCGGCAAGTGGTCCTGCGTTGCATAAGAAAGCCAACTGAAGACAAGCCAGAGGAACAAGCCAGTAAACAGCATATCTCCATGATCTGTGATTCGGGTCCCACTTTGAGGTTCCTGCCATTAGTTAAGCCCTGACTTCCCTCAGTAATGGACTGTCTCATGGAAGAGTAAGGTGAGATAAACTCTCACTCCCTAAATTGGGTTTTGTCAGTGTTTTTATCATAGCAAAGAAAAGCAAACTGAAACAGAAATAGGTACCTGGAGTGTGGTATTGCTGTGATAGACCTGACCATGTAGATTTGGGGGGATGATTGTGGAAGCATTTGGAATCTAGGGCTGGAAAAGCCATCCAGTGTGTAGAGCTTAAAGAACTTCGGTTGTGGAGTTTGAAACAGTTATGCTGAGAAACTTAGATGATGGAAGCCTGATTTGTGGCGTTTCGGGGAGAAACAAATATTCTGTTGGGTAAATTGTATGATATACTTTGAATTAAGAAATTTTGGAAGTGAAACCTTTTGTTGTAATTTAATGGGATAACGGATGCTGGTCAGCTAGTGCTAAAAAAATCAGCTGTGATTTATCGAGAGACAGTCATCATTGAGAATAAATCTTTGAAGAGTATTTCCTCAGGGTTAGCACACAGAAGCTGAGCTGTGGTCCGGAAGGGGCCAAGGCTACTTTTAGTTTCTTTTCTAATTAATTTATTTTTTATTTTATGTGTATGAGCATTATGCCTACATATATTCAAGTGTACATGTGTTGTACAATGTCTGTTGAGACCAGGAGAGGGTGTAGGATGCCCTAGAACTGGAGTTATGGACTGTTGTTAGCTGCCATGTGGGTGCTAGGATTTAAATCTGGATCTTCTGCAAGAGCAACAAATGTTCTTAACCACTGCACCACCTCTCTAGCCCCAAGGCTGCTTTTCAAGCCATAAGCTGGACTTGGTAATGTGTAAGTGTCTCCCAGATAGTACTGGTTTTAAAATTCTGGAAAAGTCATGAGGAGAATCTGAGGCATGACATCTTATGAGACTGGGAAAGGCCATTGGTGAAGGTACAGCTCCAGTTGCAGTAATGACTCCAGGGTATACTAGAGATGTCAGGACTATGGGTTGACACCAAGGGCAAGGCAGGTGTGGAGTGAAACTGATCTGAGCCTATGAGACAAGTTCTGTGTGATATGGAAGGCATGGCCTTCCATTTCTCAGTGGAACTTCCCAAGCCCTTTGGAGCCCAAAACATTGTGAGTGAATCCCAGATGTCTACACTGTTGGACTTTAGTTTCACTTGTATGTGCTGGCTCTTTCCTCTTGAAATAAGAAACTTGCCTCCCAGTACTCTGAAAAAAAGAGCCCACTTCTTTTCCACTTCAGTGTTTCTGATCCCATCTCACTGCAGCAATCCAAACATACAACAACCCAGAAACTTCAAGGAAAAGTCTGACAGATCATTCATAACAGCATTTTGGGAGTCAACAACCAGTACACTATATTTATGTAATCACATAAGTGAAACAGTGTCTCATATAGTCTGTACCTAACTCTTTTCTAAGATTTATTTTAGTTTTTAAAATTTTGTGTATGAATGTGTGTCTGTGTCTAGGTATGTGCACATGAGTACAGATGTTAGTGGGGTCCAGCAGAGAGTATGAGATTCCCTAGAGCTGGAGATGCAGTCCGTGGTGAGCCACATAATATGGCTTGAATTTGAATCCAAATTTGAGTCCTCTGCAAGAGCAGGAAGCACCCTTAGCCTTGTGTCTGGCGTTTGTTTATGTAGTTTTGCATTTTTAAATTTAAAAAAATCGCATATTATATTTTGTCAGTTGATCCCTAGTTTTTTTTTATTATTTTATTTTTTTTAAATCAGGGTCTCACTGCATACATAGTCCTGCCTATCCTAGAACTCACTATGTGGAAGAGACTGGCCTTAAACTCACAGGAATCTACGTGTTTCTACCTCTTCAGTATCTTGATTAAAGGTGAGTGCCACCACTTCTGGAAAGCTCTTTCCTTTTTATCTTGTTTCTGAGTATATAATATATGATAATTGCTGTTTTATGTTAATGAGCATTTTAGTGTTACTTGTGTCAGACTTTTTATAAACATATCTCTTATTCAAAGCAATATTTGCAGCCTTTATGTAGATACAGAAGTGGTAGGAAGCTGAAGCAAGAGGATCATGAGTTCAGGGTCAGCATGGCTATATAGCAAGACTATTATTTCAAAAAGCAAATAAACACAAGCAAACACATAAGCAAAATTTATACACACACACACACACACACACACACACACACACACACACACACAAGCCCCAGGAGCCAAATACTTGTGACTTCCCTTTTTCTTTGAGCCAAATGGCTTGACCTTTTAATATGTGATACTTGTAGGCTTTTCATTGAGCTCTACTTTAGACAGGGTAAAAGATGGCCTCCACTGGTTGTTGAAACAAAGTGTTTCTAGTTTGTGTGAATTCTGCTGGTTATTCAACCCAGGCACCGCAGGAGTTATTTCTTCTCCAGGCTTACTCACTTCAGTAGATTTTATTCTTTGTCTCGTGTTACAGAAGTTTTCTCTGAGTACACAAGGCTTAGCATTCAATCCAAGTGGTAGGGGAAGCTCTGCACAGATTTTGGGGGTTCATTTTCTCCATATCTCCTCCTCTGCAGTCCATGGTCCCACATAGGCTGCTGTCTTCTTACCCCATTGATTGTTAAGCTCTGTTGATTCTTTCATCCTCTACTCCATATCCAGAAAGTTGTCACCAAGCAAACAGGTAACTGTGAGGCTCTCTTTCTGTTCCCCTTTCCTGATGAATCAAAATCCTATATAGCCCCTAATAACATTTCTAAAAATAGCTATTTCATATATTTTTTACAGACATTTGTTTATGATAGGAAAAGCTATCCTTTCATGATGCAACTAGGAAATGAAATAGCTTTTAGAATCTGAAGTTTAACTGTGGTTAAACATTTGCCAGGCAAGTACACGAGGTTCAATCCTCAATAACACATACAGGCAGATTTTAGAAGATTTTTAAAATGATAATGACTTTACTTTATTGAGAATAAAGATATTAAAAAAAAAAACTTTTCCCCTCCCTCCCTCCCTGCCTCCCTCCCTCCGTCCCTTCCTTCCTTCCTCCTTCCTTCCTTTCCTTCCTTCCTTCTTTTCTTTCTTTCTTTCTTTCTTTCTTTCTTTCTTTCTTTCTTTCGTTGATTTGAACCTGATAGCATACAGTACTAGAACTGACGCTATTAATCCTATGGCATCCAATTTAAGAATGATGCAAGATGACAGGGAACAGGGACATGATTTAGAAGGAGGCTGTGACCTGATGGTTTCATTGAACTAAGCTTTATTTTTAAACTTTTATTTATTTATTTATTTTTATTGAGACAGGGTCTCCCTGTAGCCCTAGATAGCCAGGAACACACTATGTAGATCAGGCTGGCCTGCCTCTGCCTCCTGAGTCCTGGGATCAAAGGCACGCACCGCCATGCCCAATGGTTTTGATTATTTGATCTGATAAACTACTACATTTTTCTCAGACATATTTTAATTTTTTGTTTACTTATAACTCAAAAAATTCTGATATATATTTCAAAACAAAAGTGGTTTCTATCAGTGCCTTATGTGGGATGTCATTATTTTAATTAAGATCAGTTCAATGTATGCTATATTTTGGATGGTGTGATTATTGTCAAATATCACTTAAAATTTATTAGGCAGGGATCATTAGACTTGATACTGTGCAAAAATGTGTATCACTTTAGGCTTTATAATAAAAATAATAATTTACCAATGAACAAGCTTTGTTTTCTAAAATTTATGGTTATAAAGCAATCAGGGAAAGCGAGAAGTCAGAAATTAATATAATATCCAATTGAGTTTATTTGGATTATATTTCCCCAGGGGAATTAAAAATCAATACATTGTTTTAGTTTAAATTTATAGGAAAGGGAACAAACTGTTCCAGTGGGATATGCATAACAACATTTGTATCATTTTTAATTGGTTAATTACTGATAACTTTAGCTTGACAGATGTACTCTGTGTGCATATATATGCCTAGATGTAGATGCTTAAATAGAATTATGCCAATCTCCAGAATTTTCCTGATTAATAGATACAAAGGAAATTTAAAACAGGGAATTTAGCATTAAGACAATGAAACAAAGACTAGTTGTTTGTATCTTTGTTCTTACCAATGTGCAGTTTGGAAGAAACTTTTAAAATTATATTTGATATTCAGAATTAATTAATACATAATAGGATGTGGCTTATTAATGGAAATATTTTTATGATTAATGTCTTCCCAGGCAAAATATACAGGAGGCTTGCATACTGGTTTAAGAATCTGACTTGCTTGGAGTGTTCAAAACCAAAGAGGCAGGCTGAGGATAAGAATAGACAGCATTTCACTAGAAATGAAAACTATCTTATTCAGTAGAAACATATTCAATACATTTTCTGTGTAAGGCACAAGAGGCAGAAATAGGTTATTGAAGTACAGATGAATATAAATTGTTTATTAGTTAGAAAGCTACCAAAATTGTTTATGTGGTGAATATTCTGTTACCCTTCGATTTTCTGTTGCCTGTTTAGTGATTTACTTCTTACAGTCTCTCACTAAGGTGCATTCTCAGGCACCCACGAGATGACATGGGCCATTATCTGGCTCTAAATTTGAATACTGACTCATTTTTTTTCTCCTTTATTAAATGAATCTAGACTAGAAGTTGAGATTTTTGTCCTTTTCCTTGGAGCCAATAGTTAATTGCTCTTTTCCCCTGAAATTATAATGTAGGGAGGAAAGCAAACCATCAAAACGGAATACAAATCTCTAATGTTAAAACTGATAGTTTAGACTAAATAAAGGATTTATTTTCAAATAACCCCCTTGAGAATTCTGACATGGAAAATAATTGAGAATGCTTCATTGTTATAAACCATCCATTACAGAAAATTCAGGCTTATGCCAGGAAGAGATGTAACTTTCTTAATACTTTCTATACCTACTGAAGAATAGACAATGTTGGGAAATAATTAGATATCCGAATGCTTTATAATTTATTTGATGCTATAGTTCTCTGCTTTGGGATCCTTACTTCCTGATCTTTTTAAAGCAGTTGTGAATTCAACTAGTGTTTCTTTTCTTTAAATATAGGTTGTTTTGCTAATTTTTATATATTAATATTAGAAATAATGGGCTCATCATGTATGATATTTCCATGCAGTGAACAATGTGCTGAAATCACATTCACCCTCCGCCACCCTATTATATCCCCTCTGCCTCCCTTTCCACATCCCAAACGGTCTCTTTTTAATTTCATATACATTTCCCCCAAAATCCATATATGTGGAAATATTCAACACATATTTGTGAAATTGGAAAACTAATGGTCCGTAACTGATCCTGCCAGTAGATGTGTACCTGTGTACCAAATGCTAGTTATTTTAATAACCAGAACAACATTGTCAAAAGTGCAGGCTAATGAAATGCATGAACAAATAATAACTGTGACCTATGGAAGAGGGCTATAATGGAAACAAATAGGGCATGTGAAATTTAGGCATCAAGCATCCATCTCTCCACGCGAGAGGTGGAAAACAGTGCAAAGACCAAAAAGAGAACTTTGTAGAGGAAGTGCTAAAAGCAAAGGCCACAGTCAGAAAGAATTTGGTTTGTATGTTAATTCATCCCCCCTAGAACATGAATCTGAATTTGATATGTAAGTTCATATGCAGTGATTAATTATGGAAATACTCCTAGAAGACCCCAGTATGGGAATCACAGAAGCAAAAAAGGGTAAGGAGAAAGCAAAGCACAAATGTGATTTCAGATCAATGTCCACACTCAGCCTACAGGAATACCTCAGAGTGAGTTCTACTATATGAAAACGCAATAAAATATACATTAAAAATTGTTAGAGAAAATTAATGTCTTTGTGCTTGAGAATAATGGTAAAGATAGATGTCTTTGGGTTGGAGAGACATTTCAGTGGTTAAGAGCACTGACCACTCTTGCAGAGAACTGAGGTTTTATTCCCAGCACCCACACGGTAGCTAATAAGGTTCTTTCACTTCAGTTCCAAGGAATCTGGTGCTCTGACTTCTGTGGGCACTGCAAGCAGGTGGTAACTAATATACATGCCAAAGAAGTGCACATAAAATAAATAAATCACACACAAAGATAAATATCTTCATCTGTTTGACTGTAATTTAAAAGATAAAATGTGACCAAAATGTAGCAGAATACCAAGAATATTTTTTAACAACTAGGTGAATATAGTCGCCTTTGTATATTAGATGAAACACGTTTCTACCTCATAGGTTCAAATATTAGAGGTGAGAGGGATTAATGAATAAGATCTGTTCCTTGAGGAAATGGGAAGACTATTACCCCAAATTCAGGTGGAAAGATTATTGTGGGAGACAGGTGATGTGCCTGCTCACTGAAATGGGGGAAAAGAAGGGAAAGTGGCATTTGTAGAGGCATGTCTGATTAGAGGACAGCAATGGAAAAAGATTCCTACTCCTGCTTGGCTATTTTTCTAGTGGCAAGAGCATAGATAGGATTAATTAGTCCTAGGGAAAGAGAGTTTACTAGAAATCAAAGTTCCAAATTTACATCCACAAGGAATGAGAGAAAAGACTAACCAAAGAAAAGTAGATGTGTTTGTCAGATACCCTGTGAGCCAGCTTGACCTGAGACTGACTATTCGAAGTGAGCCAGCACCTACGTCTGAGATTCACGTTGAACCAGGCCACAGCTCCCTTCTCTGTGTGGGAGGCTTCCCCATCATGGTTGAGATGCCAGCTGCTTTTACTTGCAAAGTCTTTGCCAGTATCATCCCATTCTAGAGGCAGGCTTGGCTTTCTGAGATCCCCAAACTCAAAATAAATGAACTAAATAAGCCATCTCTGAGATAAAGGAAAAACGAATAAAGAGGTTGTTTGCTTTGAATTGATGGCTAGAAATGATATGCTACACTTCTCTTTTTATACCACTCTTTCGAATTTCAAGCTGCCTTTTAGGAGTTGGGGAAATGAATGGCAGGTTGAAAGGCTTCTTGTTTGATGAATGGTGACACGCCTCAGAAGACAGTACTGAAGGGTAACCCTCACCACTCCTGCCCACCGGCTGTAAAGCCAAATCCCCAAAAAGGCTAAGCTGGTTCTGATTATGCAGCTCTAAAAAAATTCATTAATGGGCTGGAGAGATGGGTCAGTGGTTAAGAGCACCGACTGTGCTTGCAGAGTACGGGGGTTGGATTCCCAGCACGCACATGGGGGCTTCAAACCCACCTTACTCCAGTTCCAGTGAAGCCCTCTTCTGACCTCCGCGGAGTTTCACGACTGGGGTGTACTCACATACATGCAGGCAATACACTCATACCATAAAATTTAAAAAAATTCATTAAATGGTTAAATGAGTAAGAATGTTTTCTATTTCAAATGGTTTTAGCATACTAAAAATGAAAGTAAGAGCAAGTCAGTGAGAAACTAGAAATGCACATGAAACATTGTTTTAGAAAGTTTGTTTTGATCATTATTTTATCTGGGGTGTGTGTGTGTGTGTGTGTGTGTGTGTGTGTGTGTACACCAAGTGTGTTCAGTTACCCACAAAGGACAGAAGAGGGTATTGGATCCCCTGGAGGTGGAATTACAGACAATTGTGAGCCACCCGATGTAGGTGCTAGGAGCTGAACTCAAGTTCTCTACAAGGGCAGCAAGTCCTGTGAACTGCTTGAGCCATCTCTCCAGCCCTACATGAAACATTTTAATTCTTTCCTGTTCTTTGACAGTTCAGAGGAGAGCAGTAAGCAGCGATTAGTTGTATACTTTACAGCTGCTCAGGTACACAATTCCCCCAAACCAAAGAAATAATGAACCATAAGTAGTAGTTCAGACAGAGGTGATCTGTTTTTCATTTTCTTCAAAGAGTGATTTGAGGTTTCTGGCCTATGTGTAAGAAGTAGTAGAAGCCAAAGAGCTCAGCACTCTACTCTTGGGCCCACTCTCTTTGAATGTGTTGAGTTGCTTCTTTTGATAGAAAATTTCGAACAAAACAGCGCTTGTTTTCCTTTGCAGATCATCATGGAAAATCACAAGTGCACAGTCAGTAGGTTAGCCGTGAGCAGATCTGAGAGGCTTCCTGGGCATTTCAACAATGCCAGACATCTGGAAGGAAATTTTCATATGAAGTGTATGTGGGGGCTGGGTATGCAGGAAGAATAATGTTAAACATCTGGGTATTTAGAAATCTTCATTGCTTAACTTCTTAGCGTTCATAGAAACGTTGCATTTCCCAGTGATAGCGACTGTACTACTGACAACAATGCCATGGTTTTTGTTTCTAATGAATTTCAAAACTATGCAATATGAACAATATTATTAGATTACTCATTCTCAAACTTTCAAAGCCTATTTGTATCAGCTCAGGAGCTTGCTACTTAGTGTTGTGACTTTAAGCACCTGACTCCCTTTTTCTAACCATCTTTGTTGACAGTGCTGCTGGTCCTCAGTTTGAGTGGCAAGGATGTAGACATGTGCTGTTTAATACAATAACCACTTGTCCCATCTTCCAATTTCACCTAAATTTGGTGACTTCACTATGATTTCTAAATATTCACTGGCGCATTTCAAGATAAGAGACTGAAGATGCAATGTTTCTATGCAAACATTCTAGTGGGAAGTTCTGCTCAGGATAACTTAGTCCCAAGTTTGTCCATTTGTAAAAACCCATCCAAGGCAATTTGTGTTTTTTTGTAATTATGTTCTTTTTAAAGTCACAGAAGAGCTCCTGCATAGTGGATGTGTGGTTAGAATTGAGTACAGTTCAGGCCACAGTTACAAGGTTAAGCTGTCATGTGAAGCTGTGAATCATCCCACCTGCCACGCAGAGAATTCTGAATTGGAGGCTGCTCAACTGCTGCTTGCTCTAAGGACCTAGCTTCTGCTTTTACCTTCTGGACAATCAAACTTTGGGAGAACACCTTGGCCCACAATGGGGGTGAGTGAGTGTAATGAGGTCTGGAAACAGCCAAAGTGTAACCTGCATGTACTCAGGCTGTAAGTAACTGACTTTAATGAAGAATCAATCCCAAGTGTCTCTGATTGCTGATGAAAAGAGAAATCCAGAAATCCCCACTTGACAATCCTAAGCAGTGTGTAAAAGAAACAGAAAACAAGTTTGAAAACTCCATCCCAAGAAACCTGGTTGTATTCTGACTCAAAACCATATTAAAGGAAAGAGAGTGGGCCCTTATTTTGTCCCACCTCTGCTTAAGAATTATAGATCACTGATATTCTAATGAGATATGACTTCTTTGCACCCAGTGCAGATGTTTTGCATAAGATGGATGGGATTTTTCATATGCTAACAGACATCATGAAGTTGGGGGGGGGTGTGAAAATGTGAGGGTGGAAATGGGGGACAGGGTTAGAACACAATAAAAAAATCTTTATGCTGAGAGAGTATTTTCAGTAGCAATAGACAGAAGCTTCATGAATTAAGATGATATTTTGCCACTGTTTAATTATTTCCCTAAATCTAAATATTCTACTTAAATATAACTTACTTGTGTTCACAATAGTGTAACTAAGCTTATGCAAAAAAAAAAAAAAAACATTTCTAGGTAATCAGTATAATGTTGATAAGGTTGATAAGAACAGGAACTAGAAATTGGTTAAGCAGGGCAAAAAGACCCTTGAATAAAAATGAGCAGCTTCATGGGCTAGAGAGAGTGTTTGGTTAAGAGCACTGGCTGCTCTTGCAAAGGACTCTGGTTCAATTCCTAGCACCCACCTACATAATTCCAGTTCCATGGCATCCCATGTCCTCTTCTGATATCCTCAGGCATTGCATGACATGGGTACATTTACGCACATGCAGGCAATACACTCATACACATAAAATAAGTAAATAAAATATTTTTTAAATGATCAGTTTCTTTGTTGGCTAAGAGCTGGAAGTGTTGTTGGGCTTTCCCATACCCTTGTCCTTGCCTGAGGCTAGAGACGCTGGGAGTACCTAAGCCAAAGAATTCTGTAAAAGGCAGAGGCTGGGCATGCCAGGAAAGGAAGCCTGGATTTTTGTTTGTTTGTTTGTTTGTTTGTTTGTTTGTTTGTTTGTTTGTTTGGCTTTATCTCCCTTACCTAAAGGAGTGCCCTGTTCCTGGAAACCATGTTGAAGACATAACCAGAACCTCAAGGAACCTGGGCACTTGGGTAGGAGCTAGACTGACCAGCACATCTTCTCTCCACCTGCTCCACCCACTAAAGCCTTACCAAGTCCTAAGCAGTGATTCAGCTCCATAGAATCCCACCTCTGAGAACCCCCACCTGCTGTACAGGAGGAGCTCTGCCTTCTTTCTCTCTCTGAAGCACTCTATAGTAAAAAAACTTCTTTCCAAAACTCACCCTCTGTTCTGAATGAGTTTACAGGACAAAAACCCAGAAATCTCTGGCTGAAGATGGCTTTGGTGACTGTTGACTTTCCAGGAACACAGCGTCTCAAGATAAGCACAACAGAGCAGAGAAAGGCTCTGATGATCTTAGACACCCTGATATTCCTTTATCAAAGTCAGGTTTATGGTTTGATAAAGCAATGCGGGTTTACTTCAGTAAAGCAAATCTGGACCACAAAGATCAGAGTTAGCCATGGATATAAATATTACTTTAATAATGACTAATCACCATACAACTACATTATTAGTAGCGAATGACTGCTTAACATCATTTATAATGGTGATACCGAAATATTTCAAGATCAGCATTAGATTAAATTCCAATGTAAATTGTAGAGATAGGTGTTGATAAAATATTCTGTACTGCCAGTGCCAGTTAATTCTCTGAAGCTCAACTCCTCAATTAAGAACTCAATTGCTCTAACTTTGCTTATGATTCTAGAAGCTTACATGAACAAGAACCAAAGATGGAGGTAGATTTCAAAATTTATGTTGTCTAGATCATCACTTTGAATGTAGCACAAATAAATGTTCACATAGTCCTACTTTTTATATGATGCACTCACGGTCACTTAAAGAGCTTCCCACAGAACAATAGTGTGCCACTTAGAGTTTCTCTAAATTCTTTCGTTTTTCAGTGCCAATACATCAGATCCATGAATAAATTTGATATATTGTTCATTTTTTATGATTCAGAGCAGTTTCTGGTTAAATATTGGGTGAGGGTGCTCTGCATAAAGTACTATGATTTTGTCTTCCGGATTTTATTTTTATTTTGATGTTTCCATGGTGTTTGGCTAAGCATTGAATCTTTGGACCTTTATATTGGACAGTTTACAATTCAGGAAAACTGACTATCTAAAATGATTAAAAGAATGGTAAAGAAATAAATTGGTTTGAGCTGATTTGGTAAGTCCTTTTAAAATCCTTTTTTTCTTTCTTTCTTTCTTTTCTATGCTTTCCTGGAACTTTGACTGGAATGAGTCTGAATATCACACTATTTTGTTTTCTTAAATAACACCTGCAATTAATTCAAATGCCCACAGTATCCTCTAAAATAACTCATAAGAAGAGGTTGCTTGTTTTCTCACAAAACCTGAAAGACCAAGGAAGATATCTAATCTTTATTATCCAAGTTGAGTATCATTAATATTTTTAAAAATTATTTATTTTTATGTGTATGAGTGCTTTCCCTGCATGTATGTAAGTGCAACATGTGTGTGCAATGCCCTTGGAGACCAAGGAGGACATTGGATCTCCTGGAACAGAAGTTATAGAGAGTTGTTAGCTGCATGTGGGTACTGGAAACTAAACATGGGTCCTCTGAAAGAGCAGCCAGTGCTCTTAGCTGCTGACCCATCTCTCCAGCCCCTTAAATTAATCTTTCAGAGAGAAGATTGATCATTTGAATCTAAACAATTGATTGTGCTAAAATCCTAGCATGCAACAAGGGCTACTTTAGTTCTCAACTACCTGAGTGTGGCAGTTAGTCTGAGAAGCTGCTGTGGTGCTAGAGCAAATCAGATCTATAGGCCCTCAGACTAAGTTTTGTCTCAGATAAATAACCTCACTAAAATTTGTTCCACAAACACTACTATGGTTGGATTCGCTTGACTTAGAAACCACTCTGCACCAAAACTGCATACAGTTCTTGGGAAGCTGATTTTCAGTGTCACTCTATTATATAAGAGGAAAACCAAGTGCCAGGTCTTAGAGAACAGGGTTCCCTGCATGCTTGGGTGCATGCCAGTGATTATGATAGTCTCTTGTCCTGCTTCTCAAGAGTAGAGGAGGAATGGTCAGATAAACATGTCCTATGGAAATAAGTTATCAGGATAAGGATGGAGAGGTAAATCTGTCTTACATTAGGAAACTAAGGCAGAAAGTCTATCCTCACAGAAGGCAGAATGCGTTCAGGATTCCAGTGAGAGAATTTGAGAGGTAAATGGCAAAATAAGACAGAGACTGGTAGACAGATAAAGACCCAGAAGTTGGCATAGAGCTTGTTAGGAATCCTAATGGTAAATTAGAATCTCAACAACCTCATGATGACAGGTTCATGAATTTTGAGAGGGAAAACACATGTGTGGTGCCGTGTCTGCTTCCCGTTTAATAACAGCAGGGTAGCGGCTGAAGGTTCTGCATGAGGTTTCCGATTTTCACAAACTCAGTTTGGTAGTGACTGTAGCAGTTTCCATCTTCTCCTGGTTGCTTACACAATTATAATAAAGTGCTTTTAGTAGTTGAACACGGTTAGAAGAAATGTAAGCTTAAAAATATCCTAGTAAGTATTTTTTTCATGTAATCTAATATTAAGATTCTATAAATTCTCAAGAAAAATTACAGTTACTGTGGAAATTTAGGCAGCCACCTATTAGTGAAAAATGATGAACTGAATACAGTGTAATGTGGTTAATAATTTATACATTTCGAATTAGGGTCTGGCATAAAAACCTAATGGAATTATATAAATGATGGCTTCATTTATTTTAAATTAAATTATTTTTAGATTTATGTTTTGACATTTTATTGACATTAAGTTTCATCCCGGTTGTTTTCATTAGAAAAATTTTCCTAATCTCCCCCTCAAAAGAATATAAGAATGGAGAATTTGTGCATAAGGTAATTTTTTTTTTTTGGAAACCATAATCCCATTATAGTTAATGCAATCACTCTTTTTCAAGAAAAAATATTTTAAATGACCTCTACGGTCTCTGTGTAAGGAACACTTTTAAAAGCAGGAAAAACAGAATTACTTAGATGCATATGTTTTTCCTGTGCTTTTCATGCTTTTCGTGGAGCTATTAATTTAGGATTAAGGTTATCATGAAAGTTTATGCTGAAACTTGGAGACAATTGAAATGATCAAAGATGCACAACAAGGACAAAGGCCACAGATAGGTAACCATGACATGAGCACCCTCTCTAGAAGGTTAGTTTTGAATACACATCAATAGTCTGTGATCATGCTAATGTTTTACCTACTGTTCTGCTTAGTTCAGAACTAAGAGACAAATGGAAAATCTTGTAAAGAAATAAAATGTAAATGAAAACCAACAATTTGATTTCTAAACAAATGATCAGCAGCTGAATCATGCATTTTTGCTCCACTCTTTTATGACAAAGGCATGGGTTGGTAATATTTTTCTACCTCTTAAGGACAAATGATTCCCATCAAAAATTCATATTTTCTGCACACTTTATGGACTTAATCAGAATGACTGATGTTTGGGGTATAGGAGTTTGCATTTTTGTAAGGCCTCAGTGATTCTTATATGTTGACTTAGGTAGGGTAGAATTTGCACAGCCCAAAGTGGCTCTAAGTGCCTTACATTATAGTCAATTTCAAAAATTTTGCTAGTTTCAGTATAGTGCTTATAAATATGAACAACAGGAATACAACTAGATTTAGTGTGAAATTTTCATAAAACTGAATTGTTATTTCTGGGTGTAAGCTTGTATACTTTTCTAAGCATATTAAATGCCAGTGGTAAGTTGAATGAGCTCCTGCTCTCAGGAAGGAAAGACCCCTTCCTCCCACTCTTGTTCTCCTTCCACTCCTGTCTGTTCCTTAAGCTGCGCCAACTCAATCTGACCATCAGCATTTCTGCTTTCTTGTAGAAAACCAAACATCTACGTGGTTTCACGACAAATGGCCTTGTGTTTCTATTGTGTTGTTTTTCCTCCATTCAGTATCTTTAAAAAAATATATATATATAGCCGGGCATGGTGGTGCACGCCTTTAATCCCAGCACTCGGGAGGCAGAGGCAGGTGAATCTCTATGAGTTCAAGGCCAGCCTGGTCTACATAGTGAGTTCCAGGACAGCTGGGGCTACAGGGACACCCTGTCTCAAGAAGACCAATATATATTGGCCTTCTTGAGACAGGGTCTCCCTATAGCCTGAGCTGTCCTGAAACTCACTGTGTAGACCAGGCTGGCCTTGAACTGACAGAGATCCGCCTGCCTCTGCCTCCCAACTGCTGAGACTACAGGCGTGTGCCACCACGCCTGGCTAAAAATAATTTTTAATTGAGTCCATAATTCTATACAATTTATTTTGATCACATTCAGATCCCGTATGCCTCCTCAGCCCCTCCCCCCATAATTTTATGTCCTCCGTTATCTATCTATCTATCTATCTATCTATCTGTCTGTCTGTCTGTCTGTCTGTCTGTCTGTCTGTCTATCTATCTATCTGTCATCTATCATCTATCTTCTATGATCTATCATCAATCATCTATCATCTACCTATCATCTATCTATCTATCTCTCTATCATCATCTATCTATCCTCTATCTATCATCCATCTATCATCTATCATCTATCATCAGTCATCATCTATCATCTATCATCTACCTATCATCTATCTATCTATCTATCTATCTATCTATCATCTATCTATCTATCATCTATCATCTATCTAATATCTATCTTCTATCATCTATCATCAATCATCTATCATCTACCTATCATCTATCTATCTATCTATCTACCATCATCTATCTATCCTCTATCTATCATCTATCATCTATCATCAATCATCATCTATCATCTATCATCTACCTATCATCTATCTATCTATCTATCTATCTATCTATCATCTATCTATCTATCATCTATCATCTATCTATTATCTATCTTCTATCATCTATCATCAATCATCATCTATCATCTACCTATCATCTATCTACCTATCTATCTATCTATCATCTATCTATCTATATCATCTACATATCTATCTTTCATCTATCTATCTTCTATCTATCTAACATCTATCTATCTTCTATCTATCTATCTATCATCTATCTATCTATCTATCTATCTATCTATCTATCTATCTATCTATCATCTGTCTATTATCTATCTATCTATCATCTATCTATCTATCTATCTAATCTCTCTCTCTCATCTATCATCTATTTATTTCATTTTATATGTCTGTTGATTCCAATCTGTGCTTCCCAAGTGCTCCTGGGTGTGGGTCCATGCACTGGAGTCTAGTCAACCTACCAGGCACCTCACCATTGAGGAAAACTGATTCTTCCTTGCCCAGCATTCATCAGTTGCCAATAGATTCTCAGCTATGAATGGTGTTTCCTGACCACTTCCCCTAGCCAACCTGGGCCTCTTCCCTGCCTGGGTTTATACAAGTCTCATGAATGTTATTATAAGCTTTTTGGGCTCATGTGTACAACTATCCTGTGGTGTCCAGACAACACAGTTTCCTTGTATTCATTCATTAACGTTCACTTTTATAATATTTCTGCTTTCTCTTCCACAGTGATCTCTGAGCCTTCAGAGGAAGAAGTGTGACATAGATATCCCGTTTAGGTCTGAGAACTCTGCCATCTCAATCCAATTTCAAGAAAAGTGTTAATGCAACCTCTACACCTAAGGTCATGGAACATAGAACAGGGGTAAAGAAGAGGACACTAATGAATCTCTCAGTTCTCATTAGTGAAGCTCCCTCATGCATTGGAGGGCCAGGAACACGAAAGGTCACAAATGACCAAAGTGTAGAGATCAAGAGTCTGCTGAATGCTGGTCCTTGAACAGAACATCTTTATTAAATTTCACCTACCCAACACTCAGGGACCATCATGGAAGAGACAGGTGGCAAAAAGATTGTCAAGAGCCAAGGAGGCGGTACATGACCATATGGAAACAGAGTCCAACAAGCTCCTGGGAACCTGCTCACATGATTCTATGGCAATGGTGTTAGCATACACAAGTCTCATGCAAACTCAGGCAAACAAAAACCCAGCATAGAACTGAACAGCAGACCCCAATCTTATCTGAATAGATATTGGCAACAGATTGCTGCTAGGCGAGGAAGAGCTTATCTTCCTAAAACAAGGGACTCTAGATAAGCTGACTAAACCTCAGTGGATGGACTTGCACTGGGGAATGTCTGGGGACACTCACCTGACACAATGGGCCTTAACAGGGATGACAGAGTATATGGGCTCCAGTGAGGGGTGGTAAGGGAGGATACCTGTGGAGATGGGGTTATAAAAATGATTAAGATTAACTGAGATGTTCTGTATGAAATAAACAAAAATTCAATAAAAACAAAAAGTCTTTAAAAAAGTCTGATGTCAAAGCATTCATAGAATGGGAGAGGGGGAGCAGTAATAAGACTTCTTTTAGAGATGGTTTAGAGAAAAGGCATGTTAACACCACGGATGCAATGGTTACATTTAGCCCTGAATCCTTTGAAAATTTCTAACTAAATCAATAGGCACATTTCTCCATTATAATTTTGCCTTTTCACAAAACAAATGTATGAAAGTAAGACTGTTAGTATGCTGAAGCATGCCTGGCAAAAGTAACTGTACCTCTTGTTGAACAGGTTTGGCTATAGTCTGCGTTGTGTGTGTGACTCAAAGGCTCACATGTTAAAAGACGTTTATCACTGAAGTCATGTACTCTGAGGAGACTGAGCATCTCTTAAAGATCCTTTTCTTCACACTGTTTCTTCCTTTTATGTTCTCTGGCCATGAGTTGGCTGCTTATCTTTTTGGTGTACTTATATCTGTAAACTGACTTCCATGGACCCAGCTTACTGGGCCCAATCAATCATGGAATGATACCTTCAAATTTTCACCAAAATAAACCATCTGTCTTTATGAATAGACTACCTTAGGTATTTGTTGTAATGAGAGAAACCAGGGCAATACAATTTATTATCTGCTTTATGCTGTAACATTAAATAAACATAACCATATTTAGTCCACCTGCAAATAATCCTACATAGTACTTTGATGAACAAAATTGTTATCAAAGTAGTGATCTAGAAAATAAATTGCTTTGACTTTCTAAGTCTAATAGACTTTAGAGAATGGGATAGGCTTTAATAAGGGTTTGTTTTGAGTGTGGTAAGGATTATACCTTTCAAGAAAGAGCATAAACTTTGTAAAAATGTCAAGAATACAGCAGTAGGGGATAATATGACCGACAACTTAGACTTCTGCTTCTCCCAATAGTCTCTACAGTGTACATTTCCAGTGTGATTGGGATTTTGAGAGCCAGGAGCTTCTTATGGCGTAGACTCCTTTGTATGTATCTACTCTGCTGGTGTTACATTGTCCATGCAGGGGAACAATATTCATAAACAGAATAAATCTATAATGATCTAATATAGGCATAGTTCCCAAATGTTATAACATATAAAGCCAGATGGTAGCTTATAGAAGTGCAGATAGTGATACAGTGGATATGAGGTAGAGGCTTTATTATCTGCATTTCTAACAAATTCCCAAGTGAATCTAGTGCTGTTAGAATATAGTTGATGCTTCTAATTCTAAATACTTCATAGAGGTCTCTTACTTAAACTTGAACAGAGCTTTCTTTTAATAATTAAATTTCTATTTTTCAGAATTTCAAACATGAATACTCTACATAATTTCTACCCCTCCGTCTCCCCCTCCAAATTCTCCCATCCCTCCCCACTCCCTCTTAATGTTGTAACCTCTTCTTTTTAAATTAATATATATGTATATATGTGTGCATGTATATAAAACCTCATCCATTTAGTGTTGTTCATATGTATACATGCTAATGGTTGATCATTTGAGTTTGGATCAGGGAGCTCGTCCCTGTAGAAAATTGATCCTCTCTTTCTTAGTGTGGGTGTGAGTTCTTTCACTGGAGCCTGGTCAGTCTGTTTAGCTGTCACTCCCTTAAAGAAAAACAAGTCTTCTTCACCCAGAAGTGATTAGTTGCTAATAATTCCTTGGCTAAGGATGGGGCTTCCTGTCCATTTCCCCAGTTCTATGCTGTGTTTTTGTCTGGTTTGGGTTTGTACGGGTCTTGTGCATGCTGTCACCATTGCTATATGTCCATATGAGCAAGTTCCCAGAAGCCTGAGAAACTGTTTCCTCATGGTCATGGAAAACCCCTGGCTCTTAACATCTTTTTACTCCTTCTTCTGCAATGGTCCCTGAGCCTTATGTGGGTAAGGTTTAACATAGGAATCCTATCCAGGGACATGTACTCTGCAGACTCTTGTTCTCTACGTTTTGGCCAGTTGTAGCTTTCTGTGTTATTGTTCTCTGTTGTATAAGGAAGCTTTGCTGGTGAGAGTTGACAGATGTGTCAGTATTCTCTCTACCCCCTGTTCCACTATGTTCCATAAGTCTTAATTATAGAGGTTCCATTGGGCTGGGCATCTCATAGACACTCATTCTCTGTATTTGGCCAGTTATGGAACTCTGTAATTGTCCCCATCTATTGCAAAAAGAAGCTTCTTTGATGAGTGGTGATAGTATACTTATCTGTAAATATAAGGCTGCATATTTAGCATACAGTAAGAAATTATGTTTGTCTGGATGTGACAGACATAGGGTTTTATCTAGGGTCTATGACCTCTCTAGGATATGTATTTGGCTATGTTTACAGTACTACACATGCCAGACAGGAGAAACCTACCTTCTAGTTATTGAATAGGGTAGTCCAAGAGACTCTCAAAAATCATATTTCCATAACCCTTGATTTTTTTTCTCATAAATTGAAAGTAAGACCCTATTTCTGAAAACAGTACATATTTCAGACACAGAACTTGGAGCAATGGAGGTGGAACTGACTTGGAAGCCTCCTCCCTGAAGATTAGCTCTCATAGTATGAGAGGCTGCTGTGTAAGCTGCTAAGGGAGAAAATCATTCAATGATATTTAAATTCTTAATGTGAAAGCCCATTGTTTATGCCTGTTTCTTCCTATACCCATCCCCAACACACTAACTGTATTGTTAAGAACATATTAAAACTATCTCACCTATATAAGAAATACCATCTATCTAAAAATTGGCAAAATAGTTCAAAATTGAAAATATGAAACCATCTTGGATACATCCATTATTTAAGAGAAATTATCACTGCTCTAAATGCTTTTATTACATTTTAATTTTTGTGTTTTTAAAGCATGAACTCCACTTTTTACTAAAACAGCTCACATTAGTAAAGACTTTCACTCTGTTACACACACACCCACAGACCCACACATACATACACACACACACACGCACACACATACACACACACACAGAGAGAGAGAGAGAGAGAGAGAGAGAGAGAGAGAGAGATTTGTTCAAATCACTTTAACAATCTTTCAAAAGCATTGTAAAGATTCCAAGTCTCTGCATTTTCAGTTTGTACTACATTCCAATGAGACTTGTCTCTGTTTCCCAAGATCATGCAGTTTCCTAATAATGATTACAAGGAGAAAAGTTGACATTAGTTCCTGCAAAAACAGCATTGGAAATTAGAAGCTTATGGTATAATACAGAGGAACAGAGAGGAAGAATGCTAGAAAATGCAGGCCAACAGATCTTTAAAGCTGAATGTGTCAGTGTTAGAAAATGATCCCTCACAATCTCTCAGGCCCTAGGGTCTTCAAGATAATATAACTGCGTTAAATAATTTCCACTAGTAATTATGAACCCAGTTACTAATAAAAAACTGAAATATATTAAATACTTTCATAGAAAATAGATACATGTTGAACATAATCTTTATGTTCAACTATTTTAACTATCATTAACAAGATAAGTGAGTTTTATATTTTTAGAGGATTCACATTTTCAATATTGATTTATTTTCTGTATTTAAAATATACATACTTCATTATCTAGAATTTGTCATTATGAATGTCAGTGTGTTGCTGATTTGTTGGACAAAGTCTATTAATATACCATATACTAAAATATCACATATATTATAAAAGTTTGGTATCATACATATCAAATGGTACATATCCTTTATAGATTGAAGTATTTCATTTTAAAATATTCAGTGTTAACAAACAGATAATATATTTGTTAAAACATATGTGGTTAAAACATGATAATATTTCATTTCTGTCTTTCAAGAGTATCAAATTAAAGTATAATTATTCTTCTGATTTTGTACTTGGTATCCATTTCCTTATAATAATTTGTCTTTTATCTCCCTGAAATATATAACTTCATATGTAATTTACAGATATATCTCATAATGCACACCACATCTATATTTCAAAGAAAATTGATTATTGTAATACTCTATGTATAGGTAATTAAACAGGTATTTAAACAGATGATTTGGTGATTTCAGCAGAAATTGGAAACAATATCATGGTTTTGTATAATAAAAATTTATTTTTAAG
Organism: Nannospalax galili; assembly: GCF_000622305.1. Lineage (NCBI taxonomy): Eukaryota > Metazoa > Chordata > Mammalia > Rodentia > Spalacidae > Nannospalax > Nannospalax galili. Next base: position 5,909,902 of record NW_008360320.1, read on the forward strand.
AAGTCCTCACAGCCCACAGGGAAAGGTCCAATTTTCTGTTAACATAATTTTCCATATTATCAACCCATTTCTCTTATGTTTATACTTCGGTGTTTTGCAATATCCTGCATGTTCCCAGTCCTGCCCCTGCCCCTGTGGGGCTGCAACATGAATCTGGTGATCATGAGCCTTATGGTGATTGCCTTGTAGGGGGAAAGTGTTAATTTTTTCTGACATCCTCAGTTTTGAATCTAATGAAATGAAAATGTAAACCAGAGTGGGTTAAGCTCCCCAGCACTTTTCCTCCTCAGAGCAAGGGCAGTTTCCTTCTACATGATTGAAGTCATGCCTACACCATCCTCTTAATATCTCTAGTACAGTGCTTAATGGCTTCATCAGGATGTATTACTTTCCTTAGCACAGAGCTGCCAGCAAAACACAAATCATTTAGGGAGAGTAATTGTTAGAGAAGGGTAGGGTTCAGGGGCTGAAGAATCACAGTTGAAAGGAAGGAACTAGAGAAAAAAGCAAAAGTGTTGGGGAAATTAAAGGGGCAAGAAAAATTCAGTGAAATATTGCTGTTTTGTCTAAGATAAGAAATACATGAAAATTTCTTTTTTTCTACACTGATACCAGATTATAGGTAGATCCTGTGTCACCAAAAAATCCTTCATGTTTTACATATTTATCTTTATTGCCCAGTTTTACAGTAAAACATAAATGCTATCATCAGTGATTTTGTCTGATTTGTATCCATCAGTATCAGAACAGTGTTTAGAACAAAGTAAATACTATTGATTTAAAAAATAAATAAAAGAATTATGAAATCTATGTAAGTAATATAAAGGAAAAATCTTGTTGAGATACAGTAGTATTGGCACATAAAATAAAAATGCATATCCTAATAGAACACTTTAAATTTCTCTTTTTCTCTTTTAATGTGTGATATGTTATTAAAAATCTCATGAATACTTTCAGCAATCCCTATGTGCTACTTGATAATATCACAGTTATTCTACTTCTTTGCAACTTCCTCATGAACTCTGTTCAAATTTGACATAAGAATAGGGACAGAAATAAAAACTAAGTATAAGCATCAGTTAAATAACAGAAATGAAGCTTCCATGATACATTCTAATACATTTGTGGGTGTCTTCAGGGTACTTTCCTTCCTTCCTTCCTTCTTTCCTTCCCTCTGTTTTTCTTTCTTTCTTAATATTTTTTCTTGGGACAGAGTTTCCCTTGGTAGCCCTAGCTGGCAGGAACTCACCATGTAGACCAGGCCTCTGTTTCACAGAGATCTACCTGCTTCTGCTTATTAATTGAAGGTTTTAAATAGAAGAAGAAGAAGAAGAAGAAGAAGAAGAAGAAGAAGAAGAAGAAGGAGAAAGAGGAGGAGGAGGAGGAGGAGGAGGAGGAGGAGGAGGAAGAAGAAGAAAAACAGATAGAAACTCGAAGATAAAATATAACAGAGAAAGTGTAGGGTA
>NW_008360320.1:5911854-5943387 GCF_000622305.1 Nannospalax galili
GAAGAAGAAGAAGAAGAAGAAGAAGAAGAAGAAGAAGAAGAAGAAGAAGAAGAAGAAGAAGAAGAAGAAGAAGAAGGAGAAAGAGGAGGAGGAGGAGGAGGAGGAGGAGGAGGAGGAGGAAGAAGAAGAAAAACAGCTTGAAATTTGAAGATAAAATCTCACAGAGAATGGCTTGTGTAAGAAGTGGTAGTGGACACACAGCGTAAACAGATAACAGGTCAACCCACTCAGAACATCCCCTCCGGCCCCTCTTTAAGCATCACTGTGGATGCTGGCTGCAGTAAAACAGAGTTGATAAACTAGTAACCTTTTTCCAAAGAGATAGTTTTTGAAGTTCCCTTTATTGACAACCAGTGAACAGGGAGCAGCACCCTCTGCAGAAAACAGAGAGCCTAGCATTCTATTCTTCTATATGCAAATCCTGAAATCTGGGGTGGAGGGGGAGAGGCCATGACGGTGGGGATAGGGTGTCTAGATTTGATTAAGATGTATTATATGAAGCACACAAAAACTCAATAGAACATTAAAAATGAAGAAAATGCATACAAATCCAAAGTTAGGTTTGGCCTGGATGCAAAGTTTTGCTTGAAAAACCAAGATATAAAAATTTACAAGAAAATATTGCTCACATTGAGATATTTTGTCGAATCAATCAGTACTTAAAATATATTAGTCATTAAGAAAATATTTCATAAAATGAGGTACTGAGAAATATAATATGCCAGATTGACTAGGCAAAATAAATTATCCATTGACAGAATAAAAGTTTATAATTTACTGTTGAAAATGAGCAGTAATTGGTACCTAGAATATAAAATTCTCTGCACAATATGAAGCAGTTAACACTCAATACTATCTCGTTCATTAAATTCAACAAACACATATTTTGAAGATTTTGAAGTAGTGCGTGACAGGCCTAAAGGATGCAATATAATTCATTCATCAGTGTGATTAATTGAGTGCTCCTTATTTTTTCAAAAAACTTAAGGGTGCCTCACAAGTAAATAAAACTTAAGGCTCTATTTCGAAGCAATTAACTATGGATGGAAAAACATAGAAGGATATAATTTATATAAACCTGTGAATAAATAAATATATACCCTGGGAAAAGAGCAGTAATCTGAGTATTCAGAACATTGGGGAATAAACAGAAGTAAAATGAATTTTGATTATAACATGTTTGTAGATATTCCACAATAGTTCTCTTTCTAATCTAATCTTAGAAGTATGCTTATCATTTTTAATGTAAAAGGAACATACTGAGCAAATTGGAAGAATAAGTAGTGTTTCTCTTTGAAGAGTCTTCTCAAGGCAAGAAAGGAAATGAGTGAATATGGGGCCTTTTGTATTTCATTGTTATTCGGTGGGACATGAAAGGATATTGCATTTTAAAAAAATGAAAATATAGAATTTGAGATGAATGTTTCAACAAAGGTCGTGTACAGTGAAGGAGGGGACCGTCTAAATGGTAAAAATTGCAACAGTGATGGATAATACACAGAAAAAAAATGAAGCAGAGACAGAAATAAGAAAAACTGGTTATGAGGTTCAGAAAAGATTAGTAGTAGAGTTTGTGGTGTTTCAATTATGGAGAAAGCACACTACCAACAAGACATTACCAACAACTGTCTCACAGACAGAAGCCTGGGGAGTGAGGACTGAGGAGTGCTGTACTTTTAGAATGTGATCATTTTGTGGTTTCTCATAACATTAAGGAATGGGAGATCAGAAGCAATCAGCAGGGAGGTAGAGAGAAATGCAGAGGTGAGGAGGGGAGGGGAAGGGAGGGAAGGGGAGGGGATGGGAGGAGAGGAGAGGAGAGGAAGTGAGACTGGTATTTGCAGTGAATGGGATGGATGAAAATTTGTTCTGTTTTATTTTGAGAGAAGATATCATTCCATTTCCTAAGCTGGCCTGAAACTTACTGTATATTCCTGGCTTGCTTGGAATTTAGGAAAATCCTCTTGCCTCAGCCTCCCAAATACTACAAATACAGGTGTGATCCACCATGAATGCAAACAAATGAAATCTGAAGGAAGAAAATACATGTTGAGGAACTGAAAAGCATAAATTGGATTCTAAGTGTCCTAGTTTGTCTCTTCATTACTGTGACAAAATACTCTGGCCACTACCAACTTGGGGAGGAAAGAGTTTATTTGTTTTACATCTCCCAGGTCACAGTTCATCAGGGAGCCCAAGGTAGGAACTCAGGGTAAGACCCTAGAGGCAGAAGCTGGAGCATAGGCCACGTAGGATCATTGCTTACTGACTTGCTCCCCCTGGCCCCTGCTCAGCCTGCTTTCTTAAGACACACAGGCCCACCTGCCCAGGGGTGCCCCCACAAACACGGCTTTAGGCCAGGTCAATAGAGGAAATTACCCAATTGAGGTTCCCTCAACACAGGTGTGTCAAGTTGACATTGAAGCTTCCAGCACACACACATTAAGATTTCATATGTGAGAGTGTGGGAAGTCACTCAGATCAGAATATCGACATGAAAACAGGATGAGGATAGCAATGCGTGTTTTCTTGAGGCACTTGCATTGAGGATATGCATATACTGTTTTAGTCCTACTATCCATCATTTCATTGAGTCATACTTTGTGTTCTTATTTTATTTAAAATAAGTTCGTGACTCAGAGTGGATAAGGCCAACATCACTTACTTAGGGAATGGTAGAGCAGATGTTTGAATATATACCTTGTTGACACTAAAACCCATACTTCTGGCATTTTCAATTAAAAACCAATGAGGCTATTAAAAAAAAGAAAAACACTAATATTTTATACCTCTCATTAAGTCAAACAATAATTAATCTGTACATTATACTATTAAATAAAGCACAATTCATAATGAAAAATCTGTTCAACATTTAAACAGCTATCTCTACTTAAATGTACGTTCAGAAACATCTTTAGACCAATCGTTTATTTCTAAATGGTCCTCCTCATTCCTCTTTCCTTAGCTTTGGATCCTTTCAGACATTTCTCCACATAGATGATGAGAAAGAATATGAGATTTTATTAGAAACACATTGGGGAAAAAAAAAAAGCAATAGGACTTGTAAATCTTCCCAAGACTTAGTCAAGCATTCAAAAGAAATGATAATAGCAACACTACCTAATGGTGTTTAATACATATTTTATAATGCTCCTGCTTTTGCTATAAATGATTAATAGGTGACAATGAAATCTCTCTCACAGTGTCTCTTAAAGGCATGATATATGCACAGTCCCACTTCATATTTTGGTACTTTTCATAGTGTTTTGATGGTTTCACTTCCTGATGTTCATCATTGCTTTCTTATTATCATAAATATTTTTTCTTCACTCATCAATACTAGTGGAAATTGTATAAATGGAACTGAGTACAGGAGGAACATAATTTTTCTATTAGAGAATCTGTTTATATCTAGAATATCATTGCTCTTTGATGCTTTAGTTGTATAAATAAGAGAAAAAGAATACTTTTCAGGAATGTCTCACTATTTGGGAATATTTTCATCCTCTCTAGCTGGAAGGAAGGAAAAAAGCAAGGGGTGGGAGGGATGAAGGAGGGGCAAGCAAAAGCATAACTTCTTCAAAGAAGTTGTGTCCATTTTAGGAGAATAACTTTTAAATGACTGCCCCTAGGTCTTTATAACATTATAGTAGCAGCTTCTTAAAAAAATCAAGACAATACATTTCCAACAACTGTTTCTGAGGCAAGACTAGATGCTTAAATGTTCTAAAACTAGATCCAGCTGTTAATTTCTCATGGCTCTTCACAAAGTGTGCACGTTTTAGTATAACTAGTATTTCCAAGCGTTCACAGCATGATCGAGTCTTCTATAGCATCATAATCCTCTGTGCACAGACAGAGATTTCTCCTTAACTTCTCTTGCATTTATGATGCACTTTTTTCAGCATATTGATCACCATTATCACATAAAGTATTCTGCCTAATATTAATTGATAAGAGTGTCTAGATTTATTTTTAAAGTGCTGTTATTAAAATTTGGAGTATAGAATTGAGTTGATTGGATTCCTCTTTAATAAATGCCAGTTTTAAAATAGAATATTGACACTGGATTTGGGAAATCTGCCAGGTAGTCCAACCAAGGTGAAGGAGTGAATAAGGAACATCCTTTCTACCTTTTGGAGGCTAAGTTCTGTTAGAGCAGGTATATAAATATAAATAAGCTTTTAAAAACTAAGAATGTTAAAAATAATTGAGACAGAGAACAGATGAGCTGTTGCCAAGAGTTAGGGGTAGTATGCGATGTGTTCTGCAGGGATTTGATTGTTAACAGGTATCATGAAGGCCATCCTTGTGGTGGAAGAGTTCGATCTCCTGATAACAGACATGATTCCATGACCTACCCATGGAATAAAAGGCACCCACATTGTTCAATGTCACGGTGCCTCTTTCATTCTGTTTCTAGTTTGTTGTTGTTGCTTTCTTATTTAATATTTTATTATTATTATTTAAATTTTTATTTGATGAGTGTATTGCCTGCATGTATGTAGGTGCACCTGAGTCGTGCAATGTCCAAGGAATCATTAGAGGGTGTCAGAACCCGTGGAACAGGAGTTAAGATGGTTGTTAGCCACCATGTTGGTGCTGGGAATTGAACTTGGGTCCTCTGCAAGAGCAGCCAGTGCTCTTAACTGCTGAGACATTTCTCCAGCCCCTGTTGTTCTCACATGTGAACAGGCTGATCTCAAACATCTTGGTAGCTGAGTATGACCTCCTGCCTCCACCTCACCATATCTCCTTTTACATGGTACTGCGGATCAGATCTCTAGGTACTTTCATGCTAGACAAGCACCGAAACAATGGATTTACATTGCCAGCTTCCTATGTCATGATTTTTAAAAAATATTTTATTATTTTTATTTTATGTGTATGAGTAGATTGCCTGCATCTATGTGAGTGCAACCATGTTGTGCAATGCTGTGGAGGTCAGAAGAGGGCTTTGGATTCCCCTGGAACTGGAGTTAAGGATGGTTCGTAGCCACCATGTGGGTGCTGGGAATGGAACCAGGGTCCTCTGCAAGAGCAGTCAGTGATCTTAACAAGTGAGCCATCCCTCCACTCTCCCCATGTCATGATTTTGATAGCATGCTACCACTGTCCACCCCAAACAAAGAGGGTATCGGATGCATCAGGACCTGAACTTGTTTTGCAACTTTTTTGTTTGTTTTGCTTTGTATTGAATTTTGTGTATCTCATACAAAACAGTTTAATCAGCTTTATAACCCCTCCCCCACCTTACCCTCCCATATGCCCCCCATGGGATTTCATTCATTCTGTCATTTTTGTTAAGGCCTATCCAGTCAAGTTAGTGTACCCAGACATCCCTCAAAGCAAGTACATCCACTCAGGTCTAGTCAGCCTACCTAGAGTCTCTCCCTTGAAGAAGATCAACCCTCCCTCACCCAGCAGTGATCAGCTATGGATTGTTCTTTGGCAGGCTACTTCCCATTTTCCAAGTTCTATGCTGGGTTTTTGTCTGCATGAGTTTGCGTGGGTCTTGTGAATGCTGGCACTGTGGCTGTAGGTTCTAGAATGATCCCTGAACCCTGGGTGGGTGAAGTTTAATATAGGGATCCTGTCCAGGGACCTACACTTTTCAGACTCCTATTCTCTATGCTTGGCCATTTGTGGCCTATTGTATTCAATGCCCTCTGTTGCATAAAGGAGCTTCATTGATGAGAGTTGAGAGATGCATTAGTATTCTCTCTACCTCTTGTTCTACTAGGTTCCATGAGCCTTAGGTAGAGATGTGTCATGTAGGGTTGGGCATCTCATAGACACTTATTCTATGTGTGAGACCAGTGTGGAACTCTGTAATAGCCTCCATCTGTTGCAAAAAGAAACTTGCTTTAAAGATTACGAAGCTATCAAGATATTTTTCTTTGTAGATACAAATTTCTCATGAGTACTATGTGTTTTTTAATACAAGTTGACATGAGGCCCACAGATGTGCTGTGCAAAGCAATGTGGTGGGGTCTGGAGCCAGATCACCTGTGCTGAGACTAGAGAGGTTCAATGCCACCCATGCTGCCTCAGCTCAGTGACCTCTCTAGTAGTGCACACTCCGGAACTGGGGAAAAATGCCCCAGCCAGCAGCAGTTGTCACAGTCAGATTAATCTTGAAGCAGAACTTTTGTCAGATAGTTCTGGGATTTAGAAAATAGTTTTTTAGTTTTGTAACAAAATTTTGCATTTTAACTTTCTATGACCATGGCATTCAATTGCCTCATCTCTGTGTGCTGTTTTATCTCAAAATATTCCCATTCAAAAATTTTTACATTTAATTTATTTCCTAACTTTTTAAATTAGTCATGTGCATTTATGTGATTCTGTGTGGCATGGGATCTATGTAAACATCCTAGGAAAATTTATTTAAGCTATATAACAGGCCAACACCACTAATATACTTTTTGTAGTAAGAATATTAAAAAATAAATTATTTTATTGGGTCTGGAAAGCTGGCTCAGTGGTTAAGAGCACTGGCTGCTCTTGCAGAGGACCCAGGTTTGATTTTCAGTACCTACATTACAGCTAACAACCATTTCTAACTCCAGCTTCAAGGGATCCAAAGCCTAGTTCTATCACCAACACTGCATGACAACGGTGTACTTACATACATGCCAGTAAAACATTCATACACATAAAATTAAAAATAAAGAAATAAAATTAAAATATTCTTTTATAAACTTGAAATACACAACATATTAATATTGTACTCATTCAATACAGCTTCTAACTATATACCCAAAGAAATTGAAATAACACACTCGTGTATACATACAAGGAATACGATATAGCTTTAAAAGGAAGGAAGTTTTGTTATCTGTGACAATGTGGATGAAACTGATGGGTATTATATTAAGTGAAATAAGTTTCCTAAATAATTTATAGTTTTTCTAAATCAACAGTTATTTTTAAATTATTTGACAATATTTTGCATTGATGCATTGAATCTATGAACGGTTGTCAAAATAATTTCACACAAAACATGATTTAGGAGTTGACTAAGTTTTTTTCCAAATCACATGAAAGCATATACTTGTTCCCATTACATTCTCATATACTTGGGAAAACAGTCAATATATTTGGTGCTAGAACCCCAAATGTATAACGAACCATTTATTTATTACCTTAAGTAGGATGGCCCTGCTTCAAATGTGTCCTAATTTTTTTCTGGTTTTTCTTTGGACAGAAACTCTGAAGACAAATCTTTAGCTTCTGTCAGCTAGATCTGAGCATTAATTAATTCCTTATAATCAATGCATTCATTCTCATAGAATTTATTTTCTAGACAAATGAATCACAAAGTACCCCTTTGCTCAGGTCACATGATGGGACTCAGACAGCATCATCTTACTGGCTTTAAAATTCTCAGGGTATAGTTGGTGCTGTGTTACTACCACTATCAGTCCAATCTGAAATCTTTGATTCTCAGTGATCAAAGTGAACCTACGGAAATCTGAGGATCAGTGACAGATGCAAAAACATATGAAAGTCACAGAATTGAAAAGGACTAGGTGACATGTAACTCACACCTGACTTCATTGCCATGTGTAAAGAGAGAAGGTGAAGCATTCATATTCTGTAACTCACTGATTTCAGAAAACAACAAAACCCACATATATTAGAAAATCTTTCCAAAATAATTTTGTGAACTATATATTGCCAACACTGATGCACTAAAAAAAAAATAAAAAAAAAAAAAAAAAAAAAAAAAAAAAAACAGGCATGAGGTCTTATTTTACAGGTAACTGTGTTAATATAGATTGCATTCATGTGTAGTGTGAGAGGCAAAGATAGTGCTTGCAAAGAGAGGCACCAAGAACTGGCATGGCTGGGAGTGGAGGGGCTGACCTGGCAAGTATGTGCTGCCAAATCCAAAGTCGAGTTGGGGACAAGGGACTGGAAAGATTGTTCTGTGGTTGAGAACATTTGCTGCTTTTGCAGAGGACCCTGGTTTGGATCCAAGCATCCATATGGTGGGTCACAACCACCTGAAATCCAGTTTTAGGGGATCTGACACACTGTCTGGCTTCTACAGCACCTGACATGCTGGTGGTAAACATACAAACATGCAGGCAAACACAAACACACACAGATTTTTAATCCTTAGAAACAGCTTAACTGGGGTATGTGAGCCGGCACATTCTCTGTTATTAAGTGGTCCACAGTACAGGAAGATGTAACTCTGGTTTGCTTGAGTGGTACCTTGCAACAAGACTCCAATTCTCCTTGCATGCCACTCCTACTTTCCCTCTAGAACGGTAACAACAGTTCTTTGCATGTCGTAAGTCTCAATGACTAAGCCAAGCTTCAGAAAAGACCCAAAGCACTATAAGACAGAATGACACAAACTTCTTCAGAAGGAAACCCAGGAAAGGAAGGCTGCATGTCATTTAAGGTTATGGAGTCAACATGGTGGCTCAAGGGGAAAGCCATTTCTCAGTAGTGGCCTGTGATGAATGAAGTTGAGTTGCATGGAATTCCACAGCATATTACAGCCAGATTTATGTGAATACCTGAGTAGATTTATCATATGTGTTCATCTCACAATTCCCTGCCTATGAATTCTGAAATGGCTTTCCTTTCAATAAAAGGTTGAGAGAACACAGCACCAACATTCTTAAAAAAAAAAAAAAAAAACACATGTTCTTTGTAGGTTAATGCTAGAAGTAGGAGATATGGATATTGATAGATCTCTAATTTTAGTTGGAAGGGTAGTACTTGATGATGACAGATATTAAGGCGCAGGGGTAGATGTCTATAGACCAATGTTCTTCTACAGGGAACGGATGGAATGTGGCAAGAGGCATGCTTGACTTAGCAGCTTCAGGAGGTATTTAATACAGAATTTTAGAGGCAGCCATCTAAGCTGCAAGTTTCTCAGTTAACAAAAGACCCGAAAATCCAGTGATTATAACTTGAATAAATCATTTTAGTACAGTGGTCTCAATTTTCAGATGTAAGTCATTTTATAGAGTCAGAACATTTTACAATAAAGAGAGGTTATTTTCTTTTGAGAGATACTAATAAGAATAGAGGCCCATCCCAGTAGATTATGTACTAAGGCAAGTAACATGACTGCCTATCATGTGCAGTGCCTCTGAGATGTTGCAAATCCCTGGGATCCATAACACCGCTGGCTGTGTAGCAGTCAGAACTGAGATTGAGGGTAAAAAACGAATTTAATAAATGCTTCTGGGCTTCAGTTGACTTAGGGATGTCATTGAGCACTAAGCCTACTCCAGATAACAACCTAATTAATTATGCTATATAATTAAAACTTCTCAGCAACTGGCAAATTCTCTACCTTTGCCCCCATGAATAAAGACAATCATGACAGAATCAACATCAACTACAACTTTTGCCAACTGATCTCAGAGAAACAAAGGTAGACTCTCAATCATCTGTCCCTCAGTTGAATACCTTGTCTTATACAGAAAACACATTAGGACATCTAATGGACTGTTATATGTTTAATAAAGTGTCATCAACAGTATACCAATTATTCAGGATGTAGTTTCAGTGTTTGATCAAATCAGCATAGCTTCTGCCTTTACCTGGTAAACATTTTTTACAACTCTGTTTTGTTCACTTCTGGTCAAGTTCTTCATCATGATTTGCCCATTTTATTTAACAAAGAAAACACATAAGTGTTTTATAATAGCTATTAATTAGTATAATGAATATTAAAGAAGTAAAAAAAAAAAACCTAAACATACCCCAATTAATGAACGGAATGTGGAACTAAACAGAGATTTCTCAAAAGATGAAATACTAATAACCGAGAAATATTTTTTAAATGTTCAATATCTTTAGCCATCAGGGAAATGAAAATCAAACCTACTTTGAAATTTCATCTTATCCCAGTCAGAACGGCTAATATCTAAAAAAAAATGAAAATAAATGAAAATTAATTCTGGTGTGGGTGTGGTTAGGAAAGGGGAGCACTTGTTCATTAATGGTGAGAGTACAAATGGGTACATCCACGGTGGCAGTCACTGTGGACGTTCCTCAAATGCTAGAAATAGCTCTACCACATGATCCTGCCACACTATTCTTAGGCATATATCCAAAGGAAACTGCACAGATACCTGTTCATCCATGTTCACTGCTGCTCCATTCATCCACTCATTGCTGCTAGGAAGAGGTAACAGCCTAGATGTTGATCAACTGACAAATGGATAATGAAAATGTGGTGTATTTGCACCCTAGAGTATTAATTCAGCTGTTAAGAAAGATGATATTATGAAGTTCATAGGTAAATGGACAGAGCTGGAAGAAAGCATCCTGAGTGAACTAACCCAAACCCAGAGAGACAAACATGGCACGTTTTCCCTCTTTTGTGATTGTTAGATTTGAATATTTATATTTATGTGTTTTATTTGGAATACCCATAGAGGTCAGGAAATTAGTAAGAGGCCATGGGGGAGCACTTTCAAGGGAGAGAAGATATAGCACAGTCATACAAAGGAGCAAAGGGGAATAATAGAATAGGAAGGTTTGGGGGTAGGGCACGGAGAGGCAGCATACAAGAAGGAATGCAGGGAGGTATAGCTAACACCGAAGGTCTTTTGAAAAAGTCATGTGAAAACCAACAACTGTAGAAACTTCCTAAAATGCATGTGTGTGTGTGTGTGTGTGTGTGTGTGTGTGTGTCTGTGTCTGTGTGTGTCTGTGTGTCTGTCTGTGAAAAAACTATCCTAAAATTTATACAGGAGAAACAAAGGATTTGAAGGGCCAAAGCAAGTCTTAGCAGAATAATAAATAAATAATGGAGTTAGTAATGATGAGGCAATACTGCCACTACTAAACACCAAGCACTAACAAATATAAACTTCAGTGCCTAGAATGGGCTACACCTCTTGGAATTGGCCAGTGAGGTCCCATAGACACAAATATTACAAGCTAATGTCAATGATTTTGGTTACCTTCCAGAAATTGACAGCAAGAATTACTGCTGAAGACATCACATACTTTAGTCATAGATAAGCTGGTACTGGCCTGGAAGCATCATACATCCTTGCTAATTTTCCTAATGCTGGAAGCTGCTATGCATGCTAACAGAGGAGAAAAATGATCATCTATCTTACCTAGCTGTGAACTCTGAAAGCTACAATAACTCTGGGATTGGCAAGATATGCTCACTGGCACAATGGTGGCACAAATGTGGTTAAGCCTTGCTTCGCAACATGGAAACCATAGCTTGCAGCATTATCATAGCCAAGTACTTATGGCGTGACAAGTCATAGTCCTCGTGGGAGTACTTACTACTCTAACTCTGATAAATGGGCATAGTGTTAAACTGACTCCTAATGACTTATTTTTATAGCAATAGATTAGTATGTCTCTCACTCCATATGGAGAAGCTTCTTTTTACAGTAGATGGAGATTAACACAGAGACTCACAACTGGACAATGTGCAGATAGTAAGAGACTGCTGAGTGCTCAGCTCTAAATGTGATATCTGTACCATATTCTTCTCCCCAGTGCTCTTTGAGGCAGTGGTTGGCTATAAGGAAACACAGTTTTCTAGACACTACAGGGGAGGTGTTCACAAAACTTCACAAAGGTTGTAACAGCATGGATAAAACCTGCGCAAGCTCAAGCCAGACTAAATTCCAGCATGGACAGGGGAGATCTGAAAGATGCCATACCCCTAAATGAGGAGCTGCTAGCTCTGGGTAGTTGCTGTGAGAGGGAGTGTCCATTTTCTTGAAGGGGTACATCTTCTTGAAGAGGGTACAAAATTGGGTGTGGAAGTGAGTAAATGTGATAAATTCATTGTATGACATTCTCAAAGAACTAATAGAAAATGAGGGGAATACAGTGCAATGACCTTGATGGAACTTAGAGTAACTTCTGGAAAGATTCAAATTATTGAATGTGAGGATCTTTTAGGCAAAGGAAAATGCTGATGGAATAAGTATAATATGACTTTCCCAATGTCCTTCACGTCCCATCTATCTCTTTCAATATGTATACATGCTCATTGTATGTATACATCTGTATGCACACACACACATGCATAATCAGTGCTAGATACTCTATCTCTGTGAAATTTCAGGATTTCAACTATTATTTAAATTTTATAACTCTGGATAGCTAAAATATAAGGCCATAAGTACAGTGCTTCAGAGATGGAGAAAATAAATTATGAAACTGATTTTGGAAAAGGTAAAATAAATGACATACCATTTAAATTAAGAAAAACTTAATTTTAAATGAAATATCTAATTATTTACAAATTCAGATACAACTTATATTGTGGTAAAAAAATGTGAGGATGTTCAAATATATAAGTATTAAATTAAAATGTTGAAAGGTGGCTACTCTCTAGTATTATTACCAGGCTTAGTATCTATACTAAGCTTGGCAGTTCTCACTTACAGGAGGTAACTGAATAGAGGTTAATCAAAGTCATCTACACATATTCCAACTATCCTCTTGATTCTCATCTTTTCTAATTAATTTAACATTAAGCTAAGCCATGGAACTTGCTTTGCTAAACGTGTTAATAATGAGTAGAAACTCTTAGATCTAAACAGTGTGCATTAGCAAGTTTTCTCCCTTCAGTGTGAGAATTATGTAAGCATGCATTGAGAGCATTTTTCTCCAAAACTCATCTCATATTAGGAGTAGAGCTGCACTGCCCAGGTAGCAGAGTGAGCTTTGCTATGGGCCAACCTCAGCTGTGAGAAAGAGGATTGAATGGAAAACGATCAGTACCATCAATGCGTTCTTCAACGAATTTCATCTATGCAACGAAACCTAATTTCAAATTCCTCTCATCCTGTGTGTATTTTCTTTTCTTCTTTCTCTTGTCCTAGTGCTTGTTTCCATTTTTCTCTTTCAGTGTCAGAATCCAATCTTTTAATGAGTCTTCTGGTCCACATAAGAAGTAGCTCCCGTATTAGACTCAATGAAATAAAAATTTTTGCGACAATAGACTTTGTATATCTTCACAGGTGTATCTTCAGGCTCTGCAGCAATGCTGGCACGTAGCAGGCATGCAATATTCATTATGCAGATTCAGAAGATAGAAATTATATTTTAGCAATACTGCTCTTTATCTCCCAGGTGACTATTATACTCTTCCTATGCCAGGTAGTAGTAAGCACTCAGTTAATAATTGATAAATAAATGGATGAAGGAGCCTATTTTCCTGTGTATGGCATCTACAGCTTTTATCATCTACACTTATTTATTTATTATTCATGTACTAATTCAAAAAATATTAACTAAATAATTTCTGTTCTCAGGCTCTGCTCTCTTGAGATAAAGAGACATTTACTCTTTATATGAGGAAAATCTGACACATATAAAGATAATCCTATCGATTTGTCTGTTGATGGGCACTGATGCTGATTCTATAACGTGGCTATTGTGAACATGCCACAATAAAAATAGTAGGACATACATCACCATTGCACAATGGAGTTTAATTAAGTCCTAATGAATAATGAAACTGTTACTGCATGAAAATGGATGGAAATGGAGAAAATTCTGCTAAAAGTGAAATAAGCTAGAATCAGAAGGACAAATATCACAAGTTTTCTCTCAATATACATTCTAGATTTCAAGAAATGCACAAAACTCAGTGCACTAATATACATGCAGGCGACACACATACACATAAAATAAAAATAATTAAGAAAATATTTTTAAAGGGGTCTAGAGAGATAGTCCAGTGGTGAAGAGCACTGACCGCTCTTACAGACGACCCAGGTTTGAATCCTAGCACCCACATGGTAGCTAACAAGTTCCAGGGGCTCTGATGCCCTCTTCTGGCCTCTGCAGGCATCAAACAACAGGAGTGTACTTCAATACTTGCAAACAACACACTCATAGGCATAAAATAAATAATAAACTATTAAGAAGAAGCACACAAAATTAGGCACGGGATAATTTTAGGAAAAGGAAAAAAAATAAGGAGGTAGTGGAGTGCAGAAAGGTGAAAGGGCGTAACTGGTTAGAGTACATACACAAAATTTAAAAAGAATAAAGGAGATTTACAGTCAGTAGTATGAGATATCAAAAAACTAAATTCCATAAAACGATGGTGGCTGACAACCTAAGAAGACCACATCAGCTGGAACCAATAGAAATTATGGTTTTAATTTTGTTCTGCTTTTAAATTAAATCTGACCCCCTGCTTCAACATCTGGCACTTAGTTTTCCTGGTTCTTACCACTCATCAGAATCAGCATGGAAAGCTTTTACATTTTTTGTGTGTTATGACCAAAACATGCATTTACATGATTAAGCATATTTCAGCATGGATACATTTTTATTAAATATTTTATTTTGAGGGGCTGGAGAGACAGCTTCAGTGGTCAAGAGCGCTGGCTGATCACATTCCTGCACCCACTCGGCAGGTAACAACAATCCATAACTACAGTTCCAGAGGATTAAGGACTGTCTTCTGTACTCGCAAAGGCACTGTATGACATGGACACACTTACATACAGGCATAACACTCATACACATAAAAAGTTAAAAAATTTTTCTGTCTTTTTTGAGACAGGGTCTCCCTGTAGTCCCAGCTGTCCTGGAACTCGCTATATAGACCAGGCTGGCCTTGAACTCACAGAAATCCGCCTGCCTCTGCCTCCTGAGTGCTGGGATTAAAGGTGTGCACCACCACACCCTGCATAAAAAATTTTATTCTGAGATAAGTATAGATTCATATGCACTAATAGTAGGAGAAAGGTGTTAGTAAGGGAGAAATATGCAAAGGGTATTTAAAGGGGAAGGGGGGAAGGAAGGCTATAGGAGCTATGGGAATAAAGGAGGGGAAATTCTCCTGATACAGAGTAAAAAAAAAAAAAAAGTTTTAAGCAAAGAAGGAACCCTATGGGGATGGAAAGAAAGCCCTTCCAAAAGCCATACTGTTGTTAAATGAAAATCCCAGTGCCAGAGGTGGGTTTCCTCCTATAAGCTGTTGGCTAGAGGGGCCCTAGAGGTCCCCCAAACAATAAAGGCCTTTGCCAATAATATTGGTTGTACCCTGGAAGCAGACTATAAAACTCTATCGCTGAAGACACTATATGATGTGAGCACAGGAGAGGTAGAAGTCAAGGTTGGACTAAGCTGGAAACTCCCTGCCACTGCATGGGTTGCTTTCATTGTGCTAGAAAACAATATGCAGATGACTGGGGGAGAATAGTCCTCTATAATTCTCCTTAACAATGGACCCCATATGTTGACTCCCAACATACCAAACAAGATGCTCCTGCTGGTGCAAAAGTGGAGCATCTAGTGTATGTACAGCCAGCAAAGTTTTGATTGGATACAATGCCTGCTCCTAGAGGTGGCTCACACATCTGGTACTGTAGACCAGGTCAGCCAGCAGGGGAGGATATAGGCCTCAGTGGGGAAGCCACTGCAATGTCTTGTTAGATGAGTGTGATGCACCTGCTAAAGTACTGTCCAGCATCTGTGTTTATGACCATAGATTAAGTTATCATAGCAGCCGCTATATAGAGGTCTTGTTTCTTGCTGTTTATGTTTTTAAAATACATAGACCAACAACCCATGGAAAAGAGATGATGCAGAGACCTGAAAGTTCAGTGCCTTGCCACAATGAAAGTCATCCCACACCTATCACCCCCCCCCCCACCAAGACTCAGGGACTTTTCTAGAAGTGGTTGGTAGAAAGAATGCAAGAGCCAGAAGAAGGGGTGCAATGTTAACTGGAAGTGACCTTTGACCACTATGCCAGCAAAATATAGTCATACCTCCTTCCCACACTCATCAAGCAGTCAATGGGGGAGTCAGTTACTCTTCCCACTCAACCAGTTGACCTTAGCTGAATGTAGGGGAGATGCTAAGGATATATAAGCCTAGAATGCCATGAGGTACCTCTCTTGCCATTTTGCGGAGCTGTCAGGAAACCACAGAATCTATATTTGAGTGTGAGCTTTCTAGCACAGCCACAAATGGGAGAGGGTGCCCACTCTGCTGTAAATAACCATCTGCCCTATGCTCTGTTAAAAAGCCCAATAAACTCAATAGGATTTACAAAAAAAAAAAAAAGAATTATAAAGATTCATGTATGTCGTACCTGTAGTTTTAGCCATAATGATATCTTAAAAATTACAATATCATGGGGCTGGAGCGATAGCTCAGTGATTGAGAGCACTGACTGCTCTTGTAGAGGACCCAGGTTTGATTTCCAGCACCTACGTGGTGTTTAACAGCCATATGTAGCTCCAGTTCTTCTGACCTCTGTGAGTATTTCATGACACAGGTGCACTTACACACATGCAGGCAATACACTCATACACGTAAAATAAAAAATAAATAAAATATAAAAAATTGCAATATCATCACCAAATAATTGGTAATGCTACTTTAAATCCATCTTACATATATTTCCTCAGTTTCACAGGTATTTTTGTGCCTGCAGTGTTTGCTTTTAGTTCTGTATAATTTTAACACCTGTTAAAATGTACCTGCTTAGATGTCAAGACCTAAGTACTCTCATCATTCATGGCACAGAGTGGGGAAGTGGGCATGAAACCCTACCCCTAACTGAGGGATTCTTGGCAACTGATATCTGCTGGGAGAGGGAGACTCAGTTTTCTTTAAGGAGTTGAAACCTGGTGGGTTGACCATGCATCAAGGGCGGATCTGCACCCTATTACTGAAGGAATATAAACTGAATTCCATGGATTTTATTTAAAAAAAAGATGAGAGATGGGAGGGATAAAGAGGCGAGGATGGATCTGAGAGGACATGAATATAATAAAAATACATTGTATGAAATTTTCAAAGAATTGATAAGTACTATATTTTAATGAAATAGTATTTTAGGATTTAAATCATACAATATGCAACATGGCCTTTGTGTTTTTGCACTTTAATTTAATTTATTTAGTTTTATTTGTTTGAGAATAGCAATCACATTCTTCTGAAAATTTTATTATCTAAAATAAAAACATAAAAGGTTCATATATCAGTGAGATACTATGTCCTTTTCAATATATGTACTGAATAATATTTAAATCTTGTGGCTGAATTTTTTGTGTGTGTTTGGGGTTATTACCATTTGCTTAATCATTTTCCCATTGAAGGACATATGACATGTTTCTAGTTTGGGAATCTTATGAATTTGGTTGCTCTGAACATTCCTGGGAAAGCTTTTACTTCTTTGAGATAATTGCCTAGTAAATGGGGCTGGAGGGGATGACTCAGCAGTTAAGAGCCCTGACTGCTCTTGCAGAGAACCTGGGTTTGATTCTCAGTCCCTACATGGTGGCTAACAACCATCCATAACTCCAGTTCCAGAGTATCTGACGCCCTCCTCTGACCTCCATGAATATTGCACAACACAGGTGCACTTACATACATGCAGGCAATACATTCATACACATAAAAATAATAAAAACAAATAAATTATTTAAAAAATTGCCAGTGGTTCATTTGCAGAAGCATGTGGTAATTTCATACCAGAAAATGCCCAAGCTGCCCACCTATTTCCTTATAGTGGCAAGAGATTCTACCTTTGAACTGTCAGTGTGTGAAGAATGCATTTTCTCTTTCTACGCTTCAGTACCCTTTGTCTTCATTGTGGTCTACCTTTTAAATAGGTGTGTAGCTGTGTCTCACTGCGGTTTTCTCGTGTGTTTCCCTAATGGCCAATTATGCTCAATATTTTGCATGTATCTTTTCTCATTAAAATATCTACATATATCTTTTCATAATTTTTTTAATTAATGTTTTTGTTTCATTTTGTTTTGTTTTGTTATTTTGGGACAGGGTCTTCCTGTAACTGGCCTGGAACTTGCTATTTAGAGCAGGCTGGCCTTAATCTCACAGAGATCTGCCTACTTAGCTTCTGAGTGTGGTGATTGAAGGCTTGTGTCACTATACCTGGGGCTCAACTGATTTTTTTAAAACATGCCTTTTGAGACTTTTTAATATTTTCTAAACAAATCTTTTGCTGGATATGTCATTTTCAATATTTTTTCACATTTTTTTTTAGTTTTTCTTTTCAACCTTCCTAACAAGATCTGTCAAGGAGAAAAAAAATCATAATGAATATACTTTATCAATTTTTCTTTTCATGAACTCTGCTGTTGGTATCTGTCACTCTGTCTGATACTAGAATCTAAAGATCAGCTTCCTGTTTCTTTTGTTTGTGTCTATGAATGTGCTCTAATTTGAGTTAATATTCATGCAATTCATCAGGTTTACTTTGTGGTTCATTTTTCTTTCCATATTCTTATTTCTTCTTTCTTTTCTTGTCCTTTCTCCCTCCCTCACCTGCTCTCTTCCTGTTCCTCCCTCCCTCCCTCCCTCCCTTCTTATCTTCCTTGTGGAATCCATTCAATCACATATATAAACATTTTGCCTTATATCATGGAATTTCTTCTACAGCTTGTCAAAATAAATTGTGCATGATTGTATGTATTAAAAATTAAGAAAAATTATGCAATCAATAATCAAAATTTTCCACTTCTGAAAAACCAAAAGAGGAGAGAATTATTGCTTCTTTAAAAAATCTGAGAGTTAAAATTTGCTTTTAATTGCATGTCAGAATTGTCTTTTCTTAAAATGATAAAATCATGTTGTAGCCCATTGAATTATCCAGATAATGTACTTTCAGATATTGCAGATTCTCATATTTAATTCTGAGCTAGTGTTGCTTTAGATTGGGTAAGGAATCTCATTGAAATGTACACTAATAAATAGTAGTAGAGGTTCCACTTGTATGTTACAAGCCACTAGTTTTTCAGTTGTCTGGTTTTATCATGTTTTAATGATTTATCACATGTTCTAAAAGACTGTCTGATTAATCTTATGTAGATTCACAAAATAAGCCTGAAAATAATATAACAAATCATTAAATTGAAAAGCAACCTCAAAGCCTTTAAAAATCAATGTATCACATTAAAGACCTTAAAGCATAAATGTAGTAACTAGTACAGCAAGGATGCAAGGCTCTTCCCATTGAACTCACAGTGATCCTCCTGCCTCAGCTTCCTGGAAACTGAGATTACAGTCATGTGACACCACACCCAATCAAGTAGGATTAATTTTGTTGACTGAAGTTTAAGCCTTAATTTTGACTTTGAGTGAGGCATTCTGGTAATTTCTTAGTGTGCTGCAAAGCTTTAGTTTTCAGTTTGACACACCTGGGTAGCAGGAACCTCCATTGGGGAATTTTCTCCATTGAACTGGCCTTTGGCTATGTCTATGGGGTATTTTCTTGATTGTTAAGTAATGTGGGGGTGCCCAGCCTACTGTGGGCAGTGCCACCCTTGGCCAGGTTGTTCTGCATTGTGTAAGAAAGCAGGCTGAGCATGGGCCAGGGGAGGAAGCCAGTAGGCTGTGTTCCTCCATGGCCTGTATCCAGGATCCTGTCTTGAGTTCCTACCTTGGACTCCCTCAGCGATGAACTGTGACCTGTTAGATTCGAGCCAAATAAACTCTTTCCTCCCCAGGTTGGTATTGGTCAGTCAGTGTTTTGTCACAGCAACTGAAGGCAAACAAGAACATTTAGTAAGCAAAAACTTGTTACTGTCTGAGTTTCAGTGTGTATTCTGCCGAATCACTCCCTGGTCCCTCTGGCCTTGTTTCGTAATACTTGTGATATTTTCTCTCATTTGATATATGCCTATGTTCTAACCACTCAACAAGTTTTCCCCAAGGCACTTTAATCTTTTTTGAGGAAAGGGTTGTCTGAAATTAAATACTTAAATTCCTAATAGTCTTTGTGTGGGGTAGAGTTTGATAACTTCAGTATTCGTCATATTGTAGGGCAGGAAAGATTTGATTGGGAGAACTGGCTTGTGCATCTCAGGGTTTAGCAACATACAAACCATTAAGTCCTAGTGATGCTTCCTCGTGACACACAAAAATGTCTCCAGTTATGGCCATCTGTCTTTGGATGGAGAGAAGGGGTGAAATTTATACATTGGAAAACACTAATTGTTACTTCCAATGCCTTCATTTTACTAAAAACATATGAAACAATCCATTTGATTTAGTTTTCTCTATATTTAACATTTATAGCAGTTATCACTGTGAAACTGTTGTGCACACAGGTAGAAAGGTCACATATATAATATTTTCAAGTTTTTTAGAAATATAAATACCTTTTATGAAATTTTCATTATTGATATAAAATCCAGACATATGGATGTCTGATGTAGTTCTTACTTATTTACTAATTAGCATAGTATCTAGCAGAAAATACTTTGTCTTATAAAGGCAAACCTAAATAGGTTTACAAAAGTTCTATTAACTCACTTAGACTGTATGATCATCCATGCATTTGTTTAGATGATTCAGATTTATTCTGTTTAATCAGCTTATATTTTAAGGGACATGTTTTTCCTATTTGTACCACATAATAAAATTTTAAAAGAAAGTTAATGTCTTTCAAACAGTTGCTTTTCATAGTCGGTTTCAAAACCATGAACTTTCACACTAAAAAGTTTCAGTAGCCCAAATTAGCAAATATTGAAGTTATTTTCCAAATGTGAGGATTATCCAACTAAAAGTAAAAGTGAATACAAATTAAACAAGAAGATTGAGCTGCAATAGTTACTCAGAGGTTAAAGGTGCTTGCCGCTCTTGCAGAGGACTCCAGTTTGGCTCTCAGCACCCACATTACTTCCCAGTACTCATGTCAGCCTTCACACAATCACCTGTAACTGCAGTTTGGTCTCTCCCCTCTGCAGTTACCTACACTAGCATACACACACACACACACACACACACACACACACACACACACGCACACACAGAGACAGACAGACTCACACAAACGGACCCCCACACAGATACCTACACACAATAATAAAAAATAAAAATAAAAAGGAAAAGTAATGCATACAATGAGAAGTGAGGAGCAGCTTGGTTTTTCTCTTTTCATTCTTTAAATTTTAATTTCTTTTAATTTTAATTTCTTTTATGTAACTGAATTTTTTAGATTTTTCATACAATATAATTCATATGGAATTTTATGTCCTCTCCTTTCTGTACTTCCCCTTATTGTACCCTGGCCAACCTAATGTACTTTATTATATAATGTCTAATTTTTATCTCTAAATGTCCTTCAATGTGAGCCCATCCACTCAAGCCTGGTTAACCTACCAAGAGTCCACGTTTGAGAGACACTGCCATTGCCATTCCCAACAGTGGTCTGGAGGGGTTGGAGCTTCTTATCCATTTCTTCTTGTCTGTGCTAAGATTTTTTTGTGGTTTGAACTGGAACAGGACTTGTGCATGCTGTCACCTTTGGTATGAGTTCATGCGAGTAACTGAACAGTTATCTAGAAAACTCTATTTCCTTGTAGTCAACCACCAGCCTGGCTCTCACAATCTTTCTGTCCCCTTCTTCCACAATGATCCTCTAGCCTTGGGAGGCAGAAGTTTGATACAGGTATCCTATCCATGGATAAGCACTCTACAGCCTCTTGCTCTCTGCCCATTGGCCACTAGTGGGTAATGATCATTTGTTGCATAAGGAGTCTTTTCTGGGGAAGGGTATGAGATGCATTGATCTATGGTTATAACAATAAGTCATTAAGAAACTAATAAACATACATGAGTGGGTAGGTGGAGAAGGCTTTCTGGGAGGGTTTAATGCAGTCATATAAAGGGGGAAAAGAGAGCAGTAGACTAGGAAGGGTTAAATGGGGTGGGGATGGGTCGGGAAGGCATAGGAGGGAGTATGGAGAGGGATAAATAACACTGAAGGCCTTTAGAAAAAAAAATAATATGGAAACCTACCACTATAGAATCATCATAAAGTGTATACATATACATCACAAAAAGAAATGAAAATAAGCTGCCCTATAACAGGATACATTGACCTTTCTAGACATCATAGACTAATTAAAAGAGAAACCTGAATGCCAGGAATGTACTCCCTCTCTAGAAACTGTCGATCAGTGGTTCAATAGGCCCTTAAACAGTACTGGCCAGTGTTTCTGTTCTTGGCTTCTGTGTCCCCAGGAGCCTGGTTCCTCTGAGGGGTGGGGTTTGCTGTGGAGAATTGACTGCAGAGAGTTAGTTGGGGCGGGGGGGGGGGAATCAAACAAGGAGAAATCAACCTGGTGATGACTTAAGAAATTCACCAGTACTAGACAGTGCTCATAGTGGTAGAAGGTGCTATGCATGCTACTGGAAAGAAACAATAAGAATCAGTCTTAGCTATAAACTCTGTGAGCTACAGTAACAATTAGCCTGATAAGATATGCCCACCAGTGCAGTGGTGACAAAAATATTATAGTAGTAACCAACCACTCTTAAATTGGATTTAAGGTCTGTTTCCTAAAATGGGGCACAGAACTGACATTTACATCAGACTTAGGAACCTGAGCCTAGACGGGTCACAGGACATAGGGTAGAACTACTAGTTTTCTCCTAAATAGATATTGTAGTAAATTGACTCACTTTTCATTTTTAACTTCACATTTAAACCATAGTTTTAAACCATATACACATAATTATGAATAAAATTGTTTATCTAACCTACAGCCTGCTAAAATAAGCATGTCTAAAGCAAACATTGGCAGTAAATGACAAAATTCATTGACTGGAAAAGCACTAAGATTTATAGTATTTTTGAAGTATATCATTAATTACTTGTGACATTAGAATGCTTGGGAATATTCATTCATTCAAGATTACATATGAAAATCTAGTGCACAGTAAATTAATGAATTTTCTTTTGTTTCCCTTTATTTGAGACAGGGTGACCCTGGAGTCCCAGCTGGCCTGGACCTAGCTATGTAGACCAGGCTGGCCTCAGTCTCACAAAGATTCTCTTGCCTCTACCTCCCCAGTGTTGGGATTATGCATGTGTGCCAGGAAGCATGGCCAATGAATTTTCATGATGATAAAACCAACAAATACTCATATATAAACATAAAAGCATATAAAGCATATGTTTACATATATGCACATAAAGAATCTGCATATCCAATATATTTATACAGAGCTATACTTGAATGTATATGTTCATATATGTGGTTTATTATTTTTCTAGACATACCTGGTTTTATATGTATGTGTGTGTGGTACATATGGATGTAAGTCAGTGTGTTCACATGTGTGCAGATATGCATCTGTTTGTGTTTGTGTGCATGTCTGTGTGTGTGTGAGAGAGAGAGAGAGAGAGAGAGAGAAAGAGAGAGAGAGTAGGACAGAGGTTGTCAGGTGTCTTCCTTGAGTACTCTCTCCATCTTAATTTTTGAGACAGGGTCTCTTGCTGAATGTGGAATTCACCAATTTGGCTAGGCCAGGTGGCAGCGAGCGCCTCAGAAATTCTTTTCTGTATTTCCCTAGTGCTGGGGTTACAGACGCATACTGACATGGCTGGAGTTTTTACTGGGTATTGGGGATCTGAACTCAGGTCCTCATGGTTACATGGCAAGCACTTTACCAGCTCAGTCATCAACAAAACCTGGTTCTACGCATTTATCTACTAGGCAGTATACATTTGTAGCATCTAAATTGAGATATAGAGAGTGAAATGGAAAGAAAGGGAGGGAGGGATGGAGGGAGGGAGGAAGGGAGGGAAAGAGAGAGGGAGAGCCAAGAGTAGAGGACTACTTCAGAATGAAAAGGATTTATTACTAACGTCAGTGTTTATTCACCCTTAGCAATTCTTGGGACATCAGTTTTTGATAAGATATAAAAGACTAAATCAACACAGGAGGGCACATCAAATCAACTTGCTGGTGATCATAAATACATGTAAGTGTGTTCTTAGATTTTTGCCAAAAAGGCTGCTCTTATTTTATTGTGCACCTGTAGTTACCCATGAATTTTTTTAACCATCCTACTCAACACCTTGGCATCAAAGGGATATTTTTGGGAACTTGAGAGTTACTTGCTTCTGTCCTGATTAGATTGAAAGATCTCCATGTTTATTACTCTGAATGGGTGATTTACAGAGTTTAGAGCAGAGAAATTAGGATTTAGTCCATTGGGTTCAAGGGGTTGACTATCTGGACTTGCAGTTTGGATAGATGTCCAAGAAATAGACAGTTTTTATGAAAACCCTCTCTTCTAGTCAAGGTGCTTTAGTAATGTTAATTCTTATTAGCTATTCTCAAGCTCAGTCTAAAGGGACCTAAAGTATTACTTACAACACTCAGTTTTCTAACAGAATGATATACTGCTTAATTCCTTTCCATTAATTCTTTGGCCTCCCTCTTGTAAAATAGCAAGAAACAGTTAAAAATTCCAATTCCTAGGAGACTGAGCACTTTTACAAACAACAGTTAGAATGGAGAAAAAAGAAAATTAATGGTTTACTGCTAATCACTCATATGAAGCCTCTTTGGTGGTCTAAAGCAACGATTGCATCTTTCTCTCATTTCTTCCATCTGCCTGTCACAGGACTACTAGGGTGATTGCTAGTTTTGTTGTTAAAAATGTCACCTCTTTTTTTTTTTCAGAATCTTTGAAAGTAAACACAGGAAAAGTGGTATATACCTGTCATTTAGATCAAATAAAACAAAGGTCGATGGAAATACATTTCTCGTTTGAAGAGGCTCCCCTGCTGATTTTGTTTATCAGAAAATGGCAAGTTTTTGTTCCTAATGGACTGAAATTTAAATAAAATCTGACCCTGGAAATAAAAGCAGCCATTATGACGAAATAAAATTATAGACTTTGGAGGAGAAATTGAATTAGAATGCTGGCTTTCTTTGGTTAAATTCTTTTACATAAGGAAATGAGCAAGAGAAAGAGAGAGGGAGAACGGTTGCATAAAGTGTGCTTTTTAAAAATCAATAATTGCTTCTAATTTAGTTTAAAAAACTTTGTCCATACAACACAGAATATCATGAGTTAGACTGAAATTTGTGTATTTCCTTACACAAGACTCTAATTAAAAATAAAAAGAACAAACTGATTTACATTTTACTAGTTCTTTTCAGCAAACTGAATTCTCAGAAGAATCAAAATTCTGTATGCTGAGCCTAACTATTTTTTAAAACTTGGACTCATTTAAAGATTAGATGATACTGGCAATGACATGCTTATAAAACGTGGAAAATATTATAGCACTTATGAAATTGTGTTTGATTTTAGCTAAAATTCGTCAGGGAAATGAAGAGCCTCTGGCATTAATATAATTTTAATTGTTGTTTCTTAAAATCTCAATTATAAGCATCTCAGAATTATCGCTTTTGGTCTTAGTCTTCTTGTTTTGCAAAAATATATTTTGGTGTTTCGCATTCAGTGAAAGAGCCTTAAGTTCATATATTTTAACAGATTAAGACATTTTGTATCAAAGTTTTATGTTTAATTTTTGTGGGAAAAATGTTAAAGTTTATTTTATTTTGGGGTAGGTTATCTTTTTGTTGTTTAAAACTCTCCTTTTAAAGATATATATATATATACATAAATATATAACTAATAATTAGCAACATCAAATCGTCTACATGGAGCTATCTGCATAAATCATGACTTAGGTAAGAATACCATAAGTAATGTGATTGGAACAAAAGTTCATTAACAACGTCATCGTCCCTGTTTAGTACCTGTGCCACTAGTTATGAGATATTCAAGTTTTTGATTGTTCATATCGTTTTCCAGTACCTCCTCATGCATTTGTCTTGGAGAGATGAAATGATGCCTAAAAATGTATTTAACACATAAGAATTGCTCACTAGAATCATAGGATAAGTATTTATAGAGTGAGTCATGTGTATTAAATCTTGTTCTAGGTGGTGAATAAACATATCTCCTCTATGTAACATTCATTCTCTTAGTCTTACTAAGGCAAAGAAATAAGAAATAGAAAAAAGAAAAGAAAGATTTTAGCACCCAAGTGGTTAAGGCATGATTCCTGAATAAAACAGGGTGTCAGCATCAATCACCATGCCCCCAAACATCCCTTTTCAGTTCCCAATGCTCCTCTAAGTAAGAGGAATGATGGAAATGGGCCAGGCATGCCAAGAACAGAATGTGCAAGTTATGTTAGATTTTCCCAAGTAAACTGAAGTTGATTGAGTTGGCCTCATCTGTAGAGGGAATCTACTTCCTGCATTTACACCAGGCCTGCTGTTCCTTGACACAGCTAGGTAACAAGCTAATGATAGTTCCACTTAACTTGTAAAAAACATTCTGGTGAAAAAAGCAGCATGAAGACTGGTGCTCATTGATCAGCTGACTTTCAGCAGACATTCTAGTGAATGTCCTGTCCAACTTATATAATCTGACTCCTCTCCCCTCTCCACCCCTCCCCTCCCCATTCTCCATCTCTATCCCTCCTTTTCTCCCTTCCCTTTTCCTCCCTCCCCTCCTCTCCTCTCATCTTCTCCTGTCCTCTCACCTCCCCCTTCTCACCTATAAATTGTTATCAACCTTTAGTTTTGCCCAGCATTTCTGATATTTTCTCTGGTCTCGCTATATCCTACCATATGACTGTAGTAAATCTGGGTGGTGGATGGAACAGCTAGGAAGCCCATGGAATTAAATGCAGTGGTAACAGGGATAGAGTCACACAAAGCCTAATTTCCATATTAAGGAAGAGGTCTCTAACACATAGGTGAGACACAAAAGGTAAAACATCACTTTTGAGTTGTAAGTTAGTAATAACAAGGAACTGATGGATATTCATAGTCTATGCATTTTTAGAATTTAAAATGTTTAACTATTCTACTAAGAACTTATTTTTAAAACCCACTAAAATCATGATAGTTCATTGAAATGCTTGATTTCATTTTTTTTGAATTTTCTACAACAAATTAATACTTGAAATTTGGAAAAGAGCATTTTTATTAAAGTTCATATGCTTAATCACTGAAGTCACATAAGATTTCATGATATGTACAGTAAAGCACTTTGTGTACCTACCTGAGAAGATAAACCTTTTGTCTCTGGGAGGACAGACCACTAAAGATGTTTACAACAATTCATTACTTAAAGACATTTTCATGATTTCAAGGCAAGTGATATTAAGACACCATTCAGTTTCTCCCTTTTTATTGTTAATGATGTAACAAAAAAATTTTTTTATGCGAACTGCCCATTCCCCAACTATCTAGATAAGCTTTAATATGATACCTGAGTGCAAAAACAACCTCACCACTATGGAATTTGAAGGTGCTAAGGATCAAAAATTTTAAAGTTCATGTACCCAATCTGCTTTGATCCTATATCCTAAGTGAACTAGAGATTCCCAATCATTGGTATATTGCCAAGAATTGTCCTTTGGTCTGCTGTGATATTTAAACACTTGTTTTTATATAGCTCAATGTAAAAGCTTCAGTGGGGGCTTCCCTGGGTAAAGGAAGTATTCCATTTTTTCTTGTTAAAAAGTCACAAATTTCTGAGAGAACACACAATGTTTGTTTCACTTCAAGGAAAAATTCAAAGCTATGGTTTGTGTTTTTCCCAAGGCTTTTGTTTGTTAAGTGTCAGGAGGAAAAAGGCACACTACAAGTATATTCTGCTTTAAAAGAGGAATAGGTTAGAATATAGTTGCAATCCACAGGACTAAATGTTTACTAGCACAAGAAAAGAGCCTCCTCACCTCTGTGACCAGAATCCTTTGATGATTTTAATCTATAGCTTATGAATTCCTTAGGATGCACAGAAAACATCACAGCTAATCCAATTAGTTAATGCCTGAAATGCCTTCCCTGCAGATTCTGGTGCTTTCTAAATACTTACTCAAAATCCAGTATTTCATCTACATGCACATCAATCAATTCTCCTTCTGTGCATCTAAACTGAATTTGCTCAGATTGCTTCAAAATGGACCATCTTTCTCCCCCAAATTTTTCTTAAAACCCATTTCTAATGATTAGAGTCTTATGACCAGTATTTTAAATGGCCACCTTTTTGTTCATTCAGTTAATACATATTCAAATATGAGTTGGCATATGTGTCTTCCTGTGGGGGTAATTATTTAAACTTAGTAATTACATACATAAATTTTTCAGACCAAAAAGTTGGGATTTTTCAAAACTTTATCCCAGAGAACTCTCTCTTTCTAAATTTCTACAGAAACTCACTTTATTTAAATCTACTCAGAATGATTTTTCTGCTAACTCTTATCTTTTCTGATATAGCAGTTTTTGTGTTTATTATATTTCAGAATTAAATTCAATTTTCCAATAGATGTACATATTTTCTTCTCCTCTCAGTAAAATCCCTCTGTATAATCCATGTTGGGATGAAACATTGGTAAAGAGCAGTCATCCTTGTTGACCAGGATTTGGGTAGTCTATAATGTCAAATTCACTAGGGAATTCCTATGTGAGTTTAAGGAACTCTGCAATGAGTGTCAAATCCATCTTCACAGCTCAGCTCTATCACTAGTTTATGACCTCAAACAATTCTACCTAATCTTTTGAGTTGCAGTCTTCTTATCATAATAAGGGGGATTTGTGATTGTTTTCCTTTGTTTTGTTAGCTTGTAGTTCTTTTGCAATTTAAAATATTCTGTGAACTATAAGAACAAAGGTCATGTTTTCTTGTCATTATTCTTTAGACTTACAGTGTAAAGATTCAGCAGTGGTATACCAAGATATCTTCTAAGAGTTGAGGTCCTGACCTTATCAGGTACTTAGACTTTACAAGCATCTCAGATGCTCCTTAATGTAAGCATCACCTCTTGACTTTGAACTCAGCACATTCTCCCTTCTTTGGGGCTTTACAGGTTTGGTTCTTGGTGCTTATCCTAGAGAATAGACTTTATATTAAGATTTGCAAATTAGTTTGTAGATGAGCTTGGGTATCATGTAAATATCCATGCTCCATTGAATCTTAAGAATCTTATAGAAAAATTCTGTATTTTCTGGAAAGAATAACAATGACCTTGTTAACCAGTTAGATTATTTTTGTCTTTTTTTCACTTGATTTGTTGTTAACTGAGATTGAAAATTACTCTAAAGGTCATATTCCTTTCAGTGGGTTATGTGTTTTCCTTCAGTGTTCTATGTGGTCTTTGACCGAAATACAGACTAAATCAATTTCCCCTTGTTGTCATCATTAGTAACTTCAAAAAGTTAGTCTCCTTTGGGTTAAATCTGCCTAAGTTTATCCTTTATGCTAGTTCCACCCAGGATGGGTGATTTGTTTGTAATATTTGTGCAGAAATTGTGTTAAGGTATATATTTAGTTGAATTAAATATTTGTTTTCATTATAGGCTATCAGAATAAAGCAATACTATTTTTAAAATTATTGAAAAGATATGTTTAGGAGATCCTAGCAGACAGCCTGAGAGGGTAGGTTCAGACCTCCATGGGGTAGGGGCTCAGAGCTCAGCAGATTGCCAGAGAGTGCCAGGTTCTGGCCTCCCTCTGGCCTCCAACTACCAGAGGACCTGAGAACCCAGGGGACTTCCTGACAGCCACTGGATCCTGCCTCTACATGGTGGTGAGCTTCCCATAATTGCTCCATACCATCCCCCTACCTGGGATTTTGTGAGCCCCCCCTCTAAGGCCCCAGGACAAATCTGGATTTGGTAGGCTAATGCTGAGATTCAAGCAGACAGCCTGAGAGGGTGGATTCATACCTCCACCGGTGTAGTGGCTGGGATCTCAGCAGACCACCAGAGAGTGCTGAGTTCTCACTCCCCTCTGGCCTCCCTCTGGCATAGGGTTGACAACTCACTGGACTACCTGAGAGAGCCTGGATCATGCCTCCATGTGGTGAAGGAAGCCTGAGTGTACCTGACTGGAACCTGAATTGGGTTTCTGTGGGTACACCTGAATAGCTGATCTAAAGCCATCAGTTCCCTCCAAAATAAACTTGAGAGAACCTGAACCCTGAACAAACCAGCTTTACATAACCAATAAAGAAAATATCTAGGCACCCAGATAATACAAACAGAAGCATATTTCAACTTAATTCTCATATCAGAATCATAAACAACAAAAGAAATTCACATGCCAAAACCACAACAAAAGAATAATAAAATGGAAAGCCAAATCACTATTTCCCGACTAACCCCACCAATCCTGTAGAAGAGTTTGACAAAGCAAACCCCCTAGAGATAACCTAGGACACTGAATTTAAAAGAACAATCATAAACATGATCAAGGAATTCAATGAATTTAAAGAACATACAAACAAATAAATCAAAGACCTAAAAGAACATAAGGACAAGCTTCTGAGTGAATTCACAAAAGAGAGAGAAACAGTGAAGAAAACTCAGGCAGAAATGAAGGAAGTGCAAAACTCAATAAGCCAACTTGAAACTACAGGAGAAATCCTCACCTCTAGAATGAATGAAATGGAAAACAGAATATTAACACTGGAGGATAAAGTTGAAGAATTGGACCACTCAAACAAAGACTATGGAAAATTTTTTAAAAATATAGGAAAGGTATATGCAAGAGATTTACGACACCATGAAAAGACCAAACCACAGATCATAGGAATAGAGGAAGGAGAAGAATTTCAGGTTAATGGTGTTGACCAGATTTAAAACAGGATTGTAGAAGAGAATTTCTCGAAATTAAGGAAAGACATCCCTATACAAATACAGGAAGCACATAGAATATCAAATAGACAGGATCCTAAAAGAAACTCTCCACGATATATGATAGTAAAAACACTAAATGTACCCTGAAGCAAGAGAGAATACTGAAAGTAAAAAAAGAAAAACAACAAGTCACATACAAAGGAAAGCCCATCAGAATCACAGCTGACTTATCAATGCAAACTATGAAAGGCAGAAGAACCTGGACTAAGGTATTTCCAGATCTACATGACAAAAGATGCCAGCCCAGAATACTATACCCAGCAAAAATGTCTATTATAGATGAGGGGGAAAGAAAAATCTTCCATGACATGAATAGCCTGAAAGAATACATGTTCAAACAACCAGCCCTTTAATTAACACTTGAATCAATACAGAGAGCAAAGAGAGAAACCACTATACACCAGGGGTGATATACTTGAAGCAATAAAGAGAGCAGAGAGAGAGAAACAACTATACCCTAGGGGCAATGAAAGAAAATAAACAAGGATATAATCTAAGAAACACAAAATTAGACAGAGAACACAAACAGCAATCAAAATGATAACAACCAGCACATACCTTTCAATAATAATCTTAAATATCAATGGACTGAACTCCCCAGTCAAAAGACACAGGCTAAGCAAATGGATTAAGAAACAAAATCCGACTACTATCCTCAGGCCTCTTGGGGTAAGTCTATAGCGCAGCGCTCCGAGCCGGGACTCCCTAAGCCTCATTCACCCTTCCACCCCACCCCCCACCCCCCTGCTTCCCGCTTGCCGTTCTATACTCTAGTTTGGACCCTGTGCCATTCCTAGTCTTGGGGCCCCAGACACCTGGGGAACCAATACTGTTTCCTGATCCTTCTCACACAGAGCAACTCAGTCCCTTTTCTTGGGCTCCAGGAGCACCGCTTCTGGTCCTGACCCCGCCCTCACCTCTCTCTGCTTCCCTGGGCCTGTACCACCGGCTAACTCTCCTAGCCTGCACTACTATCCTCAGGCCTCTTGGGGTAAGTCTACAGCGCAGCTCTCCGCGCTGGGACTCCCTAAGCCACATTCAC
>NW_008360320.1:5949598-5952186 GCF_000622305.1 Nannospalax galili
AACCATCTCACCTTCAAGGACAGGTGCTACCTTAAGGTAAAAGCATGGAAAAAAATATTCAAAGCAAATGGCAATAAGAAACAAGCAAGGGTTGCAATTCTAATATCTGACAAAAAAGATTTCAAAATAAAACTAATCAGAAGAGATAAAGAGGGTCACTTCATTCTGATCAAAAGAAGAGTTAACCAAGAAGATATTACAGTCCTTAACATATATGCACCAAATTCTGGTGCACCTAAATTCATAAAAACAATACAACAGGACTTTAAGACACAGATTAACCCCAACTCAGTAATAGTAGGGGACTTCAGTACCCCACTGTCTCCATTAGACAGGTCAACTGGACAAATAATAAAAAGAGAGTTGTCTGAATTAAATGATACTATACATCAAATGGACCTAACAGACATCTTTCAATTATTCCACCCAAACACCAAAGAATACACTTTCTACTCGGCACCTCATGGAACATTTTCAAAAATTGACCACATACTGGGCCACAAAACAATCCTCAACAATTGAAATAATTCCACACATTCTCTCAGACCACAAACCAATAAAGCTCAAAATCAACACTGAAGGAAGCCCTAGTCACTACATAAACTTGGGGCAATTGAACAACACACTCCGAAACAATGAGTGGGTTAAAGGAGAAATTAATAAAGAAATAAAAGAATTTCTGGAATGTTGCAGTCTCCCTGCAGGTCCACCCTAGGGGAGACTCAGGGTCCTGGCCAGGAGGGCTTGAGTGGCTTGCAGAGTCAATGCACAGACACTGGGAGTTGGGTGGAAGCAGGCACTAGGCGAAGTGCTGCAGACTCATTTACTGCAGATATGCGACTGCCTTATATACCTCTCTCCCAATGTCCCATTGGCCCCAGTAGTCTTTCTCAGGTGGTGTCTGATCCTCATTGGCTCTCTATGTCGAGCTATCTTGCGTCAGCCATCTCTATGTCCTTTGGCAGAATAAAAGTTCAACTCAGCCAGATGTTCTGGGGGCGTTTGCAGTGTGCATGGGCTGGTTGTTCAGGCGGCACTTCGTCCTACACTGGAATTCAATGAAAAGGACAGTACAACACAACACAATCTCTGGGACACATTAAAAGCAGTCCTAAGAGGGAAATTTATAACTCTAAGTGCCTACATTAAAAAATTAGAAAGAGTTCAAATAAATGACCTAACACTGCAACTCAAGGAACTGGAAAGGCAAGAACAAATGAATCCTAAACCCAGCAGAAGAGAAGAAATAACAAAAATCAGAGCAAATTAATGAAATAGAAACAAAGAAAACAATACAAAGAATCAATGAATCTAAGAGCTGGTTGTTTGAAAAGCTAAACAAGATAGACAGACCCTTAGCCCAGTTAACCAAAAGAAAGAAAGAAAATTCAAATCATGAAAATCGAGATGAAATGGGAAACATTACAAGAGATACCCAAAAGATCCAGACCATTATAATGGAATATTTCAAAAATCTATATGTTACTAAATCTGAAAGTCTAAAAGAGATAGATGGATATCTGAAATCATGGAAACCTCCAAAATTAAACCAAGAAGAGATCAACAGTTTAAACAGACCCATAACATATAAGGAAATTGAAACAGTAATACAACGCCTCCCAACTAAAAAGGTCTCAGGCCCAGATGGATTTACAGCAGAATTCCAACAGACACTTAAAGAAGACCTCCAACCAATACTAATTAAATTATTCAAAATGATAGAAACAGAAGGAGAACTCCCAAAATACTTCTATGAAGCCAGCATCATGCTAATACCCAAACCGAGTAAAGATACAACCAAAAAAGAAATCTATAGACCCATATCCTTAATGAACATAGATGCAAAAATTCTCAACAAAATACTTGCAAACTGCATACAGACACACATCAAAAAGGTCATTCACCATGATCAAGCAGGCTTTATCACAGAGAAGCAGGCATGGTTCAATATATGCAAGTCAATGAATGTCATTAATCATATAAATGGACTCAAAGACAAAAACCACATTGTTATATTAATAGATGCAGAAAAGGCTTTTGACCAAATTCAGCATGCTTTTATGTTCAAAGTCCTAGAGGAAATTGGACTGGAGAAAACACACCTCAACATAATTAAAGCTATATACAACAAACCCACAGCCAATATCATTCTAAATGGAGAAAATCTGGAAGCATTCCCA
The DNA here is from genome assembly GCF_000622305.1 of Nannospalax galili. Taxonomy (NCBI): domain Eukaryota; kingdom Metazoa; phylum Chordata; class Mammalia; order Rodentia; family Spalacidae; genus Nannospalax; species Nannospalax galili. The sequence goes on from NW_008360320.1 coordinate 5,951,779, forward strand.
TTAAAATCAGGAAGGAGACAAGGATGTCCACTATCTCCACTCATTTTCAACATAGTGATTAAAACTCTTGCTAGAGCAGTAAGACAGGATAAGGAAATTACAGAAATACTAATTGGAAAAGAAGAGGTCAAACTATCACTTTTTGCAGATGATATGATACTATACCTAAGAGATCCCAAAAGTTCTACCAGAAAACTAGAACTGATCAACACTTTCAGTATAGTGGCAGGTTAAAAAATCAATCTACAAAAATCAGTAGCCTTTCTATATACCAATAACAAGCAATTGGAGAAAGAACATAAGGAAATACTCCTGTTCACAATTGGTGCAAAAAAAAAAAGTCTTGGAATAAATCTAACCAGAGACACCAAAGATCTCTACAATGAAAATTTTAAATCATTAAAGAAA
>NW_008360320.1:5952412-5970335 GCF_000622305.1 Nannospalax galili
TATATATATAAATGAAACATCATTGAAGACACAAACATGAGTGAGTACATGCAATTTCAGCCCCCTCACATTTGACAAAGATGCCAAGAACACACAATGGAGGAAAGACTGCATCTTCAACAAATGGTGCTCACAAAACTGGATCTCCACCTGTAAAAGAATGAAACTAGATCTTTATCTTTTGCCTTGCACAAAAGTCAAATCTAAATGGATCAAAGACCTCAATGTGAAAATGGAAATCCTGAAACTATTAGAAGAAAATATTGGCAGTAACTTACAGGATATCAGTATAGGAAAGGATTTTCTAAGTCAGACAGAAGTTACTCGGGAATTAAGGTCAGCAATCAATAAGTGGGACCTCAGTAAACTAAAAACCTTCTGTACAGCAAAAGAAACAATCAAGGAAGTGAAAAGAAAACCCACAGAATGGGAAAAAGTCTTCACCAGTGACACATCTGACAGAAGTTTAACATCCAGAATATAAAAAGAACTCAAAAAACACAGAAGCGAGAAACCAAATGACCCAATTAAAAGATGGGCTAAAGATCTAAACAGAGAGTTCTCAAAAGAAGAAATAAAGATGGCTAAGAAACATCCCAATAAGTGTTTAACAATGTTAGTAATTAGGGAAATGAAAGTTAAAACTACCCTAAGATGTCACCTTATCCCAATCAGACTGGGTGGGATCAAGAGAACAAATGATACCAAATGCTGGCGAGGATGTGGATAAAGGGGAATGCTCATTCACTGCTGGTGGGATTGCAAACTTGTGCAGCCTCTATGGAAAACAGTGTGGCCAACTCCTAAAAAACTAAAAATAAACCTACCTCTGACCCGGTTATACCATTCTTGTCATATATCCAAAGGACTCACCCTATTGTAGAGACAGTTGTACAACCATGTTTCTTGCTGCTATTTTCACAATAGCTAAGAGATGGAAGCAAACTAAGTGTCCCTCAACTGACGAGTATTTAACAAAAATGTGGTATATTTATTCAATGGTGTTCTATTCAGCAGTAAAGAAAGATGAAATAATGAAATTTGCAGGTTAATAGATGGATCTAGAAATTGTTATACTAAGTGAAGTAACAGAGACTCAGAAAAACAAAGTACGTTCTCCCTCATATGTGGCTCCTAGCACAAAATCCTTTTAAATTCCAGGTGCTTTTAATAAGATGATGCTGTACAGCAGTCCCTTCTGCATGAAATAACTACTATCATTGCTTTGGATGAGCCTGATTGCTAAACATAATCACAGTTGGGCTTGTTGACAGTTGTGCTTATTCATTAAAGGAGAGCCAAGCAGTGTCATTGGACTGTCACCTGAGTATCCAGCCACTCTTCCCAGCCAACTAGTCCAGCCTTGGAAAACAAAAGAAAAATGAGGAAGAACCCAATAGAGGGATGCTTTTGGTTGACCTTGTCAAGAAATTCCATTGGACTCTCATATGAACATAGGAAAATTGCCCTGTTTTGACATTTTTCTAGTTCCCTGTCTAGAACTTGTAGTGCTAATAACTTTTGTCTTTACTTCTCCACATCTCCTACTTACCAGTCAAGGACTTTCTTTTCTCCTTAGAGACAAGAGTAATGCAATTTGGGAGTCTTTTAGATAGACCCACTGAAGGAGTACTCCAATTGCCTCACCCTGAGTCCCTGTTCAGCATGGGAGAAGCCAGAGAAGTCTGCACCTCCATTCCATATTGGCAATTTAGGTAACCCTTTTAGAGGATGGAGTAATAAGAATAGGAAGTAGGAATTGGCTAGGCAGTTAAGGTAAAAAGACCCCAAAGAAATGTAGCCAGTTTATGGGTTAAAAGTCAAAATTTCCTTGGGCATGTTAACAACATACTTTGTTCCAAGGCCAAAAATATCAAAAGTATTTGGGAGCTTGTATGTAATCCTTAAAGGATTTTAGTGTTACCTCTTCAGAGAGGGGAATGTTGGAGGAGAGGGAGTGGGTATGGATTTGATCAAAATATCTTATATACATGTATGAAATTCTCAATAAAGTTTCTGTAAAAAAAACAAAGAAAGCTAAGAGTCAGACGGTTTCTTTTTCAGGTGTAACTAATGTGGGTTAGTGGTGCCACACCAGAGTATGTCAGTTTTAAATGACAGGTTCTCTAAATAAAATATTTTAAAAAATATTTTTAATATGGCACATGCTTCTATTATATCCAAATGGTCTTAAAATTAATGTCATCAGGGTATAGTCTGAAGATACATTTGCAGTTTGATATTTACTTTCTAAATGGAAACACCTATTGCTCTACATTTATAATTTACATCTGTTGGATCTCCCTGCAGCCTGTGCAGCTCCACTCTCTGGCAACATTGGGTCTTCTTCTAGCCATGGACCCAGACCTGCTCTGGCTCTTTCTGACCCAGATCTCTGGACTACGCTCTCAGTGCAGACCTCCCCACTGTGTCTTGATTCACTGCTCTCAAACCAGCTCAGTTCTCCAAGCTGGTTTGCTAAACCCTCCAGAGGCTGTCCCCACCCCTACCTTGCCCTTGGACTCGTGATATGCCAGACTCACAGCTACCTACCACCCTGGTCACTCAGATCTTGCCCATTTTGCCTAGATTCCCCTGCAGCCTGAGCAGCTCCACTTTCTCTGTCCCCCTTCTAGCCTTGACCCCAGGCACGTTCCTGCTCTTCCCCCTCAGATCTCTGAACCAGCTCTACACAGACTAGCTTAATCCTCTAGTGTAGCTCAGGCTGTCCCCACCCTACATTGCTCTAGTCTCTTGATCTGCCTGCCACAAACCTGCCTACTACCCTGATAAGTCGGATCCTGTCCACAGTACATTAATTACCCTGCAACCTGAGCAATTCCACTCTCTACCTACACTCTGTCCCCCTTCTAGTCTTAAACCCAGGCAGATTCCTTCTTTTTTCACTCCAGATCTCTAGACTGCCCTCTTAGTCCAGATCTGACCACTGCATTGTGATTCCATGCACCCAGACTAGCTCAATTATCCAGCTTCCTTTGTTAGACCTTCTACAAGCTGTCCTCATCCCTACCTGTCTTGCCCTTGGGCCACCTCCTGGTCTGCTTATCACAGACCTGCCTACTAACCAGACCAGCCTAGTACCCTGCAAGAACCTGAAGCACAACAAATTTTTCATACCTGAGAAGAAAGAAACCAAGCTACATTAGTAATATAAACAGAACCAAATTTCATCTAAGCAAATGGCAAAGTGGCAAAGTAAAAACACAAATAACATGAAAAACCAAGCAAATACGTCTCCAACAAAACCCACCAGTCCTACAGAAGCATACTGCCATGAGAATCACCCTGAGGAACTCATGACAGAATTTTAAAGAATAATTGTAAATATGATCAAAGAACTTAACACACAAGCAACTCAAAAACTCAAAGAGGATAAGCATAAATTTGTGACAGATGCTCAAGGAAATGTGCATATGCAGCTATATGAAATAACAAAAACAATTCAGGGCTTGGAAAATGAATTCAGAAGAGAGAACTATTGAAAAAAACCCAAGCTGAAATGAAGATGGAATTGAAAAACTGAGTAAGTTGATTTGAAATGACAGGAGAAAGCCTCACAAGCAGAATGAATGAAATAGAAAAAAGAATATCAAGATTGGGTAGTAAAGATGAAGAACTGGACTCCTCAAGCAAAGGCCATAAAACAAATTTAAAACACAGGAATGGAAGACACAGAAAATATGGGACACAATGAAAACACCAAATCTATCCATCATAGGCAGGAAGGACTCAAATCTCAAGTCAATGGCTTTGACCAGATCTTCAATCCGCAGGATTATAGAAGAAAACTTTCCTAAATTAAGGAAAGCCATACCTATACAGATACAAGAAGTACATAGAACACCAATTAGACAGGGTCAGAACAGAAGTTCCCTACAAACTATCATAGTGAAAACACTAAATTTATTGAACAAAGAGAAGGTACTGCAAACTGCTAGAGAAACCAAGAAAAACCCTTTAGAATTACAGCTGACTTTTCAATGCAAAATATGAAAGCCAGAAGTGCTTGGACCAAAGTATTCCCAGTTCTAAATGACCATGGATGCCATCCCAGAATACTTTACCCAGCAAAACTCTCTATCATTTTTGAAGGAGAACAGAAAATTTTCCAGGATACAAATAGGTTGAAAGAATTCACATCTACCAAATCAGACCTACAGAGAATAAAGTAATACAAAGGACCAAAGATAGGAATACTATACCCAAGAGGTTACAGAAAAAGGAAGGTATAAATAAGGAAACACAAAATAGGACCAATAACAAAAGCATATTAATATGACAGTAACCAATACACATCCTTTAATAATAACTAAATATCAATGGCCTAACTCCCCAGTAAAAAGACACAGGTTATTGGGATGAATTAAGAAAGAAAATCCATCTTTTTGTTGTCTTCAAGAAACTCATCTCAACTTCAAGGATAGGCATTACCTGAGGATGAAAAGATGGAAAAATCTATTCTAAGAAAATGGTACTAAGAAGTAAGCAGGTGCTGCAGTTCTCATATCTGACAAAAAAGACTTCAAATTAATACAAATCAGAAGAGATAAAGAGGATCACTTCATTCTAATCAAAGGGACAATTAACCAAGAAGATATTACAATTATGAACATATATGCTCAAGCTCATGTGCACCCAATTTCGTAAAACCAGTACTCCAGGACTATAAAACACAGATGAACCCCAACTCAGTTATAGTAGCTAACTTCAATATCCCACTACTTCCAATAAACAGGTCAACTAGACAAAGAAGAAAAAGAGAGACATCTGAATTAAATGACATCACTACATCAAATGAACCTAACAGACATCTATAGAGTATTCCACCCAAGAACCAAAGAATACACTTTCTACTCAGCAACCCATGCAAGTTTCTCTAAAATTGACCACATACTGGAACACAAAACAAAACTCAAGAAATATTTAAAAATTCCATGTATTACATCGGACCACAATGCAATAAAGCTTATAATCAACTACAAAAGAAGTTATAATAACTACACTAGCTCATGGAGATTAAACAACACACTCATGCATGATGAATGAGCAAAAGAAGAAAATTAAAAAGAAAGAAAATTATTCCTGGAATTAAATGAAAATTAGAATACAATACATCAAAATCTCTGGGAAACTTTAAAAGCATCCTAGGAGGAAAGTTTATAGCTATAATTTCTTACATTAAAAAATCAGAAAGAGTACATATAAATAGCTTAAGAGTGAAACTTAAGACACTGGAAAGGCAAGAAAAAAACAAACCCAACACTAGTAGATGAGAAGAAGTGACAAAAATCAGAGAAATAAATGAAATATGCAGTCACTGCCAGCGGCAGCCACTCCTCTCTTCTCCTGGGTGCCGCTCCTTCATTCTCACGTGTCGAGGCTACTCCTCTGCTCACCCTGGGCTGAGGCCACTCTTCTGCCTTCCCTGGGCTGAGGCTGCTCTTCTGCTCACCTGGTGCTGAGGCAGCTCTTCTGCTTGCCCTGTGCTGCCTCCTGTCGTTGCCACTTCTGCCCGGTCCCGGCCCCCAGGGCTGGTAAGGAGACTGTGTCAGTGTAGCCACATTTAGACACAGGAGACCAGGTTCAGTGACACAGGTCTGCTTTAGTGCAGGAAGGCACAAGCTTATATAGGGGTAGTGGCCCAATCACACCACAGCAAGTAGGATACCTTATTAGCATAACAGACTTAGCATCCTATTAACATAACAGACTTAACGCCCTATCACAGAACAGCAGGTAGGATGCCTCATTAGCCTACTGGGTTTCAGATTACAGAGCCTGGATTTCTGGAAACCACTTGACACTGACTGTTGCAATATCTAAGTGCTGCAATTTGGAATTCCAAGGCTGGTGATTAGGGAGTGGCGAGCTCTAGGCATCAGTCTCATGATCTACCAATGAGAGCAAATGTCACAAGGCATTCCTTGTGGCTCTAGCTGGTCCTACTGTTGCCTCAGGCCTGCTGTATGGCTGTCAATAGGACTTTCACCCTAGGCTCAAGCCTGTCTCCCACAGAAATAGAAACTAATAAAACAATACAAAGAATCAATGAATCTAAGAGCTGGTTCTTTGAGAAACTAAAACAAGATAGATAGGCCCTTAGCCCAGTTAACCAAAAGAAACAAAGAAAAAATCCAAATAAACAGAATCAGAGATTAAAGGAGAAACATCACAAGCAACACCAAAAAAAAAAAAAAAAAAAAAAAAAAAAAAAATGTGAAAAATCCAGAACATTATAAGGGAATACTTTAAAAAACTTACACTGTATTAAATTTGAAAATTTCTAAATTCATGGAAACCACAAAAGCTAAACCAAGAAGAGATAAAAGGTTAAACAAATAAGCAAATTGAGGCAGCAATACATAAGCTCCCAATTATAAAAAGTCTAAAACTGGATAAATTCATGCTAGAATTTTACCAAATATTCAAATAAGATCTACAAACAATACTTCTTAAATTATTCAAAAAGATAGAAACAGAGGGAGAACTACTCTCAAACTCCTATGAAGTCAGTATCACTCTAATACCAAAACAAGGTAGACAACAAAATAAGAGCTCTATAGGCCCATATCCTTAATGAACATATACCCTAAGATTCTGAACAAAATACTTGGAAACTCCACGCAGACATACATCAAAAAGATCATTGAACCTGATGCTGCTGAGCTTTATTCCAGAGATGCAAGTATGGTTCAAAATACATAAGTCAATCAATATAATAAATCATATAAATGGACTTAAAGATAAAAATCATATGATCATTTCAATAGGTACAGAAAAGGCCTTTGACAAAATCCAAAGTGCACTCATGTTGAAGTCCTAGAAAGAATTAGAGTAGAGGGAATTATACCTTAGCATAATTATATCTATATACAACAAACCTGCAGCCAACATTCTAAATGGAGAAAAACTTTCAGAAACTTCTTAGTACATAGTTTGTTTTTCGTCAATTTTTTTCTCTAGGAACTTGGGCTAGACAAATTTGCCACATTTGTCTTCAAGCAGCCCCAAATGGACCTCCTTTTTTGCCTTGTCCTTTTCATATCTTTTGTAGGTTGTTGCATTAGTTTACAGACATGTTTTACATCCTGGTTTGAGTCACTTAGATCTGCCAAAGTCTGTCTTACTTTACAGAGATCCTGTCCCATTAAGGGACTCAGTAAAACTATTAAAGCTCTATACCATACCATTCTCAAGGTCCCTGTTGAATTAAGGTTTTTTGGTTTTTTTATTTTTATTTTTTTAATATCTTTGGTGAACACAGTCCTATCTGGCCCAGGGAACTGGGCATCATATATTGCTGTCCATATACCTAGTTCTCTCAGTAATGCCTGTCCTTCTTATTTGGTCTCCAGTCCCTGCTAACCATGGGAGTTTTGATTGATAATGACCAAGTATCTTTAATGCCTCACATAAACCATTTCATTAGGGACTGCTCCCATATTGGCCTACATTAAACAACCTATGTCTCAAGGACAGATGGGTGGTTATATAACTCAGCTGTGATGCTGCTGAAGGACTTAGAGTAACATTATTTGCTCCCATGTCCCATATCCTCATTAGCCATGTGGTGAGGGGCTTTTTTATTACTTATTTGAATGTCTTTTCTACTATTTTGGACATGCAGGCCTCTCTCTCTGGGGTAAGTCATTAGCGCCCTTCATGCCCTGATTCCCCAAACCTCATTCACCCTCCCATCTCCCCCACCAGTTTCTCCTCCTAGCCTGGGTCCTGTCCCATTTATTCTCTTGGCAGCCCAGACACCTGGGTAACCACCACTGATTACTGATCCTTTGAATCTAGACCAACTCACTTCCTTCTTGGGTGCCCCTGCCCTCACCTCCCTCTGCTTCCCTGGGCCTGCACAACTTGCCAGGCTCTTTCCTGGATGATGCGGCTGACTTTTCCTCTTTCTGATCCTTTGCATCCAGACCAACCCAGCTCCTCAGTACCGTCCCAAAGAGTCCTTGGGGCGTCTTCCTGCCCCCAACTCCCTTTGCATCTCTGGGTGCCACAGCCACCAGCTTCCCTAAACCAGCATCTTTCCTGGGCCCGGCTCCCAGGCCAGTCCAACCCCCAAATTCCTGAGGCCAAAATCTTTCCTGGAAGGATCCAGACCTTAGGAGAAAACCTGAGAGCATCTGATCCTCATTTAAGTTGGGCCTCTGTGGGAACTCCTGAAGACAAAAGCAATCTGGCCATTCCAATACAAAATCAAAAGAACCGGAAGCTTAGAAGAACCAATATTTCATGCTCAAAAAGTAAACCACAAAGACACATAAAGTTCACAAAACAAAGAGACAATACTGAAAGCTGCAAAAGAGAAACAACAAGTCACCCATTAGGATTATAGCTGACTTTCCAGTGCAAAGTATGAAAACCAGAAGAGCCTGGACCAAAGCATTCCTAGTTTTAAATGACCACAGATGCCAACCCAGATACTATACCCAGCCAAAATGTCTATTATAGTTGAAGGGGAAAGAAAAATCTTCCATGACATAAATAGGCTGAAGGAATTCATGTCCATAAAACCAGCCCTTCAGAGAGTTCTGGAAGCAATACAAAGAGCTGAAGAAAGGAATGACTATACCCAAGGGGTTGTGGAAAGAAATTCAATAAAGGTATAACCATGGACAAGCACAGCTTGTATCACTAATGCAAACAAAAATAAAAATGACAGGATTCAATTTTCATCTTTCATTAATAACTTTAAATATTAATGGACTGAACTCCCCAGTCAAAAGACACAGACTAGGTGAATGGATTAAGAAACAAAACCCATCTTTTTGTTGTCTGCAAGAAACTCGTCTCACTTTCAATGACAACACTCTCTTAAAGTGAAAGGATGGAAAAGAAAATATGAAGCAAATGGCACTAAGAAAAAAGGAGGCATAGCAATTCTAATATCTGACAAAATAGACTTTAAACTAAATCTAATCAGAAGAGATAAAGAGGGCCACTTCATTCTGCTCAAATGAAAAATAAATCAAGAAGATAATACAATCATGATCATATTCACCAAACTCTGGTGCACCTAACTTCATAAAAACAATACTACAGGAATTTAAGACCCAGATTAATCCCAGTTCATTAATAGTAGGGTACTTCAATACCCCACGGTCTCCATTAGATAGGTCCACAGGGCAAAGAGTTAACAGAGAGACATCTGAATTAAACAATACCATATATCAAATGGACTTAACAGACATCTACCAACTAGTCCACCCAAGCACCAAAGGAAATACTTTCCACTAGCACCCCATGGAACCTTCTCAAAGTTCGACCATATACTAGGGCACAAAACAAACCTCAACAAATGCAAAAAGACTGAAATAATTCCATGCATTCTATCAGACCACAGTGCAATAAAGCTCACAATCAACACTGGAAGAAGCCCTAATCACCACATGAACACATGGAGATTAAACAACACACTCCTGAATGATGAATAAATCAAAGGGAAATTAACAAAGAAATAAAAGTATTCCTGGAACTAAATCAAAAGGACATTACAACACAACAAAACCTCTGGGACATGCTCAAAGTGGTCCTTAGAGGGAAGTTTATGGCTCTAAGTACCTACATCAAAAAATCTGAAAGAACACAAATAAATGACTTAATGTTGAAAATCACAAGACACTTGAAAAGCAACAGCAAACAAAATGCAAACCCAGCAGACCAGAAGAAATAACAAATATCAGGGCAGAAATTAATGAAATCGAAACAAAGAAATCAGTACAAAAAATCAACAAATCCAAGAGCTGGTTCTTTGAAAACATAAACAAGATTGACAGACCTCTAGCCCAGTTAACCAAAAGAAAGAAAGAGCACCTCTAAATCAACAAAATAAGAGATGAAAGGGGAAATATCACAACAGACACCAGAAAGATACAGAACATTATAAGGGAATACTTTAAAAATCTATATGCGACCAAATTTGGAAACCTAAAAGAAATGGAGGGATAGCTAAAGGCATGGGAACCACCAAAAGTAAACCAAGAAGATATAACAGCTTACAGACCCATAACACAAAAAGAAACTGAAACAGTAATACAAAACCTCCTGACTAAAAAAGCCCAGGACCAGATGGATTTACAGCAGAATTCTATCAGACATTTAAAGAAGATCTACATCCAATACTACTTAATTTATTCAAAAAGATAGAAATGGAGGGAGAAATTCCAAATTCCTTCTATGAAGCCAGCATCAGTTTAATACAAAAGCCAGGTAAGGGTACGACCAAAAAAGAAAACTATAGACCCATATCCTTAATAAAAGTAAATGCAAAAATTCTCAAGATACTTGCAAACCACATGCAGACACACATCAAAAAGATCATCCACCATGATCAAGTTGGTTTTATCCCACAGATGCAGGGATGGTTCAACATACATAAGTCAATAAATATTATAAATCATATAAATGGGCTCAAGGACAAGAACCACATGGTCATCTCAATAGATGCAGAAAAGGCCTTTGAGAAAATTCAATATGCATTTATGTTCAATGTCCTAGAGGTAATTGGACTGGAGGGAACATACCTCAACATAATTAAAGCCATATATAACAAACCCACAGCCAGCATCATTCTAAATGGAGAAAAACAGTAAGCATTCCCACTGAAATCAGGAAACAGACAAGGCTGTCCACTATCCCCACTTCTCTTTAACATATTTCTTGAAACTCTTGCAAGAGCAATAAGACACGAACAGGAAATTAAATGAGCAATGATTAGAAAAGAGATCAAATTCTCTCTTTTTGCAGATGATATGATATTATATCTAAGGGATGCCAAAAATTCTACCAGAAAACTCCTAGAAATTATTAACACGTTCACTAAAGTAGTAGGTTACAAAATTAACCTACAAAAGTCTGTAGCCTTTCTATATACCAATAACAGGCAATCAGAGAAAGAGCACATGGAAACACTCCCCTTCACAACAGCTGCAAAAAGTAAAATAAAATATCTTGGAATAACCTCATCAAAGACATTAAAGAGCTCTACAATGAAATATTTAAATCTTTAAAGAAAGAAATTGAGGAAGACATCAGAAGAAGGAAGGACCTCCCATGGTCATGGAGGAAGAATTAATATTTTGAAAAAGACCGTCCTACCAAAAGTCATTTATAGATTCAATGCAATACCAATCAAAATCCCCATGACATTTTTCACAGAATTGGAAAAAAAATCCTAAGATTCATATGGAAGCACAAAAGATCTTGGATAGCCAAAACAAAACAAAACAAAACAAAACAAAACAAAAAAACCCTGAGCAACAAGATCAATGCCAGGGGGATTACTATACCATATTTTAAGCTGTATTACAGAGCTATAGTCATAAAAACAACATGGTACTGGCACAAAAATAACCCCATAGATCAGTGTAACAAAATTGAAGACCCAAATATGAGTAAATATAATTTCAGCCTCCTGATAGTTGACAAAGGGGCCAAGAACATTAACTGGAGGAAAGACAGCATGTTCAGCAAATGGTGCTGGCAAAACTGGATCTCCACCTGTAGAAGAATGAAACCAAACCCCTATCTTTCACCCTGCACAAAAGTCAATTCCAAAAGGATCAAAGACCTCAATGTAAAACCTGAAACTCTGAAACTGTTAGAAGAAAACACTGGGGAAAACCTACAAGATATAGGTGTAGAAAAGGATTTTCAAAACTGGACATCACTTGCACAGAATATAAAGGCAAGAATTAACAAATGGGACCTCGTTAAACTAAAAACCTTCTGTACATCAAAGGAGGCAACCAGGGCAGAAAAGAGAAAACCCACAGAATGGGAGAAAATCTTCACCAGCCACACATGTGACAGAGTTTTAATAACCAGAATATTTAACAAACTCAAAAAACAGAGAATCAAGACAGGAAGTAACCCAATTAAAGGATGGGCTAAGGAGTTGAACAATTTCTCAAAAGAAGTGAAGAGGGCTATGAAAAATCTTAAAAACTGTTCAACATCACTAATAATCAGGGAACTGCAAACTAAAACCACTTTAAGATTTCACCTTACCCCAGTCAGACTGGCTAAGATCCAGAGAACAAGTGATACCAAATGTTGGAGAGGATGTAGAGAAAGGGGAACACTCATCCACTGCTGGTGGGGCGGCAAACTTTTTCAACCCCTATGGAAAGCAGTGTGGAGAACTCATAAAAAAAACTGCAAATGAACCTACCATTTGACCCAGTTATACCACTCCTTGGCATATACCCAAAGAACTCATCCTATTGCAGAGACACTTGTACATCCATGTTTGTTGCTGCTCTTTTCACAATAGCTAAGAGATGGAAGCAACCTAAGTGTCCCTCAGTTGAGAGTGGATAATGAAAATGTGGTTCGTTTCTACAATGGAGTTTTACTCAGCAGTAAAGAAAGATGAAATCATGAAATTTGCAGGTAAATGGATGGAACTAGAAACTGTTATACTAAGTGAAGTAACCCAGAATCAGAAAAAAAAATCGACATATATTCTCCTTCATATGTGGATCTTAGAACCAGACTCTGATAAATAAGTATGCAATCAGACATAACTACAGGAATCAGGATAATGGAAAGGAAACAGGGAGGTAAAGGAAAAGAAATAACCTGAAAGAGAAGAACAGTAGGAAACAGGCCTTAATAAGGGAGATATAGATAACTATTGGGTTAGTTTAAGGTAGGGGGGAGGGAAGGGTATACAAGGAACCTAAGGGATAAAGGGAAAGAAGGAGCTCAAGAGAGGTAGGACCATAGGATAATGTTATTATTAAGGGAGAAAGAGGGGAAATGGGGGCACCTTAAGAGGGAAAACCATGATGGATGGGTGAGACAATGGAAAAGTAAATAATGCCTAGCTAGTTTTAAAAACCAGAGGGAACAAATTACTCCAACTACCTAGTGAAAAATAAAACATAGCACATCAATAAATATATGTCTAGGTAAGGTTTATCTGAGATCTATTTGTCTTTGCCCAAGATTTATCAACATGACACAGTAATTAAAACTATCAGACTGGTGGAACTAACATTCTTGGATTTTTAAAAGACATACTTTGAGGCTTATAATAATTTGGTCAGAGGACATAAAGGACAGTTTTTGCTCCTTGCCCTCCTAGGTGCCTAGTTCCAGGGGAATATGAGCATCTCTCGAAATGTTCTGTAACTGTGGTAGGTCACCTGTCCTCTTGATTAAGGAGGCTGAGGAGACCCCACCAGATGGACTTGAACCAGTTTCCAGTCTCTAAAGAGGAGGGTCAACACAGAGAAATCACTTCCCTATGCTTCCAAGCAAAGTCAATCATGGTCCAGCATGACCTTTGACTTAACTACACAAAGGCGGAACTGGTAAAAGAGCCAGGGACTCCTCCCAAGCCCATGTGACCCCTGAGGAACAGATCCTCAAAGGACCTTAAGAGTAAAAAAAACTGGTTTATCTGGGCCAACTGCATGGCCTTAAACACTCAAAAGGAAAGTATAACCAAAGATTAAAGGGGCCAATATAATTTTTTAAGAGTCCATGTGTATAGCTAAAGGCTACATAACAAGCAACAATGCTAAATAGGAGATACCTCCTTTGAGTTGTTGGCCAGGGTGGCCAAAGGGACTCCCAGATAGTAACCCAGCATAGAACTGGGAAAATGAACAGCAGACCCCAATCATATCTAAAGGAATATTGACAACTGATTGTTGTTAGATGAGGAACAGCTGACCCTCCTAAAACAAAGACCTCTAGATAGGCTAACTAGATTCACCTGAAGGGCAAGTAGTGGGGAATGGCTGGGGTGCCGACAACACAGAAGACAGTAGCAGGGATGTCAGAGTATACGGGCTCTAGTGGGGGGCTGGAGGCTATGGGAGGGTGCCATCAGGTAAGTGGGTGTATATTTGAATAAGATGGTTTTGGATGTTCTGTGTGATATACACATGCAAAAAAAGAAATCAACACATTTTTAAAAATGTATTATATTTGAGGAGAAAGCATGGAAATTTACATCATGCTAATTAGTAGAGTTGATAAACATTACCCAATGACTTTATACACATACACAGGTGCCAAGGATCAAAGTGCAACCTAGTATGACTAGTAATAATCAGATATGTACAGATTAGAGATGTAAGTGCCAACATCTCAGTGTTAGTAGCAAAAACAATGAGTCTTTCTGCAAGGAACAATATATTCTAAAATGAAATGGGTTCCTTATCTAGCACAGAACAGCTGACTCTCCTAAAACAAAGACCTCTAGATAGGCTGACTAGATTCACCAGAAGGGTAGGTAGTGGGGAATGGCTGGGGGTGCCGACAACACACCAGACAGTGGCAGGGATATCAGAGTGTAAGAGCTCTAGTGGGGGGGAGGGAGGCTATGGGAGGGTGCTACCTGGGAAGTGGGTGTATAAATAAAGAAAAAAAAAAAATGATTAAAAAATTAATTCTTCAAAGCATAAAAATTTGCTCCTTAATGAATACTAGATGTGAACAACATTACCATTGAAATCTACTGTCGGCTTTATATCCATGCTCAGATACCAAGGAGCTCAGAAAGTAACTGACTGTGATTAGTAATAATCAGATACATAGAGATTAGAAACACATGTGCAACTGTCTTAATGTCAATTGCATTAAAAATGAATTTTTCTGTATGAAACTGCTTTTTTTAATAATGAAATGGAGATCTTTTTTAAAGGTTAAAACCTCATTTAATTTTATGTCTTATAGAGTTTATACTGCGTACAATATTGATTAACTATAATAATTCATTGCAAACTTAAAAATTACAGCCAATTTTGAAAGAGATGAATCTTAGCTCAGAAAATTGTTATTGAATATGTCATTGATGTTGTAATGAAATGCTTCTAAGTATGTGGTTACATTTTTTAAAAAAATCAGCCAATTTTGAAAGAGATGAATCTTAGCTCAGAAAATTGTTATTGAATATGTTAATGCTGTTGTAATGAAATGCCTTTTCTAAGTATGTGGTTATTAACTAATTTTTTTAAAAAGTCTTATCTAGTCCCAACAGCTTCAGTATGGAATATTTTCTGCTGGCTACAGTATTGTTAAGGCTTTTATCAGTATGTTGAAATATGGCTTTTTTCTCTTTTTTATTAAAAGTTGTATCTGAGGGATATCATCATCCATTTTTATTTTTAGGTAGCTTTTTTTTTTTATTACTATCTATCTTATTCCCTGGGTTTTTTGACTCCGAGTCCCTGACTGAGCCTTGTATCACAGATCTAATGTAGGCTCTCTTTTCTTTCCCATGTGTTTTACTTGCCAGTTCTGAGGCCCATACTGAATTCACCAGTAGCTCCTCCCTAGTCTTTTCAACCTCCCATGGAGCTGTTGCCTTTGCCTTGGACAAGTCTTTTATTATGCAAAGAAGAGGCCAAGCCACTTCAGCAATGACTTTTTTTCTTTGGATTCCCCCTTTGCTTCCAGGGTTTGTAAAATTTTGTCTTGACTTTCCACAGTCCTTAAAGAATTTTCATACACACATAGGGGTGACCCCCATTGCTTGAGTAACGGTGCTATTTTATGCCATTTACATGATGGTGGCCACCTGGGGATTTTCCTCATTGAATCTGTTCAAGTCTGTGTAGTCAGCCTCATTTTAGTTATAGATTTTGCTATCCATCACATAAC
Source organism: Nannospalax galili (assembly GCF_000622305.1). Classification (NCBI taxonomy): domain Eukaryota; kingdom Metazoa; phylum Chordata; class Mammalia; order Rodentia; family Spalacidae; genus Nannospalax; species Nannospalax galili. The sequence continues at coordinate 5,968,070 of NW_008360320.1, forward strand.
CCATGTGACTGCTGCTAACCCCATTAAGCATATTGGGAATGGCCACACTTTCCTTTGGGCACCCACAGGCTTCTCAGGGATTGGTCGTCTTACCACACTGGATGCCTTGTGGTGCCTATCTCTGCCACTCCAGATTCGGGGATCTGAATCAGACTCCTGTTGGGAAACCCTGATGTTAGGGTGGTAGTTTCTCCATGTCTGGATAGCCCTGAGGGGCTTGGCACCAAATGGAAGAACTCCCCTTTCCAGCAGAGGGCCTCCTGCTCTCTTCCTGGCTCACCTTGAAGTGCCGCCAAACACAGATGCCTTATCTGAAACATGACCTTTGGCATAGTTACCTAGAGTAAAAACTACTCCCAGGTTTTTTCTATATGATAATCGGGCATTATCTGATAGTCTGGAAGATAGGAGCCCACTGCCACATGTAAACAAAGCATACTATGAGCACCTATCAACTGAGGCTTTTGCTACTGCCTCCACACTATAAATTCTCTAGTTCTCCCACTAATAAATGGAGCTGTTTTTCACTGTGCCTGAAGCTGTGTCATTGCTGTTTCACTGCGCCTGGGACCAGCCTGTGATCAGTTTCTCCAGAAGGGCTGTCTTCTGTCAGCACCCACTGGCCGTTCTCACCCCGTTCACAGCTTCTACTCTCCCTGCCCTCGTGGACCGGTGGACAACGACCCATGAGGAGAGAGAGAGCCTCCCACAGCTGGCCCGAGCCTCCCGCAGCTGGCTCCCAACAAGAGCCTCCCTGCAGCCGAGCCTCCCACAGCTGGCTCCCAACAAGAGCCTCCCCACAACTGGCGCCCAAACGTGTGACTCCTGGAACACGCAGAGTTCGTGAGTATCCCTCCCATCAGGAGGGCATCAGCAATCTCTCTCTCCTATCAGGGGTATCCCTTCCATCAGGAGGAAAAAGGCAGCTTTGCCTTTAAGCCATCCCCACCTTTGCGGATCGGCAATCTCTTTCTCCTATCACCTCCTATCAGGAGGATAAAGGCAGCTTTGCCTCTATGCCGCCTGTGCTGGATAGCTTTAGTGTCAACTTGACACACCTGGGTTGAGGGAGCCTCAATCAGGGAATTTCCTCTATTGGGCTGACCTGTGGCCATGTCTGAAGGGCATCTTCTTGATGAGTGATATGGGAGGGCCCAGCTCACTGTGGGTGGTGCCACCCCTGGGCAGGTGGGCCTGTGTTGCATAAGAAAGCAGGCTGAGCAGGGGCCAGGCCTGCGTTGCATAAGAAAGCAGGCTGAGCAGGAGCCAAGGGAGCAAGCCTGTAAGCAGCGTTCCTCCATGGCCTGTGCTCCAGCTCCTGCCTCCAGGTTCCTGCCCTGAGTTCCTACCTTGGGCTCCCTGATGAACTGTGTGCAACCTGGGAGATGTAAGACAAATAAACCTTTTCCTCCCCAAGTTGGTACTGGTCAGAGTGTTTTGTGACAGCAATGAAGAACAAACTAAGACAGTAATTGGTACCAGAGTGTGGGGAATTGCTGTGACAGACCTGACCTTGGTGGTTTTGGGAGGACTGTGGAAGTGTTTGGAACCTTGGGCTGGAAAGTCCATTGAGTGCTCAGAATTTGTTGCTGTGGAGCTTGGAACAGTTATGCCGAAAGAGTTGTAGATGTTGGAGGCCTGGCTTGTGAAGCTTCAAAAGGAAGCAGAGACCATCAGGGCTGTTTGCATGAGATTTTAGATTGATAATCTGTGGGTTCTGGTCAGCTGGAGCTGAAGAATCAGCTGTAATTAAGAAGAGACCAGAACCTGAAGCAAAACCTTTGCTTTACTGGGACAATTGATGCTGGTTAGCTGGGGCTGAAAAATCAGCTGTAAGTAACAAGAGACCAGCATCACTGTGGTGAAGTCTTCTGGGAGGTATTTCCTCAGGGTCAGCACACAGAGGGGACCCGAGCCTCTATCTCACGCTGGAAGGAAGACGTGTTAATGTGTAAGAGTCTCCTGCATGGTTTTGGTGTCGAAAGCATGAAGAGGTCATAGAGAGCAGCTGAAGCTTGGCACTCTGAGAGGCCAGGAAAGGCCATAGGTGAAAGTGCAGCTTCAGTTACAACGAAGACTCCAGAACTGAAGGGGTCATGGAGAGAAACTGAGGCTTTGCACCCCAAGAGGCAAGAAGAGGCCATTGGTGAAGGTGTAGCCTCAGTTTCAGTGGCAACCCCAGCTTTTTGGAGATGCCAAGACCATGGGATGACCACCAAGGGCAGTGGCAGGGGTGGAATGGAGCCAGCCTGGGGCTGCAAGACAA